>NW_006208436.1:1441840-1460088 GCF_000334495.1 Tupaia belangeri chinensis
TATACACACACACACACACACACACACACACACACACACACATATACACAGAGAGAGAGGGGGGCTCAATCTCTGTGCTATGTTGAGAGTAAACAGTAAAGCAGCCAGGAGTGATTCAAGGGCTATGTGCAGGAGCAGGAAGCTCAGGTTACAAGGCTATTACAGTGATTAAGGTGGGAGGTGCTGGGGCCCTGAATCACTCTTAGTAGTAAAGGTGGTTAAAAGTAGATGAATTTTGGACATACATTTAAGAAGGAAGAAACAATGTTTTCTGATAAACTGAGTGGCGTATGAGAGAAAAAAAGAGTGAAAGATGACTCCTCTGGTATGGGCTTGAGTAGATGGACAGATAGCTTTTCTATCATCTAAAAAGGGAAAAATAAGAAGGATGCTATAATTTAAATGTGTTTCCCAAAGTTTATGTGTTGGAAATTTAATTCTCAATGTCACAGTGTTAAGAGGTAGTATTCTTTCTTTTTAAGAGATTTTTGCCTTAGGGTGCTTGAAACTCGCTGGAGAGAGAGAGAGACAGAGACAGAGACAGTGAAAAGAAAATGAGAAATCATCCCCTGGGAGGATAGCCACGTTGTAATCCCTTCTCCTCCATTCTCCTCCCCGAATCTTGGGCAGGTGTCCACATACACATACTCAGTGTGAGTTTTAAGTGAAGGAGTTCGGGACTTGAACTGTGGTTGGTCATGTGGGAGTTCAGTGACATAACCGCTACACCATCTGCTGGCCCCAGAGAGGTAGTATCTTGAAAGCACTCATGTATGGATTAATGTCATTACTATAAGAGAGGATTCCTGATAAAATGATGAGTTTAGGTCCTCTCCACACTCCTCACGTACTGTCTTGTTCTGCCTTCTGCCTTCTACCTTGGAATGATACAGCAAGAAGGCCCTTGCCAGATGTGGGCCACTCATTTCTTAACTCCCCAGACTCCAGAACTGCAATAAATAAATCTCTGTTCTTTATAAATTACCTAGTTTTTATTTTCTTATAGAAGCACAAAATAAGATGAGAATCAGTAGTTGTGCTTTAGATGTATTAATTTTGAAATGTCTTCTAGACATATAAGAATAAAATAATTATATATCAAAAACTATCGCTTGGGGGAACCAGCAGTTAGCATAATGGCTATGTCACTGGACTCCCACGTAGTCGACCGCGGTTCGCGTCCCGGACCTGGTGACTTAAAACTCACGCCGGGCGCGTGTGCATGCGTGCCCAAGATCCCGAGAGGAGAATGGAGGAGAAGGGATTGCAGCGTGACCATCCCCCCTGGGGGGTGATTTCTCACTTTCTGTCTCTATGTCTCTCTCTGTCTGTCTGGCGAGCGCACGTGCCCTATAGTGAAAATCTCTCCAAAAATAAATAAATAAATAAAAACAAAAAAAAACTATCGCTTGGAAATTAGTAAAAGAGACCTAGTGGAATGATATAATTTTGAAGTCATTTTTCACTTGCCCACTTTTTATTTATGCCACGAGATTGCATGGGGTCACAGATGGAGTTAATGTAGATGGGGCAGGCATCTGAGGGCTGAGCCCTGGGTGTCTCTCAGTACCAATGTTAAAAGATCTGGTAGAGAATGAGGAACCAGCAAAAATACTTGAAAGAGTGGATAGAGATGTTGAAGGAGAAAGAGAGGGTAATGTGCTAGAAGGTAAGAGTAGAAAGTTTATTAAGAAGACAAGAGAGAGATCAACGTGTCAATTGCTACAGAATTAACTAAGATGAAAGCTGGCTAAATTTTGTAAAAAGAAACTCACTGGTGACCCAGACAAGAGTAGTTTGCAATGTTGGGGATAAAAGCCAGAAATAAGAGCAATACGAAGAGAGAAATTGAAAGCTGAGTTCAGACAACTCTGTTTCAAGAGTGTTGCTAAAAAAATAGAGCAATAGGTGTAGAAGAAGTGGAGTCAAAGATCAGTTGGGTTTTGTTGCTTTTTTTTTTTTAATATGAGTAAATTGCCACAAGTTGGAATGCTAATGGGAATGACCCAGCAGACCAGTTAAAACAAACAAAAACCCTGATGATGTTAGAGAGAGAGGAAGTAATCATTGGAGAAGTCACCTTGAGGAAGTGAGAGAGGATGGGACCTGGTGGTTTATAGGAGTACAAATATTCACCTGTGGTCACTGGTAGGAGGCAAGGTATGTGGACTCAGAATCTGGAAGGCATCGAAAGTAGATATGATCAGAAGCTATGAAAAAGCTTTCCAATATTTCTGTTTTTCTTGAAAATAGAGGTGAGAAAGAAAGCGCTAAAGATTAGTGAACAGGAAAGAATAAAGCAGTTACTAAGGAGAGCAGAAGAGTGAAGAATTAGCACAGTTTGGTATGATCGTCAATGAGTGTAGAGCATTTAGAGTCCAACTGAGGTTCAAGGTCATGGATTTAAAGAGAGGTTAGTCAGTGTGACTATACATCTTTCTCAAGCCACATAGATACTTGCCTGGAGAAGTTAGACAGTTAGATGTAACCAGAGCAGTTGTCTGGGGAAACCAGTATAAAAAGGGTACTGGACAAAGGAGAGGGTATAGTGACTGAACATGAGGATTAAGCCAGGCATGGAAACAGTGAAAGGGGAAGATCACCAGTTAATTCTTCCTCTTTGGCAGACTCTGAAGACATACAAGGTGGCACGTGTTACATTCCTGAGTGGTTACTGGTGACCCTGTCCAGGCCCTGAACTAAACCAATACAAGCCAAACAGGTGGATTTTTGTCTCTGCTTTTCATTCATTGTGTGAATTTGCTCAAATCACATTATTCTTACGCACTTTTTTTGTATCATCTATGGATTACAGATAAAAAATTCCTGGTATGAAACTGAAAAATTACTAAAAACTTGAGTAAAGAGTTCAAAATCCTTGACAAAAAAAGAATAAATATTAGAATAAATTAAATTTTTTTAAAAATTGTTTAATTGCCAGAGGGCATATGAACTCACCAGAAATAGACACAGACAGCACCTCCTGATGTGGTGTGGTCATGCCACAATTATTTTTCTCTATTTCTCCATCTCATCAGAATTTTGATTATGCACACACACAACCCAGCATGTTTTTCAAGTCATCAGGGTCAGAATTCAAACCATGGTCAGCCACATGGAATCCAGCTCCTTATGCACAGCGCGCAACTACTGCTACAGGGTTGGCCCTAAAAATGATTTTATATTTGCATCCTTTGCAGAGGTGTGTTCTCTACAGGATTTATACCAAATGCATTTATTCTTATTACTTGTATAAATAAATATTATTATTGATGTCAACTATTTAACTTGCTTGTCTTTTAAATTTCCTTCCTTTTTGCCAATTTAACATCTTGCTAATATGGAGATGCCAGGAATTGAATGCTGAATTTAGAACAGATAACTAGTTTCCTGGCAGATTTATTATTTTTTAAAAAGTAAAAGGAAGGGAACTAGTGTGTTTAAGGGTATACTATCTGATAGACAGTACACGTTTAATATTCAGTGTAGTCTTTGAAACAATGCTATGGATTTGCTATTAAGATCAGCCTCGTTATGAAGATTCATTTGAGCTCAGAGAAATTGCATAATCTTCTAAGGAACCTGCGTTGTAACTGGTGAGCCCAGATTTGAACAGAGTTCTAGATGATTCTGAATAACATGCTCTTATATATCATTTTATTTCAATAAAACTCTAAATGTGTGACTAAATTAAAACCAATGTGCTTCCATTTTATAAAGAATAGTCCCAAAACATGAAAATTGAGAACTGTAAAAAATACTATTGCCCACCCCCCAGGAAATTTAAATTCTTTTTTTTCTTTTTTGAGAGTTTTTGGTTTGTTGGTTTGTTTGTTTGCTATAGGGCGCGTGCACTCGCCAGAAAGACAGAGAGAGACAGAGAGACAGAAAGCAAGAAATCACCCTCCAGGGGGGATGGCCACACTGCAATCCCTTCTCCTCCATTCTCCTCTCGGGATCTTCGGCACATGCACCCAGTGTGAGTTTAAGCCACAGGGTCCGGACTAGAACTGCAGTCAACTACATGGGAGTCCAGCCACATAGCCATTATGCCATCTGCTGGTCCTAGGAAGTTTAAATTCTTTAAATCCCATACTGAATGAATTCTGGTAGCTGCTTTCCCATCTCACCTGTACCACCTGTACCTGTATCTCCTACAGGAGGAAAGACCACCTACTGAGGGGATAAAAGAAAAGTACCAATAAAAAGAAATGTTAAAAAAAAAAAAGCTCTTCCTACCAGTGATATGGGAAACTATGGGATTACTGGGCAGTGGGACTGCATTCAGGAAAGTAAATAGAGATTTTGGCCGAAGTACCGTTGCCAATACTTGGTACTGAGTCCAAGAGAAGATCTGCTCAGTGACCGAAGTTCATGTCACATTGCCAACGAGATGAGAAGAAACATGGACTCAACCTGTGTGAGTGACTTGGAAGCGTTCATCAACTGAATTACATTTTGTTTTGTTTCCATAGTTGTTTCAAAAGAATGTTTTATGTCATCTTATTTAAAGTTTCTGCACTCTAAAATATTAGGCAGCCAGGGGAAAGTCGTGACACATTTTTGCATTAAAAAACAAACAAATGAAAACAGAAAAAGACATCAGGACTTTCCCTGCAACGTAGTAAATAAAGGGTGTCCGGAGGGAGGTTCACACTCAGGGCCAGCAAGTTTACAAAACATAATAACAGTTATCACCAAATCGTGAAGTGTTTTTAGCTGCTAGGAACCAAGCTGAAATAATGTAGGTTGGCAGTAGGGTAGCTAACCAGGTACAGTTTTTCACAGTAATTTTCAAATATTTTAATCGTGTGCCTAATTTTTGAAAAATAGAATTGCTTTCCTGATACAACAAGCTTCCCTAGGCCAAAACATTCATATATCTGTCACTTCCTAAACATTTTACCTTGGAAATAATATTATAGCTTCATAACGAAGTGCAGTAAAAGTGAATCCTATTTGAATAAAGCAGAAAACCTGACACAGAATCAATGTTCGCATCCCGTGACGTTGGGAAGCCTTTTATTGGAGCATTAAAGTAACAGAAAAATTTAAAGAATTTGGATTGACAGGTGACTATAGTTGCGATCATTTTATAAAACTAGAATTTCCTTAGGAAAAATAGTGTATGAAATCATGATTTGGCCCAGGCTAGGTGGTACAGTCAGTAGAGTACCAGACTAGTGCTAGGAGCCACATGGTTGACTACAGATTCAGATCCCAAGGTAGACCTGAAAACAAACTGGGTATATGAGCATGTGCCCAAGCTGTAGGACTGGAGGAAGAGCATCGCAGCTTGGGCAGATGCTGCTGAGGGTGCTCTCGCTGTTGCTGTCTCTTTTATATATGTGCACGTACTCTCTATCACAAAATAAAATAAATGAACTTTGTTTTTAATTATAATTTTACTATAGTCTCCTCTATGCCAAGAGAATGTTTTTTTTTTTTTCTGGGTAGAAAGTGCTTTAGAGCAAACTGTCATGATTTGCCACAAGAGGGAAAGGACGAAGTACCTTGCTGTTTAACTGCCCCTATATGTAGACAATTAGTGCATCCCACATCCTGGACACAATGCCCACCTCTCCTGAAATAACATGTGGACTGATTGTGTCAGCAAAGTCACATCCTGCAATGTTCACTTGAATCAAGCAAATAGACCATTTTGCTCAGTCAGCCTCAGAGACTGAGGAGCCCGTTATAAATCCAACCACCTCATTATAATCATCAAACTTTGAGAAAACCTCTACTGCAAAATAAATGCTATTGGTTCCAAATTGCCATCTCTTCCTTCTTATCAACTGCAAGGGTCTTTCTCACCAGAAGTTGTGCTCTAAGCAGAGAAGTGTCTTTCCAGCACATCCTTGAATTAAATCAGCACATCAGTACAGGCAGCCAAGAGAGTCATGAGTCACTACTTTGCCATCCTCATCACAATCTCCCCGAAATATATCCCCAGTGAGGCTTGAGAGCCCCACAAAACTGCCTTTGCAGTCAACGTGCACTGCAGATGGAATCCCTGTCATTAAAGAGGGGGACATTCTCATTCCTTACCAGTTCCTGCATGTAGGATGCCTCCTGTCTTGAGGTAAAACAATGTTAACTTAGGAATACAAAAGGCGGTTTCCTGAGTCCAGGGGCAAGTCTCAATTTACACTAGGTCTGGCCACAGAATTCTCTCAGACGCTCTAGGCAAAACATCCCCAAGGAGTAACTTACATGTTCCTTTCCAGGTGACAATGCAAGCTCATAGTCTGTCCTCAAAGTCTTAGCCAAATGTGCAATCTAATACGGTATGAAATGATGAAGCCTGGAATTACAGGAAAACCCATCTCTTTTTATTAATGCCAGTCACTCATGAATTGGATGTTTCCTGTGGTGCTTTCATGATTGGTATGTAATACCATTTGCTTTCTAAGGCATAGTCCAGTTGCTTTTTACCTAGTGAAAAGATGGCATAAAGTTATCTTGTATCACTGTCAAGAGACATCAATAATTTAAGAGAGTTGTTCATAGCCAAACAGAATTTCACGTAAAAGATGAAAACATCCTACCAAAGACAAAAAATAAGAAAAAGAAGAAGAAAGAAAGAAAAATAAAAACTGTCTCCAAAGGCTTGGATGCCTCGAAATATGAATAACAACTGGAGGGTAAGTATGAAAGTCTGGAGATTAGAGTCAGATAAAAAGAAGGAAAAGAACATTCAAGAAAGTCAATTGTTGGGTGAAATCCAGACCCTTAATCCCTTGGACATAAAGAAAAGAAAGAAAGAGATAAGGAAAAAAACACTTTAACATCACTCAGCAATGACTATTCCAGCCAATACGGATGTGGCAACTCATGGACTTGGAATTAAATCAAATTTTCTGCTGGGAAGATTGAATTATGGCAAAGAAATACTCTGAAGGGAATGGGAAGCTGGAGTAGGATAGAGCTTCTCTAGAACAAAAGAAAAACTTGCCTGACTTTTCAAGAGGAAAAGCCAATAAGCACACAATGGATCTATGGCCAGAAAATGGAGGTATACAAAATGCCCAGAACTGCATGTCCAATTATTTCACCAGCATTTTGTGGCTTTCTTGTAACCTACTGTTCTGAGGGCAGCAAACACAGGGCAAGGCATTTTACAGATAGATGATAATGGCTTTCAGTGTTTCTCAAATTGGCTCAAAGCCCATACTGTGTAAATTGCTAAAAGCCCATATGTAATTCTGAACCTCTTGCAGGCTTGAGACTCTGTGCTGGTAATAATTACAGAGACTGGATAATTAACTTCTGACATAAAAAGGAATGAAGGTGAGGGAAGAAAGTGCAGACCTTATCAACTTTTACTTAAAGCAAGGGTATAAATTGACAAAAGCTCTGGGGCATTCACTTAGGGGGAAAAAATTCACTGTGGTCTCTAATGGTTTTCTTTAAGACGGGGCAGAAATTTCTCCATGTTCACATGATTATTCTTTTCTGATATTCTTGAGTTTTTATAGTCGTATTTATTTTCAATTTTGCTTGGATGGCTTTGCCTTATCAATTTTAAGATTCCAAGGGAGGACACAGGCCCAAGGCACACAAGAGCATAGAGTGTTAACACTCCCACAGGAAGAGAACTGACCTCCTTGCCTGCAGTAAGCAGAGCAACTGAAATTGAAGCCTTGCGTACTGCACAGTGTTGAAGAGCTGTTGTTTCCATGAAAAAAGAATTAGAAAAGCTTGGGGAAACAGCAAGGAAGTTTGCCATCTGTCCAAGGCTCTATGAGGAGATTAAAGGAAACTCATGAGACATCAAACTCCAGGCATTCAGGGTCTCAATCTATACTAATTACATGATAAGGGGTCCTGAAGAAGAGAAATTAAAATATAAACATTTCCATAACCATTGAAAACTTCAGGCTCTGGCAGCAGTATGGATAAACCAATTCTACCTATATTTTTACATCCAGGGATTCAAAGGACTCGTATAGGGGAAAAGCAGCCCAGTTGAAAGGGAACTCATAATAAAAATTTATGTCACCTGAAGAAAGGAAATGCCATAAGAACAGTTTCTAAAACCAGGTGAGGAGGAACTTTGAGAGCTGAAAAAAAGACCATAAGGCAAAACACTTAGCTGTTTTGTTTTTTTAAGATTTTTGCCATTGGGCACATGTATTAGCCAAAGAGAGACAGAGAGGGAACATGAGAAATCACCTCACATGGGGGATGGCTGCACCGCAATCCTTTCTCCTCCATTCTCCTTCCTCTTCAGACTTTGGGCATGCACACATATGTGCCTAATGTGATTCCCAAGCTGCCAGGTCCAGGACATGAGCCATGGATGTCCATGTGGGAGTCTAGTTCTTCAGTCACCACACTACCTACTGTCCCTACCACTTAACAATTTATTATTATTATTATTATTATTATTTGCCATAGGGAAAGTGTACTCACCAGATAGAGAAAGGGAGAGACAGTGAGAAAGTGAGAAATCACCCCACCTAAGGGGGATGGCCACACTGCAATCCTTCTTCTCTCCTCTCCTCTTGTGATTCTGGGCACACAAGCATATGAACCTGGCATGATTTTCAATCTACCAGGTTCAGGACTCAAACTGTGTAGTTGGCCACGTGGGAGTCCAGCACCTTAAACACCATGCCACCAGCTATTCCCACCAGTTAGCATTATTATGGAGACAAAAAATAAATAAATAAACACTATAGTGAAAGGCCAGAACTCTATGAAGAAAACTCTGAGTTTTAGTAACTAAACTGAACTTCTACAAATATAAAAAGGTAGTTATTACAATTAAAAATCAATAGATGACAATAATTTTCAATCTAGATTGTGAAGTATATATTTTCATAATAAAAATAACAATCAGGCAAAAAATGGAATAAAAGGGCCTACATATAATAGTATTGAAAAAGATTAAGTATCTAAAATTAAATGCAAGAAATGCACAAGATCATTATGAAGAAAACTTTAAAACACCATTAAAAGATAAGAAAGATGAAATAAACAAGTGGAAAGATATGCCATGTTCTTGAAGAGGAAGATTCAATACAATAATCCTAATTCTCGTTGAAATCATTTTTAAATTAATACAGTGAAAAAACTACATCTTTAACTAGTTAATCATAAAATGCATATAAAATATAATCAAATACAATAGGCAGGGAAATACTGAATAAAAGATCAGAGCCAAGCAGTGGCACAGTGGTTACACAGCTGGACCCAGAGAGGAAAGAGCTTAGCTAAGGTATTTGCAATAGGTCACATACTCTTGCTGGAGAAGAGACAGTGAGAGGGAAAGTGAGAAATCATCCCTCAAGGGGATGGCCATATCACAGTCCCTTCTCATCCATTCTCCCCCTTGGGATTTGGGGCACACACACACACACACACACACACACACATGCCCAACATGATTTTCAAGTCACCAGGTCAGCCATGTGGAGTCCTGCACCTTAACCACCTGCCATCTGCTGGCCCCAAGATCCTAGGTTTGCATCCTGGGACCTCCCCAAGAACACAGAGTGTACACATGCGTGTCTGTGATCCAGGCTGGCTGAGACTGATGGTGGATCATAGTGTGAAGATTGTCAAGAGCAGATATTAAGACATTTTATTAAATATCAATAAATAAATTTATATTATAGTATAGACCAGTGAATTAAAAAAAAATCCAGAAATCACTCTAAATACCTATGGTAATTCAGTATATGTAAAGAGTCTCACATTAGAAGGGGAAAAAAAAGACTAATAAACAAATAAAATCATATTGGGATGATTTAATAACTATTTCAGAAATATAGTTAAATCTATAACTCCCACCTCACTATCAGGACAAATTACAAATAGAACAAAAATTTAAATATTTTAAATGAAATTAAAATAAATAATAAAAGTAACAGAAGACATGAGAGAAGGTCTTTTTACTAATTACTCAAAATCTAAAATCTATATTAGACTAGTAAATGTAATTACACGAAATATTTTAAAATATTTTGGCAAAAAATATTATAAGCAAAGTCAAAAGATGAATGAAAAACCAGAAAAAATATTTTAACTAATATCAAAGACAAAGAATAACCCACTTAAATGTGGTTACATTAAAGACATTTAGAAATTGGTACGGGGGACCAGCAGTTAGCATAATGGCTATGTCGCTGGACTCCCACGTAGTCAACCGCAGTTCAAGTCCCGGACCCGGTGGCTTAAACTCACGCCGGCCACGTGTGCGTGTGTGTCCAAGATCCCGAGAGGAAATTGGAGGAGAAGGGATTGAGGCACGGCCATTTCCCCTGGGGGGTGATTTTTCACTTTCTGTCTCTCTGTCTCTCTCTGTCTGTGTGGCGAGCGCACACGCCCTGTAGCAAAAACCTCTCAAAAAAAAAGAAAGAAAGAAAAGAAATTGGTACGGGAAAAAAAAACTAAATAATTGTCAAAAATATCAACAATTGGGGGGCCAGCAGGTAGTGTGGTGGTTAAGGATGCTGGACTCCCACATGGCTAACCAAGTTCCAGACCTGGCAGCTTGTTTTCTCACTTTCCCTCTCTCTTCTCTCTCTCTCTCTCTCATCAAATTAAAAAATAAATAACTAAAATAAAAGAAAGTAATTCTAAAAAAAAAAGAAAAAAAACAACAGTTCACATAATATTTCAAACATATAAAAAAAAAAATTGGCCAGCTTGCTTAAATTAATGGAAAGAGTATGGCAGTACACTGAGAAGACCTTTTCATTTACCAGACTGGCAAAGTTCCAAAAGTTTGATCGCATTTACTAAGACTGGAAAAATAGACAATCCATGCATTTCTCAAGTAAAGTAAATTAGTATGCCATCTAAGAAGAAGAATAACATAATATCTATTAAAATTATGAATGACTGTATCTGTTGACTGGCACACATTTGAAATGACTAAGGCAAAGTCATATGTAGTAACAGGAGTCAGGGTAATCCAATGTCTACCAACAGAGATTAGTTAAGCAAACTAGAGTATACATGTGCGTACTACGCAGTAGAAAAAAATAACAGATTTTCTATGTCCATTATAGAACTATCTCCAAGCTATATTGCTAAGTGGATTCAAAAAAGAGAGAGATACAAAATCATTGAATAAATATGCTATGATAACTTTGCAGTGTCAAGGGGAAGGACAGAGAAAAATCTAGTGAAACACTCCTATTTGTCTATACATGCATAAAGAAACTCTGGGATTAGCTGTTGCAGTAACGCAGTGTTCAGCAAGGCTGAAGCCACATGGAAAGGTCACAGATTCATGTCTTGAGTTTGCTATGAACACTCCAGGTGTGTACACCCATGCCTGTGACCCTAGCTGGCTGTGACTGGGGGTGGATCACAACATGAAGACTCTGTTGTGGGAGCTTCTCTCTCTCTTTCTTAAAATAAATAAGTAAATAAACAAACTTTTAAAAAAGAAAACCTGGAAAAAGACAAAATAGCTAAAAAGCAGAGGTTAACTCTGGAAGTCAGATACCAGGATAGCAGAAAGACTATTCACTATGTAACTTGTAATATTTTCTAATTTTTGAACAACATGAATGTATTATTATATTCAAAAACTAGTTGTCAGAGTGTATCAAGGGGCCGAACTGTGACGCAGAAGTTAAACACTACAGTGTGTGAGGCAATCCAACATGGCAAATGTGCTGGTTCAGGACCAGAGAACTCCCTGCTCACACAGGTGTGCTTGTGTTCATGATCTAGGACTAGACAAGGCTGGAAGTAGGCTATAGCATGAGGACACAGTTGGGAGCGCCCTCTCTGTCTGTCTGTCTGTCTGTCTATCTCTCTCTGTCTCTCATTTATGGAAGAAATAAATAAAATGATTTTTGAAAAAGTGCCAAGCATATTTAAACTCAATAATAATAAGTAAATTAAAATTCAAACACTACTATGTAAACCTGTCAAATGACAGTTATTGTTAATGACAAATCTCCAATTTGGCAAAGGTCTAGCAAAAAAAGAAAAAGAAAAAGAAAAAAACAAGCTCACACATTGAAGGCAGTAAGAAAATTTGTCACTCTTTTTCTTCGAAGCAATTTTAGCAAGGTTTTAAAGGCTTACACTGTCTGACTCATCAGAGTTCTGGAAATATACCCGAGGGAAAAAAATTGTGTATTAATTAAGAATTACTTTTATTACGTGAAGGGGGAAGTGAAAACTAAAGAGGGTAGGACTGAAATGACCTTCAATTTTATCTATAACTTTAATTCTCTCTTTTTTTTTTTTTTTTTTTATTTTCCCCTACTTTTTTGTATGTTTTCAATCTATTGTACAAAATTACCAATGTAAGTGAACAACAAAGCCTTTTTTCTTTTCTTTTTTTTTTATTTTTTAGTAAGAGGGTCAGTCTAGTAGTTCAGAGCCAGATTTCACATGGTTTATCACAGTTCAAATCCTGGCAACTTCAAAACATGGTAGGCACATGTGGTAGGCACATATGTGTGCCCTAAGTCCTGAAAGGATGGAGAAATGGAGAAGAAACTACAATATGGCCACACCCCACTGAGGGACGCTTTCTCTCTTTCTCTCTCTCTCTCTCTCTCTCTCTCTCTCTGTGTGTGTGTGTGTGTGTGTGTGTGTGTGTGTGTGTGTGTCTATCTCTCTCTGGCAAGCACATGTACTCTCTGTCAATTAAAAAAAAAGTTTATGTAATAAGAAAATTTGCAGGGCCAACAGGTGGAGTAGTGGCTAAGGCACTAGACTATCACATGGTCAACTACGGTTCAGGTCCTAGACCCAGCAGCTTGAAACTCATTCTGGGTATGTGTGCATGAATGCCCAAACTCCTGAGAGGAGATGGGATTGTGATGTGGTCACCCCACAGGGGGTAATTTCTCACATTCTGTCTCCCTGTCTCTCCCTGTCTCTTTGGCAAGTGCACACACCTATAGCAAAAAACTCTGTCAATAAAATAAAACTAAAAATAAATAAATAAGAAAATTTGCTCCAGACTTGAAAGAACTATGATATGTGCATATTCTATACACTGTTTAATATTGTGTGGGTATTTATTAAAAATTAACTACAACACTTAAACACGATGTTGACTTCAAGCAAAGAGAAACTGTAACTTGAAAGTTATGGAGATTACAGATGCTCTAATGCCATAGATCTCAAACATTATTGAACGGCATCACCAGGAATGTTTTTATGGATCCTGAAGTTGTACGTCAGGATCCATAAAACCAGACTATTCAGGAGAAAGGGTAGGCAAATATAATTAAAATTAGCAAACCCTATCGTAAAGTCTGAAGTTCACTGGCCTAAAATATATAATTGTGCTTCTTTGAAAATGGGAAAAACACCCAATTCCAATGCTTGGGAACATTACAGATTCTTTGGTCCTACCCACAATCCTTCTAATCTGTACGTCTAAGGCCAGTATCCTGAAACTCTGCAATTTAAGAACCTCAGGTTATTCTCAGACATGGTTTTAGAAACACTGTATAGATCATTGATTTTTTTTTCTCTCTCACTTAGGAAGAATGGTGCTCAAGATACAGCTGGAGGGATGCAGGCTAGGTATAAAGCAAGAACCAATTAAATGCCAAAAGGTGTTTCCAAAGGAGGTTATAAAATCTACTGTTATGGAAAAGCTAAAAAAAAAAAAGAAATGCACTCTTGCCTGGTAGCAGAAAGCTAAACTAATGACCTCTGGAAAGCTTTCATAGGCCTATGGGTCTTAGATATAATTAAATGCCCAAAGGTAAAAGAGAATAAGAAATTCAATGGGTTTTTGGATGATAAGTTAATAATACAATGATGAGCTAGGCAGGGATGATTTTGCTGCTCCTTTTGAAGCTATATGTAGAGTTTTTGAAAACTTCAGGATGGAAGTATGTGAGAGCAGGTGTCATAAGCTTCTTCAGAAACTCCACTGCATAGCTTGTGAACAGAACATGAGTTCTGCTTTATTTTAGCTGCCCAGCTTGCCCTGGCATGAGCTGATTTTGCCATAATTATTTTGCCTTCCCATAAGCAATGCCTCTGGTTCCAGACAAATAGAAAATATACAACAGAATTTAACATGTGCATTATATGAACATATAATATTCAGCACTTTCCCATGAAAACAGTTTTTATAACAATAAATTTAAAAGGCCTGAAATTGAAAGAAGGAAGATTAGGCCACCAGGTGTTATGTTGGTTAAGGCACAGGATCCTACATGACCAATTCTGTGGTTCAAGTCCCAGACCTAGCTGCTTGAGAAACACACCAGGCACATGTGCATGCATGCCCAAAATACTGAGAGGAAAATGGAAGAGAAGGGATTATGGCATGGTCATACCCCTTGAGGGGTGATTTCTCACTTTCCCTCTGTCTCTGGTGAGCACACAAGCCCTATGCAAAAAAAGAAAAGAAATAAAGAAACAAGGAAAATGTTAATATTCAGAATCAAATTTTACATAGCCTGTAGTGACTATATTAATAGGATTTTCACTTTGAAGCAACTCTTTGATCTCTTTATAAACTCCACAACATCCTGTGTATGCAGTGTATACACTCATGCATACACACACATCAAAAATAATGTTTTTTGAAAAAGAAAATCAATTGTATTGTACCGATATAATCAAGTATACAGATCTTCATATCTTCCAATCCAACTACAAGGCATGCTTCATTTTATTGTGTTTTATTTTATTGCACTTTGCAGATACTGTAATTTTTACAATTGAAGATTTGAGGTCACCCTGTTAAGTAAGTCCATCAATGATATTTGTCATTTTAATTTGCTAGAGTATGCATGTACTTGCCAAAGAAACTCTCTGACTCATCAGAGTTCTGGAAATATACCCGAGGGAAAAAAATTGTGTATTAATTAAGAATTACTTTTATTACGTGAAGGGAGAAGTGAAAACTAAAGAGGGTAGGACTGAAATGACCTTCAATTTTATCTATAACTTTAATTCTCTCTTTTTTTTTTTTTTTTTGGCCTTTCTTTTGAGAGAGAGAAGGAAAGTGAGAAATCATACCCCAGGAAGGATGACTACACCACAATCCCTTCTCCATTCCCTTCTCAGGATTTGGGGCATACATGCATATGCACCAGGTATGAGTTTCAAGCTGCCGAGTCCAAGACTAGAACTGTGGTTGGCCATGTGAGGGCCCAGTGCCTTAACCACCATACCACCTACTGTCCCCTATATAATAATACATTTTTAAAAATTAAAACAGAAAACAGAAACAACTGTAGCAACATGGGAATATATTGCATACAGGTGGTAGGTATCTGGGTTTTTCTTACTTTATTTTCCCCTACTTTTTTGTATGTTTTCAATCTATTGTACAAAATTACCAATGTAAGTGAACAACAAAGCCTTTTTTCTTTTCTTTTTTTTTTATTTTTTAGTAAGAGGGTCAGTCTAGTAGTTCAGAGCCAGATTTCACATGGTTTATCACAGTTCAAATCCTGGCAACTTCAAAACATGGTAGGCACATGTGGTAGGCACATATGTGTGCCCTAAGTCCTGAAAGGATGGAGAAATGGAGAAGAAACTACAATATGGCCACACCCCACTGAGGGACGCTTTCTCTCTTTCTCTCTCTCTCTCTCTCTCTCTCTCTCTCTCTCTCTCTCTCTCTCTCTCTCTCTCTCTCTCTCTCTCTCTCTCTCTCTCTCTCTCTCTCTCTCTGTGTGTGTGTGTGTGTGTGTGTGTCTATCTCTCTCTGGCAAGCACATGTACTCTCTGTCAATTAAAAAAAAAGTTTATGTAATAAGAAAATTTGCAGGGCCAACAGGTGGAGTAGTGGCTAAGGCACTAGACTATCACATGGTCAACTATGGTTCAGGTCCTAGACCCAGCAGCTTGAAACTCATTCTGGGTATGTGTGCATGAATGCCCAAACTCCTGAGAGGAGATGGGATTGTGATGTGGTCACCCCACAGGGGGTAATTTCTCACATTCTGTCTCCCTGTCTCTCCCTGTCTCTTTGGCAAGTGCACACACCTATAGCAAAAAACTCTGTCAATAAAATAAAACTAAAAATAAATAAATAAGAAAATTTGCTCCAGACTTGAAAGAACTATGATATGTGCATATTCTATACACTGTTTAATATTGTGTGGGTATTTATTAAAAATTAACTACAACACTTAAACACGATGTTGACTTCAAGCAAAGAGAAACTGTAACTTGAAAGTTATGGAGATTACAGATGCTCTAATGCCATAGATCTCAAACATTATTGAACGGCATCACCAGGAATGTTTTTATGGATCCTGAAGTTGTACGTCAGGATCCATAAAACCAGACTATTCAGGAGAAAGGGTAGGCAAATATAATTAAAATTAGCAAACCCTATCGTAAAGTCTGAAGTTCACTGGCCTAAAATATATAATTGTGCTTCTTTGAAAATGGGAAAAACACCCAATTCCAATGCTTGGGAACATTACAGATTCTTTGGTCCTACCCACAATCCTTCTAATCTGTACGTCTAAGGCCAGTATCCTGAAACTCTGCAATTTAAGAACCTCAGGTTATTCTCAGACATGGTTTTAGAAACACTGTATAGATCATTGATTTTTTTTTCTCTCTCACTTAGGAAGAATGGTGCTCAAGATACAGCTGGAGGGATGCAGGCTAGGTATAAAGCAAGAACCAATTAAATGCCAAAAGGTGTTTCCAAAGGAGGTTATAAAATCTACTGTTATGGAAAAGCTAAAAAAAAAAAAGAAATGCACTCTTGCCTGGTAGCAGAAAGCTAAACTAATGACCTCTGGAAAGCTTTCATAGGCCTATGGGTCTTAGATATAATTAAATGCCCAAAGGTAAAAGAGAATAAGAAATTCAATGGGTTTTTGGATGATAAGTTAATAATACAATGATGAGCTAGGCAGGGATGATTTTGCTGCTCCTTTTGAAGCTATATGTAGAGTTTTTGAAAACTTCAGGATGGAAGTATGTGAGAGCAGGTGTCATAAGCTTCTTCAGAAACTCCACTGCATAGCTTGTGAACAGAACATGAGTTCTGCTTTATTTTAGCTGCCCAGCTTGCCCTGGCATGAGCTGATTTTGCCATAATTATTTTGCCTTCCCATAAGCAATGCCTCTGGTTCCAGACAAATAGAAAATATACAACAGAATTTAACATGTGCATTATATGAACATATAATATTCAGCACTTTCCCATGAAAACAGTTTTTATAACAATAAATTTAAAAGGCCTGAAATTGAAAGAAGGAAGATTAGGCCACCAGGTGTTATGTTGGTTAAGGCACAGGATCCTACATGACCAATTCTGTGGTTCAAGTCCCAGACCTAGCTGCTTGAGAAACACACCAGGCACATGTGCATGCATGCCCAAAATACTGAGAGGAAAATGGAAGAGAAGGGATTATGGCATGGTCATACCCCTTGAGGGGTGATTTCTCACTTTCCCTCTGTCT
The DNA here is from genome assembly GCF_000334495.1 of Tupaia belangeri chinensis. NCBI lineage: Eukaryota > Metazoa > Chordata > Mammalia > Scandentia > Tupaiidae > Tupaia > Tupaia belangeri. The sequence goes on from NW_006208436.1 coordinate 1,459,228, forward strand.
CTGGTGAGCACACAAGCCCTATGCAAAAAAAGAAAAGAAATAAAGAAACAAGGAAAATGTTAATATTCAGAATCAAATTTTACATAGCCTGTAGTGACTATATTAATAGGATTTTCACTTTGAAGCAACTCTTTGATCTCTTTATAAACTCCACAACATCCTGTGTATGCAGTGTATACACTCATGCATACACACACATCAAAAATAATGTTTTTTGAAAAAGAAAATCAATTGTATTGTACCGATATAATCAAGTATACAGATCTTCATATCTTCCAATCCAACTACAAGGCATGCTTCATTTTATTGTGTTTTATTTTATTGCACTTTGCAGATACTGTAATTTTTACAATTGAAGATTTGAGGTCACCCTGTTAAGTAAGTCCATCAATGATATTTGTCATTTTAATTTGCTAGAGTATGCATGTACTTGCCAAAGAAACTCTCACAGAAAGAGTGAGAAAACACCCCACAATGGGACATGATCACACTGCAATCTCTTCTCTCCCATCTCTCCAGCCTTTCAAGATTTGGGGCACATGGGCACACTTGTCCAGCATGTTTCTCAAACTTCCTGATCAAAGACTCAAAAACCTTACTACTGGCGGGAACCAGCAGTTAGCATAATGGCTATGTCGCTGGACTCCCACGTAGTCGACCACGGTTCGTGTCCCGGACCCGGTAGCTTAAAAAAACTCACGCCGGGCGCGTGTGTGTGCGTACCCAAGATCCCGAGAGGAGAATGGAGGAGAAGGGATTGCGGCATGACCATCCCCCCTGGGGGGTGATTTCTCGCTTTCTGTCTCTATGTCTCTCTCTGTCTGTCTGGCGAGCGCACGCGCCCTACAGTGAAAATCTCTC
>NW_006208436.1:1460104-1467983 GCF_000334495.1 Tupaia belangeri chinensis
CGACCCGGCCTAAAGTGAAAAGCCTCAAAAAAAAAAAAAAAAAAAAAAAAAAACCTTACTACTGGCCATGTGGGATTTGACTGCCTTAACTACTAGAGCGAGGAACTGGCCCATTCGGTACCATTTTTCTACCAGCATGTACTCACTTCATATCTGTGACACATTTTGGTACTTCTCATAATGTTTCAAATTTTGTTATTATTACTGTATCCTCTATGATGAACTGTGATCTCTGATGTTGCTATTATTTTGGGAAGCTATACCTGATGCCCATCTAAGATGGCAAATGTAGTTGATAAACGTTGTATGTGCACTGACAGTTCTACCAACCAGTCCTTCCACCATGTCTCCCCCACTACTCGGACTGCCTTCCTATTTCCTGAGACACAATATTCAAACTAGGCCAGTGAATAACCCTGTAACGGCCCCTAAGTATTCAAGCAGAAGGAAGATTTGTGCACATCTCACTTTCAATCAAAAGCTATAAATAATAATATATTCAAAGTGTTAAGTGGAAAACAATTTCAACCAAGAATACTATACTCAGAAAGATTACCTTTATTATGGGATAAAAGAACAAAAACGTTCTCAGGTAAACAAAATTTGAAAGACTTTACCAGCTCCAGACCAGCTCTCCAAGAAGTGCTGAAGGGAACGCTATCCCAGGAAAACTAAAGTCAGACACACAGAAATAAAAGTACAAAAAACATACAAGAGAATGGGCAGCCTAATTGTAGGGACAAGTCCAGAGCTGAATGTTAACTTCCATAGTTTAAATGAAAAGATCAGACCATAATAACACTGCAAATTCTATAGAAGAGAGATTAATTATATGAGACTGAACTAGTGAAATAGATTTCTTTTGCTGTAGATGTAAACATCACTGATTTTCTTTGATGCTTTTATTCTCATGTTTAAATATTTTTGTCTTCTCTCAAACTGCTGATAGGTTCATCTACCTACTATTTGAACTGAATCCTAACCTTTTTTCCTGGCTTTAAGTTTTAAGCAAATTTCTCTTAACATTTTTCGATTTTGATCTATTAAAACCAAAACCGTTTTTCTTGAAATTAAAAAATGCATGAAAAAACATCTATTAATACCTATCTAATGACTGCAATAAGCTATATAGCCCCAGCTAGGTGCTACTTTAGTGAATATACTACAAAAGTAGAATGTTCACTTTACTCACTGAGGGTTACGCCTAAAGTCAGACTTGTGCTCACAAATCTGTATATATCAGCTGTGCTGGCTATTGGAAAGTTTTTAAATTAATTAAGATCTTTAATGAATCAATAAAATGTGAAAAAGGCAGGGAAAACAACTGTAGATACCAGAGATAGTGTGTAAGAAGGAGGGAAAAATGGCAGCGGGTGCAAGGTAGAGAATCAAGAAGGAAAAAATATATATAATATGAAATAGAAAATTATTTGTTGATGATAACATATATGGTAATATCCTTGATTTAGCCAATATACAATGTATTCTGGATGGAAAATCTCATGTTGTATACTGTATTGATGCACAGTGAAAGAATGTAAATAAATTAAAATAAATAATAATAAAAGAAAAGCTAGAAATAATTCTGCTCACTGAAGAAGACATGTTGAAAGCTAAGATAGGCTGAAAGCTAGGCCTCAGAGGCAAAACAAGTTAGCCACGTTGTAAATGACAAGAAGAAGGTTTTCAAAAGACATTGAAAGTGCTACACACAAATGATAAGAAAATGAAACAGCCTTATTATTGATATAGAGAAAGTTTCAGGGTTTGAATAGAAAATCAAACCAGCCACAACATTCCCTTAAGTTAAAGCTTAATTCAAAGCAAGGCCATAACTCTCTTTAATTTTATGAAGGCTGAGAGGGGCTAGGAAAATGCAGAAGAAAAGTCTGAAGCTAACAGAACTTGGTTCCTAATATTTAAGAAAAGAAGCTATGTGGGGCTGGCAGGTGGTATGGTGGTTGAGGTGCTGCACTCCCACATAGCTGACTGCAGTGCAAGTCCTGGACTCAGCAGCCCAAAAATCACAACAAATAAATCAATCAATAAATAAATGTTTAAAAAAAAAAAAGGAAAAGAAGCCATCTCTAGTATATAAAAGAGCTAAGTGAAGCAGTAAGTGCAAAGGTAGAAGCTGCTATAAGGTACCCAGATGCCTAGCAGAGGTCATTGGTGAGGGTGGTTACATGAAACAACAGATTTTCAGTGTAGATGCAATGTCCTCCCATTGAAAGAAGATGCCATCAGAGGACTTTCATAGCTAGAGAGGAAAAATTAATGCCTGGCTTCAAAGCTTCAGAGGCCAGAAGTTAGAGGTTAACATAGTTGGTGACATTTAGATGAAGTCAATGTTAATCTACCATTTTAAAAATCCTAGGATATTTAAGAATTAAATCTACTCTGCTGTGCTCTATAAATGGAACAAAAAAGCCTGGATGAAAGCATATCTGTTTAGAGCATGGTTTACTGAAAAGTTCAAGCCTACTGTTGCAATCCACTACTAAGAAAAAAAGCTTCCTTAGAAAATTGTACTGCTCATTGACAGTGTACCTGGTCATACAAAAGCTCTGATGGAGATATTCAAGGAGATCATTGTTGTTTTCATGCCTGCTATCACAACATCCATTCTGTAGCCCATGGACCAAGAAGTAATTTCAACTTGAAGTCTGATTATTTAATAAATGCATTCCATAAGGTCATAGCTGCCATATTTAGTGACTTCTATGATGGATCTGATCAAAGTAAATTTAACCTTTTGGAAAGGATTCACCATTCCAGTGCTATGAACATTCATGGATAACAGGAGAAGTTATAAATACCAACATCAACAGAAGTTTGGAAGAAGTTGATTCCAATCCTCATGTATAACATTAAGGGATTCAAGACTTCAATGGAGTAAGTAACTGGAGAAGTGACCAAAACAGAATTAGTATGACTAAATTGCTATAATTTCTTGGTAAATCTTTAATAGGCCAGGAGTTGATTATTAATGGATAAAGTGGTTTCTTGAGATGGAACCTACTCCTGGTGTAAATGCTGTGAATGGTGTTGAAATGACTTCAAATATTTAGATTTAGGATCTAGGGTATTACATAAACTTAGTTGATAAAGGAGAGAATTAACTCTAATTTTGAAAGAAATTTTACTATGGATAAAATGATATCCATAGCATCACATGCTATAGGAAAATATTTCACGAAAGGAAGAGCCAAAGATTCAACAGAATCATTATTGTCTCATTTTAAGAAGTTGTCACAGCCAGTTTTTACATACATTGGGAAACAAACACACAAAAGTTGTGATTCACTTTATTTAGTCGGCGTATTATGGTGATCTAGAAGCAAACCTGCAATATCTCCAAGGTATGTACTCACAGTTTCAGAGACTAGAGACATGAGTAAACTGTATGTTAAGAAGAGAAGATTAGACTTAAAATTGAAGCTCTGGGTTTAAATTCAGATTCTGAACTTTACTAGATATATCATCTATACCCTGTCGTGTATGTGTGAGCACATACACACATACATACTCATGTGCACATATCAGCTTTCAAGTGCATTCAATACAAGGTTATTTTTTTAAAAAGTAGAATAATGATAACATAAGAGCAAAAAATGATATAAAATTACTATAAAATCCATACTCAAATAATATGTCATTATCACCTTAATATTTTATTTTCAGTCACAAATTTAACTCTGATCTTTCTAGAAAACTATACAAATGAAAAAGTATAATCAGTGATGTAATTTACAATGTCCATGGACCAAAACAAAGTTTTTCATGAGAAGTACACTATTACTGGTACTAAGTGCAGGGAGAAATTTTTCCTATAAGGTTTTTATAGTAAGGACTAATGCAATGAAACAAGCCCTCCAAATAGCCTTAGAATAAATGCAAGAATGAGTTTCTTATCATGTTTTATATGTGGCTCAATGTAAGCCAAAAGTACAGTGTTCCAGAGGCACAATGTTAGAACATCAGTTCTACAGACAGGACTATGTAATGTGTTAGGAACACAGAGCCCTGGTACAGACTTGAATTACCTAGATAGAACTCACAGATGGACAGAAAATTGCCCCATAGATGTACATATTTTCCTTGATCCATGAGGTTTTGAGGTTCTCCTCTACATGTAAGTTGGGAGATTTCAAAGAGTCAATGTCATTATTTGTGTTTATGGAGTAAATCTAGCCCTTCTGGGCAGGCAATCCCACAGGAGGAGGTCATTGGGAACAGAGATGTAGCCATCATGAGACCTGCAGTTAGCGTAATGGCTATGTCTCTGAACTCTCATGTAGTGGACCACGTTTGAGTCCCGGCCCCAGTGGCTTAAACTCATGCCGGGCATGTGTGCAAGCGTGCCCAAGATTCCAAAAAGAGAATAAAGGAGAAGGCATTGCGACGTGGCCATCCCCCCTGGGGGGTGATTTCTTGCTTTCTATCTCTCTGTCTCTCTCTGTCTTTCTGGCAAGGCATGCGCCCTATAGCAAAAAAATAAATAAATAAAAAATAAAGAGAGAGAGAGAGAGCCATCAGTTAGTCATTGCCTTCTCTCCACTCACTTCAGTCATCACCTCTGCTTGTTTGGAACCTGTATTCACATGAGTTTGAAACTCCTGACTTGTAGGCATGTGCCGAGTGTGTTTAGCTCAGACAGTGGACCATCAACATTTCTCTTGCCAATCGTTGACTGGGTACTGAGTAACAGCAAAATTCACTGTGTGTCTTTGAGCAAAAGATTTCATCATCTGAGTCTCCATTTCCTCATCTTAAGAAAAGGAGCTAAAAGGGGTCACCAGGTGGTATGGCAGTTAAGGTGCTGGACTCCCACATGGCCGATTACAGTTCAAGTCCTTGACTCAGTTTGAAAATCACACCAGGCACTTGCGCTTGAGTGCCCACGATTCCAGGAGGAAAATGGAAGAGAAGGTTCTGAGGCATGGACATATCCTGTGGGAGGTGATTTCTCTTTTTCCTTCTCACCATCTCTGTCTCTCTCCAGTGAGCTCATGATCCCTATGGCAAAATCCTTAAAACAAAAACAAAAAAAAAAAAAAAGAAGCTAATAATTACTACTTCTCAGAGTTGTTGTGGGTATTAAATAAGATGTTTTCCAAAACACTTAACTGCAAATTACTATTCAAATGAACCATATTATTACTAGAAATTATCTGCAATGCTAATTTACTTCATCTTAATCATGATGGACTTTTAGAAGTATTTTCTTTACCAGGTTACTTCTGAATTTTTCATACACTTCTAGTATTTCTGTTATCTAATAGAATGAACATCTCTCATATAACACTTCATATCCTCTCAGTCCTTCCACTTACTCCAGCCACTACTGCAATGAGAAGCCCCATGGAGGTTCAGCCATCTTAGTACAGGTTCCAGGGACAACCCTGCCTCTACGATCTGTAGGGAACACCTCTTGTTTCCTGTCCCAGGTCTCTACCAACATACAACATGAGATGGGATCAGAAATCAACTTGGTGCCCTGCCATGATGGCATAGTGTTAGTGCAATGCTTTGCAATTCTGGAAGCAAAATGGAAGCTTGGGACTTGGTTCCCAGGTCAACCTATTCATATAAGGCACCCACACACATATGCCCTGATCCTGGCTGTCTGGGAAAGGCAAAGAGGAGGATCAAGATGTGAGACTTGGGACCAGGAGTTAGTGTAATGGCTATGTCGCTGGACTCCCACGTAGTCGGCCGTGGTTCACATCCCGGGCTCAGTGGCTTAAAATACACCGGGTGCGTGTGCGTGCGCGTGCATGCCCAAGATCCCGAGAGGAAAATAGAGGAGAAGGAGGAGAAGGGATTGTGGTGTGGCCATCCCCCGTGGGGGGTATATTTCTCACTTTCTTTCTCTCTGTCTCTCTCTGTCTGTCTGGTGAGCGCATGCGCCCTATAGCAAAAACCTCTCCCAAAAAAAAAAAAAAGATGTGAGACTCAGTGGAGGATACTTATCTTTCTGTCTTTCATGAAAGAAAGAGAAAGGAAAAAAGGGAGGAAAGGAGGAAACAAGAAAGGGAAGAGGAGGAGAGGTGAAAAAGAAGAGAAGAAAAGAAGTTTAAAAAAGAAAAAGAGAAAGGAGCTTGGTTTCTGACCATGCACATGCCCTTGGAACCACCCTTGATAAATATGTGAATGGAAACAGATGACTAAGTATTCCCTCCTTTTGTCCTATCGATGGGCAGTTCTAAAACACATTTTATAAAGCACTTTAGAAAGTTCCATAATAACTACATACCAGTCACCCAAACCAGTAAGCCTACTCAATTACACATCACCTTTTTGTCTTTCCTTCCTTTCCTAATCTAATCCCCTGACTCTCACTCTTGCGTCCTGAGATCACTCCTGAAAAAAATCACCTTGAAATACAATTAATCTCCAGACTTGCTTCAAGGGAAGCTCAGATATGAAATATACTTTTCAGTAAAAATCATCTTCCAAAAGGTTCATCAAGAAAATGAAGATAACCCATCAAATAGGTGAAAAGTTTTGCAATTATATATCTTAGAAGTGATTTTTATCTAGAATACATTAAAAAAACTCATAACTCAATGATAAAAATTGAAATATTCTGGACATTTCTCAAAAAAAAAGAGAGACATGAATGTCCAATAAGCACAAGAAAAAATGCTTGATATCGTTAGTTATCAGGGAAATGAAAATCAAAACTACAAAGAAATGTCACTTCACACCCACTAGATTGTTATAATCAAATCATAAATATTGACAAGTATTGAATTTTCACACATTTCTCATAGGAACACGAAGTGGTGTAGACACTTTGAAAAATGACCTGGTAGTAAAGTTTAAAAATATAGTTATCATATGATTCAACAATTCTAGGTATATATTATATTTATATATATATATGTAAGAGAAATAAAAACAGGGGTCACATAAAACTTGTACGCGGTAGGTATTCATAGCAACATTATTCTCAATAGCCAAAATGGGAACAACTGAAATGCCCATTGAGTGATTAATAAAGTGTAGCATATTCATACAATAGAATATTATTCAGCATAAATATACAAAATAGTAACAGATGCTGCAACATAATGAACCATGAAACATTATGTGAAGTTTAAAAAGCCACAAAGAACCACATATCTTTGATCCATTTATGTGAAATGTCCAGAATAAGCAAATCTACTTAGATAGAAAGATTAGGGGTTGCCTAGTACTGATGAGGATCGAAGGATTACAGAGTATAGCTAAGGGTATGAGGCTTCATTTTAGTGTAATTATAGTATTTTAAATTTGATTTGTGATGATAAATACACAACTCTGTGGGTACACAGCAATCTGTTAAGTATACTTTAATTAAGTAAATTGCAGGTATATAAATTAAACCTCAATAAAGTTATTAAAAAATAACAATCACAGTCATTTTTAACCAACAGCCTATGAACTGTGATTACGGTTCATCAATACAAACTATCACTGGATTTTCCATTGTCTATTTCTTCATTGGCAAGGCAACTTTCAATGGCTTTAAGGGTAGTATCTAGACAGAGAAAGTTTCTGCAACATTGTTCATCTCTACCTTTCTGGCTTTCTTGTAATCCTGTGATATTTCATAGAATACGCCTGAAATTTGATCACAATATCACCAGGACCCTTGTTTTCCTTTAGAATAGCTGAAGTAAAAGAGCTACATCTTCTCACCCAGTCCCTTGCCATGCCCATGCTCATTGCTACCATCATCTCTTCCCACACTCCCATAATTCAATTTGTCCTCACATCCTCATTCCTACACCCCATGCTTATTGTCTTATAATAATTGAAGGTTGTTATTACTGAACCCATGAAAGCGAATGATAAGGTGGCCCCCCACACACTCTTTCATTTGAGCTTA
>NW_006208436.1:1468028-1470917 GCF_000334495.1 Tupaia belangeri chinensis
ACTCTTTCATTTGAGCTTAATATTGTTAATAGAGTTTAATATTTGAATTGTGAGAATGGGGGGATAGCTAAAGGAAGTAACCTAAATACTTTTCTTTTTCAAATTTATTTTTTTAAACTAACCTATAAAATTGCACATATGTGTCATATACAACATAATGTCTTGAATTATATATTTAGTGTGGGATAGTTAAATCTAGCTAATTAACCTGGGAAGTTCCTCACATAGCTATGATATTTTTTGTGATGAAAACACTTAATATCCACTCTCTTAGCATTTTCAAGATTACAATGTATTATCATTAACTATAGTTACCACACTATACAATAGAGCTCTTGATATATATATAACATCTCAGAAGCTTAATCATAAAATCAGAAGCAAAGTGGGCACCTTCATTTAGGAAACATCAGAAATAACATAAGAAAAATGATGGCACACAACTACAATCCCCAGCTACTCTGCAGGCTGAGGCAAGAAGATCATGACACAGCAAAACTCTGTCAAAAAAACCCATCCCAATGGTGCAGTCAGTGGCAAACTGAACTTCACTGTTATAATAGAAGCCACATGCTTGATCACTAGTACAAATCCTCAGATTGGCTTGAAAACACACACTGAGTATGTGCCCAAGATCCTGAAGAGTTAGAAGGCCTGGGAAAGAGGACTGTGGCATGACCAGACACTGCTGAGAATATAATCTACAACACAATCATATTTTCTATGTATACACTCTCTCTAATCAATAAAAGATAAACTTTAAAATAAACAAAGAGGGCTGACCCTATGGCCTAGTGCTTAAGGGAGCTGGATCCCACATGACTGACTACAGTTTGAATCTCAGACCAGGCAACCTGAAAAACACACCTTGTGCATGTGTGTGCATGCACAAAATCCAGACAGAATGAAGAAACAGTGGAGAAGGGATTGCAGTGTGACTATGCCCCATTGGGAGGTGCCTTATCCCTACACTCCTCTCTCTGTCTTTGACTGTGAGAATATACACCCTTTGGCAAAAAATTAAAACATATATAAAGAAAATTAAGAAAGAACATAGGAAGATCAAAAGTGGAAAGATTAATGAAAATGTTTATCCACATTAGTTTCATTGCATAATTCTAAATATCTTATGTCTTGGATTCTACTTGATGTCTGATTCCCGAGGCAAAAGAAGCAATTAGTAGTTATACCTTTCTGAAAAAAATGGTATTTTACTGTTTCAACACAACAATGGACATTTCTTGCATTTACTCTAGTCAGGATCAAATCTTTTAACATTCTTTTGATAAATAATTTTAGCCTTAGACTGGAAGAAATGCATATAACAAAACTATTGGCAAAGGAACAACAATAAAAGACAAATTATCTATGATCTTAGTTCCTGATTAAAAGAGTACCCATATTTTTTAGATTGTGTGAGAATGTACGGAACCTAAATTTCTCAATCTTAATATAAAGAAATATTGCTCAAACAATGAATAGACAATGAGTTGAAATAAACAGACTTACATCGTAACAGACTTATGTCAATATTGTGAGCACGGTAAGCCCCATAGTACAGTGGTTAAGTGCTGTGCATTGGGAGCAAATCCCACATGACCAACTGCAGTTCAAATCTCAGCTCTGGCAGCTTGAAAACATGCCACATGCATGTATGTACGTGCTCCAAATCCCAGCAGGATAAAGAAATGGAGCAAAGGAATTGCAGCATGACCATGCCCCACTGGGGGGTGTTTTCTCTCTCTTTCTTTCTCTATCAAGCACGTATACTTATATACATGTATAAGCACATATACTTATACATACATGTGTATATATCATATACACACATATATCATGTGTACACATATGTCACATGTATGGTTCATATATGTGAGTATATATCATATATACATATGTGTGTATGTATATGTGTGTATGTATATACACACATATACATATACACACACTTATACACTGTGGCATGTAATTACCTCATTTTGAAAACTACTGCTTTAGAGGTCAGTCTAGCCATAAAGTTACCACTCTATGATTATATCAAATCATTGGAATAAAAGTACATATAATAAAGGTACATGTGTCATTAGAAATGAGTTTTGCTATATGTTATGAGAATCCCAAAATAGTGGCTTAAGCAAGCTAGATGAATATAGATAAATATTATATATATGATATGTAGATATTTTATATATGATACACAGAAGTATTTATACACACACACACTTACATATATATGCATGATAACTGGTTATTGGTACTATTATCCCCAGTTTCCATATTTTCTTCCATCCTGGGCCTTAGGCCAGACATTCTGGGAAATTGGAAAGGTAGCAAAACAAAGCTTGTTTACCATAATCTCTTTTCAAGCTGTGGATAGAGTTATTGCAATGTTAATTCAGAAATAACTCACTTTAACTACAAGAGAAAGATCTACTCCTTACTTCATTCTTTTAAATCACAGGCAAGGGAGTGTCAGAAATACAGTTTTCACCTTTTTAAGTTCTCCAATTAAGAAGTGTAATTCACTTCTTCAGAAAAAACCTTCACCCTATACTTGCAAATGTATTTACTTATAAGTTACACATATTTATTACTGTGTTTATATAATGTACACCATAAATTGATTAATGAGATGAAAGATTAAGATGCAATAAAGAATAATTTATTATTTTTCAGAGTATCAGACTACTTTTCTCACAATGAAAATAATAATGTTTTAGTGAGGTAAAATAGGGATGGTATTGGGGCCAGCAGATGGCTTGGTGGTTAAAGGTGCTGGACTCCCACATGGCTGAATGTGGTTCAAATCCCAGACCTGGCGGCTTGCTTTCTTAATTTTCTTCTCTTCTCTTTATTTATTTATTTATTTATTTATTTATTTTATTTTTT
>NW_006208436.1:1471182-1516419 GCF_000334495.1 Tupaia belangeri chinensis
CTCTTCTCTCTTCCTCTCTCTCTCTCTCTCTCTCTCTCTCTCTCGTCTTTACCGTCTCTCTCTCTCTCTCTCTCTCACACACACTCACAGTCCCTCTCTGGTCAAATAAATAAAATAAAATAAAATAAAATAAAGTTACTCTCAAAAGATAAAACAAAAAATTTTAAAGAATTATTTTTTAAAAATAGAGATGGTATAATACCTCATAACATAGCAAAAAAGAGAATGCGTACTTAGAATAGGGAAAGTGTATATGTTGCCATTTTCTCGCGTTCACTTGCTGTAAGATTATTTTCAACCTACAGCTTCCTCCTTAAAATATTTTAAAAATCATTTAGCCATGCTGTGAAGGTTAGGTTAGCTACAATCAGAAAATGTAATCTGCAGCTCTTCTTAATCAGGACAAATAACGTATTAAATGTTGCAATAAGCTAAAATAAGCCAAGCAACCAGGAATCTCTCCATGTTGTAAAACTTCCTGGGTATACATAACTGTCCAACACAGACTTTATGTTCTGCAGCCAGTTCACCACTGAATTAGTTCATTTCTTCCTCATCAGATTTTTATTAGAACCTTCAAAACATAAATATTCTCATATAATCCTCCTGTATTCCAAGGATAATCTTGTGTACACTGTGACATATAATTACCTCATTCTGAAATTGCTGCTTTAGAGATTAGTCTAGCTATAAAGTAACAGCTCTATGATTATTTCAAATCATCGTAATAAAAGTATATATAATAAAAGTACACACGAGTCATTAGAAATGGGTTTTGCTGTATGATACAAAAATCCCAAAATAGTAACTTCAGCAAGCTAGAAGCTTATTTTCTAATCACATAAACAAGATTTGGATACAAGTAACCAAGAGCTACCTGGCACCCCATGATGTCAGGGTTCTTCTGTTGGCTTCTTTATCATCCCTATAAACAACATTCTCTATCATTCTACCCTTTTTGGCCCAAGATGGATACTTGAGCTTCTGCATCACCTCTGTGTTCTAGTCAACAATGAAGAGAAATGGAAAAGGAACGCTTCTCATGAGTTACATAAAAATGCTGAGATAACATACGGCTGGTGAGGAAGTACTCAAAGCCCACACCTAGTTGCAATGAAGAAAAAGATTTCTATTAGGAAAGAGGATAGCTGCAAGTCTTAGTAACGATGCATGAAGACGTGTGTAGGTATACACAGAGAGAAAAAGAGAGAGGACAGAGAGAGAAGTTCTAACCTTTCACCATCATCTTACACCACCCCTATGGGCCACCAGGAAAGAGGAAAGGAAAAAAAAAAGAGCCCGCAAAGACTATTTAACCAAAATGGTTCATACACTAGTATGTCTCTCAAACCTCTAATAATCCATTTGTGAAATTGTCAGATTCTGCAAAATGCCTTTATAGTTCTCCTGATTGCAGTCCAGTTTGAGTATTATGGGATTATATTACAACAAATTTTTTTTTCAATAAAAAAACAAAAAACAACTTTTCTGCCTTCTAAAGAGAGAACAGAGCTCTGGTTTGATAAGCACTTTTCTGAGTTTGTGTATACAACTTTACAGGTGGCAGGCAGGTCAGAACTCAATTGATCTGTGTGACGGAGGGCAAAAGGTGGGAGTTAAAGGAGCACAGGAAGTAGTACCAGTAAGAAAAGAAAGTAGCATAAAGGCAGAGCATTGATAGGAAAGGGAAGAGGGACTCCCACAGCAGAACCACCGAGAAAGGACTTTGTTTGAAATAAATCTTTAACTTGCTTACTAGAGCGTGTGCTAAAGCTCCCCCTTCTATTCACTTCTGCAGTAAAATCTATTATGCTCACCATGCCTTCCTCACAATAGCTTCTTGGTGCGAAACTTCAAGAAGTCCTGAATTCTGTGTCCAGCTGACTTTGGTCTCTAGTAGAATAGATCCATGGATGTAGTAATTAGAGGAAATGGGAGAATCAACATCAGGAAGAGAATAATAATATGAAAATAAATAGAGCCCATCACGTTCTCATTAAAGTCAAATTTATACATAGGTAAAACTAATAAGGGATGTTCTTACCCTCCAAGTTCCCTCCCATAGAACTGGAAATTAAATATAGATCTACTTCTATGCCTGGATACATTAAAAAAACATTTCAAATTTACATTGAATATATTGCTTAAGGTTGGAGACAGTCACCACACTGTAAAATCCTCAGAGTACATGTAAATGAGTGTACTGTAGTTTAAAGCATTGAATAAAGAGCTTCCCATAAATAGAATCTGACTGACAAAGTAGAGGCAACCAAAAATGAGTGGAGAGAAAAGGATGCTGATTCAAGGCAGAAGGGAGCAGCACCAGGCTTGCTGCAGGAGTAGAGCCAGGGAGCCCCGCATCACTGAGCAAAGGTTGGAAGAGTCAACTAACTTGTATAGAATCAGGCTGGACCTTAGTAGGAGAGAGGTCACATCCATAAGAGCTGCAATAAAAGGTGAGCACAAATAGGCTGAAGACAAATGGCCCAGTAACTCAAGCATAGTGACTCGCAGACACTGCCAGCTGCCTAACCCAGCTTCTATCCGCAGCACACTTATCCCTCCACAAGCATGGGGCTAGTGGAGATCACATGACCTGTGGCAAGCCAATTAGCCAAAAGAGCTGGGTGGAACCTTCAGGAAAAACCATCTCCGGAGAGAAGCAGGTGGCATGCGCTTTCCTTCCCTCTTCTCCCTAGGAAGTAAAAGCTGCAGTAGCCATGTTATAACCAGAAGAATGAAAAGCACACATTAAAGGTGATAAGTGAGTAGGATAGGAGCTTGGCCCATGGAGGAGATTTTTGAGCAGTTGTTCTAGCCTTGGATGTTAACTTCTAGACATGTTAAGTTAGAAAAGAAAAATCCTCATCTATATAAGCCACTGTTACTTTGGTTTTCTGTTAGCGACAGCCCAAATGAATCGATAACAGATTAAGATAGAATTTGATCCCCCTAATGCAGGATAGTACAAGTAACAGAAACAAAAATACAAAGTATTTGAGAAGAACAGGAACAATTGGCTGTCAAAGACCCAGACTTTCCAGGCTGCCATACAGAGGCCTCTGTTATGTGGTAACAGAACACTTGGCCAAAGTGTATGTTGACTCATTCTGGAACATACACCGGGCAGTCCTCACAGGATATAGTTTAAAAATGGTTAAGACATTTCAGAATGGAAGCATATAGGATGATAAATTCTTGCAATTTTCAGCAAGACCTCCAAAAAAAAAAAAAAAAGGATGAACTCAGACTAGAACAAGCCAGTCTGCTTGCAGAGATGGAAAGTAATACAGCATACACTCTGCCTTCAGCAAGCAGTCGAGATTGACTGAGCATTCCCAATTAGGATTCTTATAGGGTGAAAAAGCCAATTGCTTCTATACCCCATATTGAAACTCTTACAAGTTGGAAAGTGGCAGTCTTGGCAGAAAATGAGGTTGGTGACCCTGGACTTACTTAAGCACATTCCATTAAAAATTCTTTGGCAGAAAAAAAAAAAGCTAAGCCCACAGTGAGGGTGGTCACTCCCATCCAAGAAGATATTTGAAATTACTATAAAGTAATTCAAGGTAAGGTAATGAGGGTATTCAAAACACAGAGGCCAAACACCAAAAATAGTCAGGTTTCAAACTTAAACAAATGTATTGTAGTTCCTCACACATAATTTATTGGATGCAACTAGACCAGAAATTTAATAAGTTTCTGAGGGAACTAAAGTACCAAAGAAAATCTAAGCCTCATTTGCAATGACCAGTCACTGTATTACTCTCAAAACAATGAACTATTAGGATCATAAATGAGAATAGGATGCAATAGACATAGAAAAACTCATGGAGAAAAAGAGAGAGAGAAATCTAAGTTAAAAATACAATAACATACATGATTCATTAGAAGAGGAGATAGGGAAACATAAAAAATATTAAAAAGTGAGACAATCAGGAACTAATAGGAGAACCAAAAAGTAAGAACTGAGAAGAAAAATGTTCAAGAAATTGTTTTAAAAACTTGCTCAGAACTAAACATATGTGTCCAAATTAAAAGGGCACATCCCATCAAGTTCTTATCACTACATGATAAATACTACGTTGTTGGAAACGTCATGACATATTTTTTCTACGTTCTCTATGTAAAAATGCATCATGACATTTCTGACAACCCAATATAATAGGTACCTGCCAAGGTACATCACTACAAAATTTTAAAACTCTGGAAACCAAGAGGAGTTCCCATTAACGTCCAGAGAGGATAGGCAGAGGACAGAAAATAGCTTCACGTTAGAAACTAAAATCAGTACTTCAAAATTTTTCAGAAGTTATTTCTTCGAATTAGAATGATCAATCCAACCATAGATCCAGTCATAAGTAGAAATAAAGAATGCATCGGACTTGTAAAATCTAACATTTTAATCCCACTGCATCCTTTCTCTGGAAGATATAAAGAGTGTACTCTATAAAAGAGGGAGTAAATTTAAAAAGACAAGACTATTTGATGTACAGAGCCCAGGAAACGTTACGCCAAAGTAGAAGAAATTGCGTGGACATGAATAAAGGGGAGACAGTGGGACACTGTCTGTGCTCCAGGTACACAAGGCTATCTCCAGTCCATTCTCAAGGAGGTTATAATTCTTTGGGAAAGACTTTCTCAGGAGAATTATTACCCTGATAGACTACCTAATACGAATAAGAGCAGAAACTTGGAAAACCGTTCAGGATTCTATTATTGATAAATACATAGAAAGCTGACAAATACGCAAGTGAAAAAGACAATTAAAAAAATTCACTCCGGGGAAACAAAAAGCTGTGCAAGAAGAAAGGGAATCATAATTGAACCCAGCTCATTTCTTTTTCTTTTTTCTTTTTTTTTGGGGGGGGGGAGGAGAAAGATTTTCACTATAGGGCACATGCACTCGCCAGACAGACAGAGAGAGACATAGAGACAGAAAGCGAGAAATCACCCCCCAGGGGGTAAGGTCACGCCGCAATCCCTTCTCCTCCATTCTCCTCTCGGGATCTTGGGCACGCACATGCGCCCGGCGTGAGTTTTAAGCCACCAGATCCGGGATGCGAACCGCGGTCGACTACGTGGGAGTCCAGCGACATAGCCATTACTCTAACTGCTGGTTCCCAACCCAGCTCATTTCTAAGCATGCCTATTCATAATACTACAAGCAATGAATATTGATTTAACCAAAATACTGATGTAAATATATAGCGTGAGACTTCAGAAATTAGAAGGCACGTGCTGGAGGGATAAAGGGGAAAAGAGCTGAATTGTCATATTCCAAGGAGGAAAATCGATTTACTAGTGTGTTTTAGAGATACTAGATAAACACCAGAAGAATCAGCTCAAAGTGTGACCATGGTTGCCTGTTGGGAAGAGGAAGTAGAGGGCAGGACAGATGTGCTCTATTGTCTTCTTTAACAAACTGCATAGCTGATGACTGTGCATGTGTAACATCAATTAAAAATAAATATGTTAAAATGCAATAACAAGAAGCCACGTAGTCTAATAGAAAAATGGCAAAGTACGTTGAGACATTTCACAAAATAATAACGCTAAAATAACAATGGACATTTTTTAAAGAATTATTTTATTTATTTATCTTAATTTGACCAGAGAAGACAGAGAGCTCCTAAAAGAGAGAGAGAGAGAGAAGGTGAGAAAGCAAGCCATCAGGTCCAAGACTTAAACCACAGTCTGCCATATGGGAATCCAACGCCCTTAACCATCATGCAGCCTGCCCATCCCACAATAAACATTTTAAATGTTCTCAGTCTCACTAGTGTTTGATAAAACGTTATGAGATTTTTTTAACATTATTATTATTATTATTATTATTATTATTATTATTATTATTATCAAGAAAGAGCAAAACTGACAATTACAGCCTGGTTGGATAAGGCATATAAAAACACTATTACACTACTGATATAATTAGAAATTGATACAATTCTCAGTAGGGGTTTTTATGGGGTGGGGGCTGGGTCAGAGAAACAGAGAGTGACAGAGAGAAACACAGCCTCCTCAAAAGAATCCAGATACCATGATCCACCCCCAGCCTCAGGCAGCATGGACCATGAGTGCATGTATCCCCAGCATACTCAAGAAGCTCTCTGGATGCAAACCGCTTACTTTCTCAGGTGCATATGCCTTGCAGAGCATTGCATCCAGCCACAGAGCTGCTGTCCAACCTCAGGGTTCTCTTTAGAATCATTTCAAAAGTTCATATCCTTCCACCCTGTAATTCCAAGCCTTGGAATTTATCTTAATGAAATAACAAAAAAACTGTGCCAAAGATTTATATACAAGGAAGATTTTCACTACTTTGTTTATAATAGGAAAAACTAAAATCTATTCATAACATCAATATACATACAATATAAAGAGCAATATGAACATAATATAAAATGTAGTATTTTGCTTCTACTAAATGTGCAAGCTATATAACATTGGCCTACGGGAATGATCATACATATTTTAGTAGAAAAAAAGCAGATTATAAAATAACATACCTAATAGGAACTCATTTTTATTAAAAAAAAATTATGCTTTATTACATAAGAAAAATCAAAGGATACAACAAAATTCTATCTCTTTATTTTACACTCCTTTTAAAGTTATACATACAAAATATAATTATACATGCAAAACACCTAGAATAGTACCCAACATATAGTATACACTACCCATAAATATTGGCAATGACCAGCCATCATTGTCATCTGTAATTCCTAATTTTTTCTATTGGCTATATTTTACTGAGGCATTTAATTCTATAAATGGAAAGTAAGAGAATGAAACAAGGATCCCAGCAAAAGCCCAATTGATATTCCTATCATACTATTTATACGATATCCAAGCAGTACAGAAGTTATGTGCATGAAGACATGAGAGTTTACAAAGAATAGATTTGACTGTGAGCATTGGGAATCTCTTGAGCATCAAGCCCCTGATTTCCCTGAAAAAGGTAAAGAGAGAAGTAAGAGAGAATAAGATAACAGGAACCTTTAGCAGTCACACCCCTGGTAGGGAACAGATGGTACTCTCAGATGGAGTAATTAAGGGCAATTCATTAAAGGAAGCATTTATACAAGTGTGGGCAAGGTTTAAGGAATCAAGAAGAGAAGATGCAGTGTCCCTGGCCAGAAAGATCAGAGCGCTAGTGCTGCACCTCAGCCAGGAGGAATGAAGAGAGGGACAGGTTAACAGTACCCTGAGGAAACGGCTATCTGGAAAGGGTCCATGTTGACAGCTGCAGCTTTGTTTATGGAATACAGCCAACCCACAGCTTATTCTAGCAGGGCTAGAGCCAGTGCACCTCACTCTCCTTTCTTCCTTGATCTTCTGATGGGGCCTCCTCTCATCCCTTGTTCAAACTTAATTAGAAGACAGAGGACCAGACAACCCACACAGGTCAGGCTCTCCATGCACGGAATAGCATAAGAAGGATAAAGAGTGCTTCTGAAAGAACAAATGTATTTGACATAGTGTATTGTACTGGGACACGGGTTGTGTTAAAGAATGTACTTGTCAGACCAGCAGATGGTGCATTAGATACATTGCTGAACTCCCACATAATCAACCACGATTTGAATCCTGGACCCAGCAACTTCATGTCAGGCAAGTGCACATGCGTGCCCAAAATCCCAAGAGGAGACTGGAGGAGAAGGGATTGCATGTGGCCATCCCCCCTCGGGGGTAATTCCTTGCTTTCTGTCTCAATGTCTCTCTCTATCTCTCTGGAGAGTACACATACCCTATAGCAAAAATCTCTCTCAAAAAAATATATTTGTCCACCCCTCAGCAGTGCTTTTAGTTGTCACCCTAGTCCTGGCAGGCTATATAAGATGCCATTAAAAAGGAAATATTCTGCCACATCCCTAGTGTTTGTTTCTTTTCTTTCTTTTTCTTTTTTCTTTTTTTTTTTTTTAGAGGTTTTTCCATAGGGCATGTGCACTCCTAAGAGAGAGAGACAGTGAGGAGGAAAGTCAGGAATCATCCTCCAGGGGGGATGACCACAATGCAATCCCTTCTCCTTAATTCTCCTTGCAGGATCTTGGGCATACATCCACATGTGCCTGGCATAATTTTCAAGCCACCGGGTTTGAGAACTGAACTACGGTCAATAACAAGGGAATCCAGCAATGTAACCACTATGCCATCTGCTGGTCCCTGCCTAGTGTTTTTTATGAGCCTGCCTAACTGCCTAATAGTCACTACTTTTTTTTCTCCTTCTTTGCAATAAAAACAATATCTTTTCAAGTTCTTTAGATTTATGTAACATTCTTCCAATTTTTTTCCAAGTTATACTGTCATCTCTCACTTTTTCATGGATAATAATGTTCCTATCTCAGTAGAAACCTTTTACAGATATTTATAAAAGCCACACTAGTCTTGTGCTTGGGATCAGGACACTATATCCTTTGGAATCAGCCAGGATAAGCTGAGTTAAACTGCACCAACAAACAGCAAAACCTTGGTTGCTTTAAACAACAAAGTTTATTTCTCAAACATGCTTGTGTAGATAAGTCAGGGGACTTCAACTCAGTGTGGTCATTCAGCAACCCAGCTAGCAGAAGTGTCTTTCTCAATACATGGTTTCCATTATCTCAGACACAGAGAAAAACACATAGCAAATTATAGCAAATTATGCAATGGCTCCTAAAACTTTTCTGTAGAAATGACACACTTCAGTTCACATTTTACTGTCAAAAAAAAAAAAAAAAAACACACACACAGCAGAGACTGAGTTCAAATGAGAAAAACAATCCTACCAATATATCCAGAGTGAGAGGAAGTTTATTTTTGAGCAGCCCTAATGCCTAACATGCATGCTCCAAAATATTTGTTGCATGTTCTTCTTAGGAGACCATAACATTGAAAAAATTTAAAAAAAATAATAAATCTATTCCATGAGGTCAAAAAATTGTCCTTAAAGTAGTAAAGTTTATAATAATTTATTAGAGATGTCAGCAAACATTTGACATTATAGTAGAAAGCTGAGAGATTTGGTAGAGACTGGACAGGGTCAAAAGACCTTCCCAAACAGTTCATTCCTTCAGTTTTCTCTTGAATAGAATAAATATTAACACCGTCAATCACTGTAGAAAGCGGCAAATCATAGGTAAAATATGTGGATAGACCTTAGAATAGAAACAGAGGGGTTCTATAACTCTCTCTGACTATTAGAGTGTCGGAACTGTGGATATGTAATAATGGGACGTTCTTACTCTCTGTGACTCTCTGATAAAATTTTATTTGGTCAGAAACAGAGTAGCATCATCCCCCTTTCACTCTTCTGCCTCTTCGCGGTGTTTATTGCCATCTGACATGTCTCTTAATTATTTGTTTCTGCCTAGCCTCTAGAGTGTAGACTTCAAAGGCAGGCATGTTTTCCCTGGGAGAAAGTACATGTGATAAGCCGTTAGCTCACAGACTTTGAGTGCATTCACATTGAGCATCCTATTGTAAGCATTTCTGCTACCTCATGACTCCATTAGGGTTTTGCTAAATGTTTCTTTTTCTGTTCTCGATTACTTCACTTCATGGCATAGGTACAGTGGCACAGGCAATACGGGCACTGCTGAGCAATGTTGGAGGCCACATAGGAACGAGCCAGGTCTGCTTCCTGGTCTACCTGAACACACCAGATGCACCCATGGGTGTGCCTTTGAACCTAGCTGGCTGCAAGGCCAAAGGAAGATTACAACATAAAGAGCTTTCTATATATATATATTTTTTTAAATATGTACGCATATACATACATGTAATATACACACAACACGTATGCATGTGTGTGTGTGTGTATAATATAAACTTTTGAAAGCTCATGACAATGGAATTACATAAATTCTGAGCTTATCGTGGTAGGATAAAAATGTGAAATACCATTAATCTATAATATGCATTTTCCGTGAAGTTTTTTTTTTTTTTTTGGAGAGGTTTTTGCTATAGGGCACGTGCGCTCGCCAGACAGACAGAGAGAGACATAGAGACAGAAAGCGAGAAATCACCCCCCGGGGGGGGATGGTCACGCCGCAATCCCTTCTCCTCCATTCTCCTCTCGGGATCTTGGGCACGCACGCACACGCGCCCAGCATGAGTTTTAAGCCACCGGGTCCAGGACGTGAACCGCGGTCGACTATGTGGGAGTCCAGCGACATAGCCATTACGCTAACTGCTGGTTCCCTTCCGTGAAGTTTTTGAAGACCCCCTTCATGTATATATACTTCTCCTCATAGTCCATAGCAACTAGCTCTAGACTGGAGCTGTGTTAGTAGCCAGTGGATCTCTTAGCTCTGTGCCCATTCTCTTATAACCTTCCTAAGACTTGCCCATTCTTTGCACCCAAGGTGAGTCAATGATTCAAGAAGTGCTGACTGACCTCTAAACTAGGCCAAGTACCATCATAATGCCCTCCTGGTACCTTTTAAATGTCTTTCATTGCACATTATGCTCTGAGCTTCCAGAAAGCAGGAACCACTCTATGTGGCCTTCCCTGTAGACCCACTGCTTCACACAGTGTCTGTCATATGGACATGCTGTCAGTATGTGGTAAATGAAAAATGAATGTGGTGAATGAATAAGAGGAATTATAGGAATCCATGCACACATCAGATATGCCTACATACTGAGTAAATAATCCCATTACATATATGTACAACTGCTTTTCAAATGTGTAGACACAATTTTGACATTCATGAAATACAAATATATTTAAGTTACTGAATTGAGAGTAACTTTTTGAAATTATGTATTTTTCTCAGTTACTGAATGCTGAAAATATACTGCGATCATGTAAAATTTTCAATAGTGCGTTAATCTATTTTTTAAATAAATTCTTATATTTGAAAAGTTAGAAAAATAGTTAGCTCGGGACCAGCAGTTAGCATAATGGCTATGTCTTTGGACTCCCACGTAGTCGACTGCGGTTCGTGTCCCGGACCTGGTGACTTAAAACTCACGCCAGACGCGTGTGCGTGCGTGCCCAAGATCCTGAGAGGAGAATGGAGGAGAAGGGATTGCAACGTGGCCATCCCCCCTGGGGATGATTTCTCGCTTTCTGTCTCTCTGTCTCTCTCTGTCTGTCTAGCGAGCGCATGTGCCCTATAGCAAAAACCTCTCAAAAAAAAAAAAAAAAAAGAAAAGAAACAAAAGAAAAGAAAAAGAAAAATAGCTCAAAAAAGATGCTGAATCAAAATTAAGATACAGAAAGATGTGATACAGACTACCAGCATATTGATCCCACTAAGTATGCATATGAAATTTACAGAAATTAATTATACTGATCCGATCGACTCAGTATAAAAAGCAGACCCCTAATTCTTCCTCCCACTGACTGTAAGTTTTCATTTGTTTTTGATGGGAGTCTCTCAAAAGCACCCTAATTATATTTTATCTCCAATAAATGTTGCAATTACCTTACCTCCAACATAGACATACAGAGACAGACAGCAGCAGACTGTGAGATGGTCTCACATATATTATAACCAAACATAAATTCCTAAAACTTTTACTCTATAAAATGAAGGAATCTAGCCAGATGATCTTTAAGGGCTCCTTTTTAGGTTTAAATTTTATAACTTCTTAAAAAACCTGGCTAAGATAGTAATTTTACTGTTACTCGAAGGAGCGTATTAACTAAGTCAACCATAATCAATTTGGTCAATCTAAAATAATTTTAAGCACTGTGAAAATAGCCACAAAGATTCTTTCCCACGCATCCTTGCCTTCACAATGATATAACTCACTTTTTTTCAGAGAGAAGAGGATATTTCTGTTTCAGCAAGCTACTAACAGATTTGGTAATTATAATATAAAGGGCTTTTGGAGGAAATCAATTATAAGCACAAGTTTAGAATCATGTAGACCCAGACTGAAACCTACTTTTCTATCATTTATGAGCAATTGGTTATTAGACAAATCACTTAAGCTCTCAGGGACCGTTTTCTTCACTATAAAGTAGAAGTCATAATACACTTCACAGGACACAGCACAGTGACTGACTTGTGGGAAAAAACTAAGTAAATAGCACCTTCTTGCATACTCACCAGATATACCTTTACCTCATCTAGTGTAGGTATGATTGGGGCATCTTACCTGGCCACATATCTATTTCCAAGCTATAGGACATGTGCCAATTTTAGACCTATTTTAGAAATAGTAATGTTCCCTTTAACTTCCTCATCCATTATAAATGAATGCTTTGTGCTTGGTCCACATCTAGTGAATCTCAGAATCCTCCTCAGAACACTTGGATGATAAGTGCTCTTTGCACTCTACAGCAGCCATCCCTGAATTCTACACCTAGCAGAGAGAGAAATAGTCCAATCCTGGTAGTCTTCCCAAGTAATTTCATATCTTGTGATTAAAAAGACATGGTGGGAGACCAGCAGATGGCATAATGGTGACGTCGCTGGACTCCCACCTAGTCGACTGTGGTTCACTGGGTTCACCAGACCTAGTGACTTAAAACTCTCACCGGGCATGAGTGTGTGTGTGCCCAAAATCCCAAGAGAAGAATGGAGAAGGGATTACGACGTGGACGTCCCCCTAGCAGGTGAGTTCTCACTTTTTGTCTCTTTGTCTCTCCAGCAAATACACATGCCCCATAGCAAAAATCTCACTAAAAAAAAAAAAAGAAAAAGAAAAAGAAAAAACAGGCATGGTAGTTAGATAACTGGACTCTATATGGGTAACTGCATAGCTGTAGTCCTGACCTGGCGGCTTGGGAAACGTGCCCATCAGGTATGTGTGTTCATACCCAGAGTCTCAAAATGATGGAAAATGGAGAAGGGATTACAGTGGCCACCCCTCATGGTGGCTGCTTTCTCACTTTCCTGTTTGCGCTCGCTCTCTCGCTCGCTCTCTCTCTCTCTCTCTCCTCCCAGGAAGCTCACATGCTCTTTGTCAAAAAAAAAAAAAAAAAAAAAAAAAAAAAAGGAAGGAATGAGGCCTGTAGGAACGGGCTAACCTATAGCCTGGTGGTTAAGGTTTCTGGATCCCACATGGCCTACTCCAATGTGGTGTGTCTTTGTGTGTGTGTGTGCAGGTGTGTGTGTGTGTACCCAAAATTCTGGTAGGAGGGAGAAATTAAGAAGGAATTGCAGCATGATCATTTCCCATGGTGAGCGCTTCTCACCCTAATTCTCTCTCTCTGTCTCTCTCTGTCTCTCACCATCAAGCACATATACTCTCTGACAACTTTTTTTTTAAAGGGGAAGGGATATTTTGGAAGTGTTTAAATAGAAGCCTTTTTTTTTTTTTTAAGTTGCCAGAGGGTATGTGTACTCACCAGAGAGAGACAAAGAGAGAAGGGGAGGTAGATAGAGGCAGAAAGCAAACCCCGATTGGATGTGGCCCTGCTTCAATTCCTTCTCCTCCATTTCTCCATCCTTTCAGGATTTGGGGCACACTCACATGTGCACCCAGTGAATTTTTCAAGCCATTTGTGCCTATTTAAATCACAGCCAGTTATGTGGAATCCAACTCCCTTAACTACCAGGCTATGGGGACAACCCAAACTCTAATGTTTTAATGTATGACCTTCTCCAAAAGATAATTACTATGTTCACATTTTGCTAATTTTAAGAGGTTATATTTAAAGTTACATACACAGGGGTATGACATAGGTTGCAAATGCAATTTTTCTCCACTAAGTAAATATATGTCATTTATACCAAATTAATTCAGCCATGATTTTGATAATTGACTCAATGTAAAGACAGACACATGTGAAATTAATTTAAATACTAAAATATTAGATTTTTATATCTTAACAACATATTTATTTTCATATCTTTGCTGGTCTCTTTCTGTTTTTTTCTCTCTAATATACATACACTTTTCACTTCATTTTCATAATAACTCATAAATCTCTATGTACATGGAATTGAAAGCTAAAATTCTAAGGAACACTTAAGCATTCCAAGGATATTTCTGCAGTAGTACTGTTGAGATCTAAAATTTGAAGCCATTACTAGAGGCCAAAGTCACATAAAGGAATCTGTTAAGTAAAATCCTTTTTGTAGAAGACTCTGGCTGGACTACACTCATAGGAGAATCAATCGGAATTCTAACCCCAAGGCTAGAAAATGGAAAAATAATAGAGTAGATTTTCCCTGGAGAAGGAAACTTTTGATCGCACCACCTGTAAAATGCTATTGCCTCTGTTCTTCACTGATTCTAATTCATCCAAGCTGCACAAGGCCTGACTCTCAAAAGTAGATGAGGTAGCCAGGTTTATCTAATAACTAACACTCCTCTTTTCTGTGTAACCTGCAGTCCAATGGGCTCCTTTTAATAGGGAAAAGTACTTATATGAGTTAAGATTAGATCCCAAATTTATTTTGAGCTCAGAGCTCTAATTGGTTCGCTTTCTAACACATATATCTTTCTACTACTGCATTCTGTTGGAGTTTTCTACCATCCATACTAACAATCAATTTCTAGTTATTCTTCCACTGAGAAACTAAGCAAGAAAATAAGGAGACAGGGAAGGGGAAAGAACTGTTTTAGTTAAATGCATTTTAAGCAATTATTTTAGGGTTTCGAGTGCAATATTTTCATTCTGAAAGGATCCTCAGTCTTGGAGAAATTCCATACAGAAAATTGCTGAAGGCAAATCAGCAAATAGTAAAGAACAGGTAAAAAAATTGACAGAATTTAAAGATGGAGAAGTTACTCAGTCTGACTTGCTGTATTTTGCCTTAAAAAAAGTTGATCAAGAGTGTATCAATATCAGCTGAGCAAAGAGAATCCACAATAGGACACGTTGAGAAGATAACATGACTGGACAAAAGGAGTGTTTTAAAAGAAAAAAATTTTTCTCAGTTTCTAAGATCATTTAATGGCTATGTGGTTCATCATCACATCTATCTTATTGCTTATTATATACTTGGATTTTAGTAAGGAAGCTAAAATTTCAAATACAAAATATCCTTATGCATACTAGCTAAAAGGTGGAACAAAGTTCTTCCTTTTTAGTGTTGATTTCAGTGAATGATAGCGTATTAGAAAGGTTGTCTCATTTTAAACATTAATGAAAGCACACCATGTTTTACAAGGCTCCTATTCCATTATTGTCTGTACTAAATGCAGTATTTGTGTCCTACATGATGTACTAGTCAGCTGTATTGTCAATTGATAGGTGCATAATGTACCACATAATTATGCATATGACATATTCAATTACAAGTGAATTATTTCTTATACACTGTCTGCAATTTGTGTTACTTAATTGCTCCATTTAAAAACATAGCTGTATTTCCATACATGTGTGGTTCTCATTGAAACATAATTTCAAACTAAGGTACAGGGGTACCCACTGGGCAAAACAGTAGTAGAAATACACCTAATGTCTATTTCCACATGAAAAGAAAAAAATGTATGCATATAAAATAGATATATCAAATCTATGGATCGGAAATTTCATAATGGCAGGTCAACCTAAATTGAACAAGGAACGGATTAAACGTGAAACAAACAGGATAGAACCGAAGCGCTCTCCCGAGGTGACGGAGCAGAGTCTACTCCATGGGCTGTCTGTCAGCACAAGGATTCAGAGAACAGCCAGAATAGAACTCACTGATTTTCTACCCATATATCATGAATTTAATAGTAATATTGTCCTTAAATACAAAGATATACATAGCTGAAGGAAATATAAAGAATTATAGCTATTTCTGCTTCCTCCTACTAGGCTATCAATATAACTAACATCATTTAAACATAAGCCTATATTTACTGACAAATTTTAGTGATATACTATGAGGCAAGTGATCAGAATGCATACACTTCATGGCAGTGAACATCGGGAATGCTCTGATATACAACTTGAAACTTTAATCATTATCTTCCTTGAAAAAAAAAAAGAGAGAAACTGTTCTACAAGCAGGGGGTATAAAAATATGAGAGAATAGGCTCATCTAGTTGTCATTTCTTTTCTCAAGCAAGTAGTACATTCAGAAAAGAAAAGGGGAAAAGAGCTGCTCTCATGATAGCAAGCTTCACAAAAAGATTTGGGTGATCTAAAATGTCATTTCAGCCTGCCTATTGTTGCTTTCTATTCTTTATTATTTTTTTAGAGACTTTTGCCATAGGGTGCATGCACATGCTGGAGAGAGACAGAAAGAGAGAGTAGAGGGAAAGTGAAAAATCACCCCCCAGGGGGGTATGGCCATGCTGCAAACCTTTTTCCTCCATTTTCCTCCTGAAATTTTGGGCATAAATGCACATATGCCTGGCATGATTTTCAAGCTGCCAGGTCCAGGACTCAACTGTGGTCAGCCATGTGGAAGTCCAGCACCTTAACCACCACACCACCTGCTGGCCCCTGCTTCCTATTCTTAACTAGTCTAGTTTTCAATCTAGTTTAGCTTTCCTTTACTTCTCTACTTTGTCCTAACACTCCCAACTGTCTACATTCCTAGTGACCAAAATTTTTCCTTTGCTATGAATTACACTGAAATCATTACTATTCATGTATCTTTATTCAGAAGCATTTACTCATCTATAGTTGTCATTATTCATTCAGCCTATTTAATGATGGCCTGTATCATTTTTCTTAATCACTGAGGACACACATTTAAACAAGAATCAAAACAGCAATACAGAAGTGTTAGTAAGGATGTGGAGAAAAAAAAGAATAATTTTTACAAAGTTTGTGAGAATGTAGATTGGTGAAGCCATTCCAGAAAGCAAGATGGAAGTTTCTCAAAACATTAAAATAGAACTACTATATGATCTAGCAATCTCCTTCTGGATAAACATACAAAATAAATATCTCTGTGATATCTGCAATTCCATGTTCATTGCAGTATTATTCACAATAACCACAGTATGGAAACAACGTAAGTGTCCACCAGTGGATGAATGGACAAAGAAAATAAGAAAATATGTGTGTAATGAAATATTATTCAGCCATAAAAAGAAGGACATTCTGCATTTTTGACAGTGTGGGTAAACCAAGAGGCATTATCCAAAGTAAAATAAGCCACACACAGAAAGGCAAACCCCATGTGAGCTTACTTAATAAGAAATCTAACAAAAATCTAAATTATAGATGTGAGAGTAAAGCAGTAGTTGTGAGGAGCTGGAGCATAAGGGATCAGGGAGATATTTGTCAAAGGCTACAAACTTTCAGTTCTAAGATCACTATGTTGCCAGGCCATCTTTCTAAGAGCTTCTGTTGGCTTACTTGAGATCCACCTTAGTTCCATAGTTTTCTGATTCATCTTCAGGTATAACATTCCTTGTTCAATAATAGTTCTGCCTGGCAGAGAGGGTTAGAGAAGATAAATGAAAAAATTTGTAACATAAAATAACCTGGACTTTTCCAGCCCAGCATTGTAATTAGTAGAGTTTACAGAAGAGCAACCACACCAGAGGATTATCTTGAGAAAGACTTTGAAGGATGAAAAAGAGACTGATCTTTACTAGCAGATAGTATATCACAGAATACTTGGTAGGCAGGGCTGAATTGAGATTTATGTGTGACTAGTGTGCTGGGCATTTGCTTTTCAACAATTTGAGTACTTGACATGTAAATATTTTCTCAAAAATATTTAAAACCATACTGCCTCTGTTGATATAGAGTCACACACAAAATTATACAAAGTTATAAGAAATACTTTGAACATTATCTTTAAAATTCAGTATTCTGAAATTTTGAAAGTTGTTTATTAACTGGCAAGAACTATGGAGTAGGAGCAAAAGTTTTTTGATATGTAAAGTAAATCTGGAAAAATGTAAAAATAAATAAATGGGAAAAAAGAAAAGGAAAAAAGATCATTGTGTTCTGGGGATCTAACATGTAGCATAGTGACAATACTTATCAATACTGTATTTTTTACTTGAAATTTGTTGAGTAGATCTTAAATGCTCTCCCTCCCCCTACACACACCAAAAAGGTAGC
The DNA here is from genome assembly GCF_000334495.1 of Tupaia belangeri chinensis. Lineage (NCBI taxonomy): Eukaryota > Metazoa > Chordata > Mammalia > Scandentia > Tupaiidae > Tupaia > Tupaia belangeri. The sequence goes on from NW_006208436.1 coordinate 1,489,097, forward strand.
TATGTGTGCTAAATAGATATGTTGATTAGTTTGATTGCATTGATAATCACATAATGCGTATATACACGAACATGTTGTAAACCTAAAATATACAAGTTTTTTTATACCAGAGGGCACTAGAGCTCACTGGGGGGACAGGAAGAAAGCACCCCCCAATCAGATACGATCATGCTGCAATCCCTTTTCCTCCATTTCTCCATCCTGTCAGGATTTGGGGCACGCATGCACACGTGCCTGGCATGTTTTTCAAACCATCACAATTTAAACCACAGTCATGTGGGATCCAGCTCCCTTAACCACTGTGCTACAGGGCTGGCCCTTAAATATACAATTTTTGTTTATTAATTATACCTCCAAAAAGTGGGAGAAAAGGGAAGAATTAAAGTCATGACTTTTTTAAATGGCAATTACAAATGCCACCATTATACCAGTTATCCTGACAGTGAGGCTTGAGGAGGTTAGAGAGAAGACAGAGTGGCGAGTGAGCCAGAACCCTAGCTCCCCTCCTACAGTGCTGAGAAATCAGAACAGTGAGTGGGGAGCATGAAATGACCAGCACCACTGTTGGCTGACTTCATGCTTTTAATCCACTGAGTTTCTAGGCCAGATCTCTAGAACCCACTGGAAATGGCTGTTAGCAGTGCCCTTTCCCACACTTTGGATTTCTAACACTAGCTAATAATGCTAAACATCAGATACCAAGGGTCTTATATTTTCAATTTTGTCTTTAAACTAGCCCCTCTCCTGTCAAAAAAGCCCACGTTTCCAACTTCTTTGTAAGTTTCTAAGCTACTCTATGTAATAGTTCCCTAGACACAATAGGATATAGTAGATTGAAGTACTTACCTTTATTGGACTTAACTGAGAAAAGGTTGGAACTCATTGCATTTATTTCAAGATCCTGGAATTCTACTTAAAATGAGAAATGTCTCCTGAAAGCCTAAATTTCAATAATTTTTTGATGGATTACATTTTTTAAAAGAATTATTTTTTTTAAGAATTATTTTATTTAACTTTATTTATTTATTTTAATTTGACCAGAGAGGGACAGAGAGAGAGAGAGAGAAAGCTGCCAGGTCCGGGACTCAAACCTTGGTCAGCCATGTGGGAATCCAGAATCCTTAACCACCATGCCACCTGCTGGCCCCTTTAAAAGAATTATTTAATTAATTGATTAGTTTATTTATTTTCCACTTGAGTTTTGACAGAAAGAGAGAGGGAGGGAGGAAGAGTGAGGAAGCAAGTCACCAGGTCCAGGATTTGAACCATGGTCAGTCATGTGGGAATGCCAATACCTTAACCACCACTCCAATTGCTGGCCCCACCAGATTTTATGCCTTGCAATTACTTGAATTGAACTGACAGTCTTATAAGTAATAGGACATACATTCTGTACCTAATTTGCAGCTCTCCTTTGGTTTGGGATAATCTGTACCCATTAAACCTGCTATTAAAAGCATGTTGGAAGTAGATAGCTCAGAGAAATGGGTAGCTTGAGAGCTGCGATCTCTTTGCTTACAACAAACATTAGAAGGTTAGACAGACCAAAAACAACAATAACAAAAAAAATTCAGGGGACCAGCAGATGGCGTAATGGACCAGACTCCCACATAGTCAACTGTAATTTGAGTCCTGGATCCTGCAGCTTGAAATTCACACTGGGTGTATATATGTAGGCCCAAGATCCCAAGAGTAGACAGTAGGAAAAGGGATTGCAGTGTGACCAACCCCCTTGGGGAATGATTTCTCACTTTCTGTCTCTCTGTCTCTCCAGCGAGCACACACATTCTAAAGAAAAAAATCTCTCTTAAAAAATAAAAAACAGAAATGCGTTCATATAGACCTATCTCTTCTGCTGGCAAAACTACCAGAAGTACCTTAGCAATGTCATGAGTGGCCTACTATTTACCTTCCCAAAATCATGGGTGCTTTAAGCCTATGATAAACTTTATTTAGAAGTTTTTTTTTTTAATTCTATAGTCAAAATTTATCAACAATCTAAATTTAGACTTTACATGTAGAGAGTTTGCCAGTTTGGAAGCATTTTTCAATTTATTGCTACTTTTGCTACTATATCCTTCCTAATATTTTATGCTTTTATACTAATAACAATATTTGAGGAAATGGTACTTACATAAAATATTTGGTCTTCATGCAATATAATTTAACTGGGATACTCATGCCAGAAGTGACATAAAAGTGGTTTTTGTTTTCTTTTTTAGATTCACTTTATCAAGGTATTATTTACATATAATAAAGTGCATCTATGTATACAAGTTACATGAGTTCTTTAACTCTTTATTGTTTATTCTTCTCTTACAAAAGATACCTACAGCAAATACATATAAAATGGTATATATCATATTTAGCAATGGGCAAATACTCATCTTCTTGGTGTTCTCTACAGGAATAAACAGAAGTTTTCAGAGCATATTCATCCTACCCACTTACCACCCTCTTTTTTTTTTTAAATAGTTCATATTTTAAATTCCTTACAATTTTTAACAATGGATTCTTAAAATAAGTAATGTGAGAGTACTTACAGAGCATGACATCTAAATCAAGAACTTAAAAAATAAAGTGTACAAAAATCATAGACACACACGTAGTATGATGCTGCCCAGAAACTCCAACTAATGAATAATCTTACAAGGTTTTCATTTATTATAATTTGCATATAGTCTGCTCTATTTATATCTGCATGTCAAAGGATACAAAGCTGAGTACAACATACACACACACACACACACACACACACACACTATTTCCTGTGCTAATTAAATACAGGTTTATTTAATATACAGGGAACTCACCATGTGTTTTCTGAAAGTTACCAAAATCCAGATTTCCTATATCTCAGAGATGATGCAGAAGGCAGGCAAAGACTCAGACTATCTGTGACCAATAATGCCCCCTGCCTGTTTGGCTCATAACAATGCATTCAAGTGTGAGCACTGATGAATATCCACATGTATTTGCTTCACTAAGATGTATACTCAGGCAAATACCTGAAGTGCTTTGCTAGTGATTTCAATTAAATATTCTTACTTAATGTTTTACCCATCAAGTAGAAACATGTACTATAGTTATTTCAAACCAGAACGAAACAGGTGACTTCCCTCCTCTGCCTTTTAAAAGATTGTTTTCAAAAGTCCATTTCAAGTAATGTTTTATGTAGTGCTTCTTAATCACTTTGCCTCTTAAAACCAGTTAGAAAGGCAGAAAATACTATAAAATGTTTGAAGGGTCATCATCATAATAACCCAGTGGATTTGAAATGTACTCCTATGTTCTTTCTGTGCTCCCTGGGTTCTGTGCTAGTTAATTACACTATACCAGATTCCCCGTAAGGTTGAAAACATGAACGTGGAAGATGGAAATATGTCATCTCAAACAAGTAGAATGGCACATAAGAAAAGCACCTGAAGACGGAGGGAGGAAAGTGCTGCCATCCCACCGGTCAGTGTGGTAGACCACATGGACAGGTTTCCATGTGTATAACAGCTTACGTTCTCCAAAAACAATACTTCCTCTGGGTGTTATATCTAAAACTCTCTTTCAAAGCCAATGTAAAATTAGGGGAAAAAATAAACTTAATTTTTTTTCAAAATCTTGTGGGTAAACATCATTAAGTCATGACATTCATTGCCTAGGTGGCAAGTCATGACCCTGGAAAAGAGTGGAAACACCAGAGTCTGACTTGCAGAGCCAGCACTTGAACACACATCATCAGGAAACACTTGAAAGAGACAGTTGAACATGCATCGTCAGGAAACACTGAAAGAGTCACAGGAATGGGGACTCAGTGACTCACAGTCACCTCCTTGGGGTAGACAACAGCATTTCCATGATGAATGCAGACTACGCCTTCTGTTCATGAGACACTCACATCACTTTGTGCAACTTAGAAACCCAAATTTAACTGGAGAACATGTAAATCTGGACTATGAATTTGAAGACAGACAGTACAAACAGTAGTCAAGTGGAACCTACCTACCACAATTTTTTTTTTCTGTTAAGGATACAGAAAATCTGCACATGTACATAAACAAGGCATTTAATTCCCATAATAAAATTACCCCCACTTACAAACAGCCAAGGTGCCAGATTCTGCAGTGTGCTTTAGTTGTATCTCATTCTAGTCACTGGTAATTTTCTTTCTATAGGGTTAAGGTCAATTCTTTCTGGAAATAGTAGCTTCTCATAAACTCCTTCCTTTATTGGTAAATACTGTGATATTTCATTAGGTTCCATGAAGAGGGAAGGTAGAACATGCATTAAGTTAACTATTTTGCCCTCTTGTGACATATATTCTCGTAACAAGTAGGTCATGAGTGTCATGTCATATATTCTGATAAGCATCCCATCAATTCCCAAGAAAAACTGCAACAGCAGGAAAAAGCTAGAAGGCATTACTCTAATTTTCACACTCAGGATTGAAATTCCATAATCATGAAGTTTATTCTCAAACAAGAGAACTTCTTTAAAAACCTTAGTCTGTTCTCTGGCTTTCAATTTCTCTGTATCTATATAATCTGTTGTAGGTATAACCTTTAACTTAAGAGATTCTCCAAGTAATGTTCACTTATAATCTGTAATATAGGTCCAATCATATGGTTTAGTAAACTCTTTGGAGTGTTTGCCCTCCAACCTGCTTTCTGCCACTCTTCAGCACAGCTACTTTAAGCATCCCTTGGTAGTTGTTTATACATCTTAACCCATCTGTGGAATTGAATGCAATACCAAAGCCAGAGCAAAGTTGGATTCTTAAAATGTTGTTTCCAAACATCATTGCAGAGAGTAATGGCAAATGCAATTCATGGGCTAACTTCTCCACATGCACCGACTTCCATGATGTGCATCTTGGCCACCATCAGTTTCCAGGGACCAAAGGTGAAGTCCTGGTACTGTGCTAGAAGCTGTAGATCAATATGGCGGCAGACACTCAGCAGACATAGTGGCATCACTGCAGCTTCTTGCCCTTTGCCCTCTGCCCTGTGACCCCACCGCCTCCTGATGCTGCTGCTTTTCCCAGTTATGTGAGTTTTGACAAATGTGTGCAACCATATAGTCAACTAATGAACACCACAACCAGATACAGAGCATTTCTATCCCATCAAAATCTCTCTCACAGCCTTTTGCAATCAATCTCCCAATCTCCAGTCCCAGGTTACCACTATTCCACTTATAGACTAGTTATATTTGTTCTATTTTATATAAATGGAGCCAAACAGCATGGATGCTTTATATTCAACTACTGTTACTCAACAGAATATTTTTGAGCTTCTTTCATGTTGTTACCTGTAAGAGTAGTATTTATTCCATTGCCAATTGGTATTCCATTATACAATATGCCACAATTTGTTTAATCCATTCATCTGTTAATCACCATTTTGATCCTTAAAAGATACATTTTTAGGAACCAGCAGATGATGTAATGGTTATGTTGCTGGACTCCCATGTAGTTGACCATGATTTGAGTCCTGAACCCAGCGGCTTGAGACTCATGCCAGTTGCATATGTGTGCATGCTCAAAATCCCAAGAGGAGAACAGAGAAGGATTACAGTGTGGCCATGCCCCCTGCAGGGTGATTTTTCGCTTTCTGTCTCTCTCTGTGTCTCGCTAGTGAGTACACACACCCTATACCAAAAATCTCTCAAAACAATAATTTTTTTTTTTTAGTCGTACACTGATACTCCTATTGGCACAGCTATGTGTGCACATGCATATGTGTATGTTTTAATAGAGTGGTGTGTGTGTATGTTTGGGTAGGGGCTGTGTAGTATGTAAGATGTGGAACCTTCAGTTATGTACAATCTAGAAGGAGAGTGAAAAAAGAGGAAGGGAATGTTCCTAATTACTCTAACTTTGGAATATCTCCTAAAATTATGCTTCTTAAGAAATTCTCCAACCTTTGATTTGCTTAATAAACTCAGAAACCTTTTCCATTTTAAAAGTTTACTCATGATTGTTCAAAAAAAACAGCAACAGATTACTATGGGCTAGTTGCAACGCTTAATATGCAACTGGATGATACCCAACGCCCTTCTAAGTGGTCTCTGGAGGGCATGACACACTGGAAAGACCATAGGACCTTTCTCCTGTCTCTAACTGCCCTTTTATGAAGGCTATTTGAGAGAGAAAGAGGCAAGTTTTGGTGAAAAAGAATCTTCTCAGCAAGGACTCAGGGGTGTAAGTAAGGTGAGATGTTGACTCAGGTGGAATTTTTCCTTTCCTGAGATTCTTGAACCCCTATACTTGTCTTCTAGGGATACAATGACAAATTACCACAAACTTGGTGGCTTACAAGTTACATTAGTTTTCCTCACAGCTCTGGCCTGCATTCTAAAATCAAGGTGTTGACAGGGCTTCACTTCCTCCATTGCCTCTAGGGCACATCGATGTCTTGCCTTGTCTCACTCAGTAGTTGCCCACATTAGCTGCTCCTGCGGTCCTCTTTGCTCTAACTTCACATTACTTTCGTCTTCCTCCCTGTGTCTGTGTCACCCTCTCTTTGCCTTTCACTTAGAAATACACTTACGATGGCATTTAAGTTCCACCAGATTATTCAGTTGTCTCATCTCAAGGTCCTGAACTTAATAACATTTGCAAAGACCCCTTTTCTTCCGAATAAGGTATCATTTAAAGATGCAGGCGTCACGAACTGTTATCTTTGAGCAAATATTGTTCAAACTATCATAGCCTCAGTCATTGTCTCATTTCACACAAGTCCTTGGCCTACCTGAGATGCGGTCCTCTTTTTTTTTTTTCCTTTTCTTTTCCTTTTTTTACAATTAAGTATGAATTTATTTGGTACAAAAATTTTTTGAAATTCATACACAGTTTTCCCATTACACATATTTCCATGAGCTTTTATTTTTTTTCTGAAACATTTTTTTAATTAACTAATTTACATTCATTCCCTAAGCATCATCATAGCATAGAAAATGTGATTTTCCATCCAGAATATACTGCATAGTGGCTTAATCACAAATTATGTTATCAATAATTTTCCATTTCTAGTTAAAAAAAAATATATATATATATTCTCATATATAAAATATGGACACTATCATATAGTTCTTTAGTCACCAAAGCATCAGGCTCCAAGTTTATCTGTTTATAGTCCCAAGTGACAGAGAAAGTTTCAGAGAAAGTTTTAATTTTGCAGGCCCCAATGCATTTCTGTAACATAAGAATGTGAATTTGTTCCTTCCGTGCTTTAAATCCAGACATATGTTTTGTTGCCATATCTGTATTCGTTTATTAACTCACTCAGCAAATACATAATTTGCCTACTTTTTAAACAAAACTCTTTGAGGTACATAGTCCCAGGCCTCATAAAGCTTATATTCTAAAGAAAACAGTCTCTAGTTAAATGTGATGTCAGATAGTTAAGATAATAAAGAAGAAAGAAAATCAACCAAGCTATTATTGAAATAGCTGCTATAGCATTGAGGGCTCAGTTCTGCCAGGACCTATAGAAATGCCAACCCAGAATTGTCCCCTAGAAGGACAAGAGCTTGAAGTATTTCTCCCTAAGCTCCTAACCACCATTGATTGAGCATTGCCTTCTACGACATTAACTTCCCTGTACCCAAGAGGGCTGGACTTTGGTGTGATTTGAGCAAGTTCCTGCCAGTCCAGAAAAAACCCTGGAGCAGAATGCAGTGTGATCCTGAGAGGTGACACTGATATGTGAGGAGAGTCTGTGCCTACACAGAGCTGTCTACTACAGCTGTAGCTAAAATCAAAAGCAGGCTGAGGGAACGTAACAGGGCCACTAGAAGCATCTGACGTTCTCACTTTTCCAGCATTTACCACATTCTCCCTGCCTTTGCACTTAACATATGGAATAATACTGACAATACTTGTGAAATAGTCAAAACGGAACACAATACAAAATTCATAATTGACTACGTGCAAAGTACAGACACCCAGAGTGGATGCAAAGCCAGTACAGGGCCACCATCACCACTGTTGCTTTTACTCTGGAGAAGCTCTGTTTAGATGAGGAAACTTATAATCTGAATGTCACATTTTGTTTATTAAAAAATATTACATAAATGGGATCAGCAGTTGGCGCACTAGCTATGTCCCTTGACTCCCATGTAGTAGACCATAGTTTGAGTCCCGGACCCGGTGGCTTAAACTCACACTGGGCATGTTTATGTGCGTGCCCAAGATCCCAAGATGAGAAGGGATTGTGGCATGGCCAACTCCCCTGGTGGGTGATTTCTTGCTTTCTGTGTCTCTGTCTCTCTCTGTCCCTGACCAGCACATGCACCCTATAGCAAAAACCTCTCAAACACATTATATAAACGGTTCTTAAAAATATATAGGAGAGGCTAGCAGATGACATAGTGGTTATGTCACTAGATTCCCATATAGCTGACTGCAGTTTGAGTCCCAGACCCAGTAGCTTAAAAATCATGCTGGGAGCATGTGCATGTGTGCCCAAGATTCCAGGAGGAGAAAGGAGAAGGTATTGCAGTATGGCCATCCCCACAAGGGGTGGTGATTTCTCACCATCTCTGTCTCTCTCTCCAGTGAACGCATGTGCCCTAAGGCAAAAATCTCTTAAAATAAATGTATGGGATGATAGACCAGCAAATGATCTGGCCAGTGACAGATTAAGGCACTGGATCCCACATGGCCAACTGCACAGTCTGAATTCTGGACCCAGTGGCTTGACAATTATGCCAGGTGCATGTACACACATGCCCAAGATCCCAAGACAAGAATGGAGAAGGGACCACCATCCCGGGTGGGGGGATTTCTTACTGTTAATCTCTCTCTGTCTCTGTCTCTCATAGTAGCATATTCCCTATACCAAAACTAAAAACAAAAACTAAAACTATAAAAAAATTATGGGATATATTTAAGCCTCAACTCTGTTCCTATCCCATATTAAGTCCTAGTGCTGTAGAGCCACATACCTAAACTATAGGCAGATACCCTAAAGTATATAAAATGGTATTCTTATTTTTTGCCTTCTGCCCAAGACATCCTTACTGTGATTTTTAACTGCTAAGATAAAAGTTCATTCAGATGTTACCCAAGAAAATATATTATTTCCTTTTAAGAATTTCCTTTGTATTGTTAACTAATAGAACACTTAATATATTACATTACAGTTGATTGTAAACAATTCTTTGACCTCACTCAACAGTGAACTTCTTAAGAGCAAGAATAATATCTGATTCCTCTTTGAATGCCTAACATGTAGCCTCATATTTGGCATATAGGAGATATTCGGTAAATATTTGTTGAAATTGTTGAATTAATTTGCCATCAAATAACAACAATCTCCTTCCTACTTAGCTATGTCTCACAGCAAGCAGTCAGGCCCAGCAGTGTGGAAGAGATGAAGAGATTTCATCTAAAATCAATTTATTTGGGGAGAAATGTACTGTATTCATTGAAATGATTCAGTTTCATCTTCTTGTACATAGCTTCAGAGCTGTACATGATCATAATTTTATGTCAAATATCAAGTCCCTTAAGTCATGTGGCGATATATTACTTTTTTGTACATAGTATAACACTGTAAAAAAAAATTACTAACAATCCCTTAGGAACTAAACCCTGGAGTTACAGAAAGTGAAAATACTAAGGTTCACCTAATAATGACTAGGTCTTATACAGTTTGGAGAAAAGAAAAAAAAGAAAAAAACTCCTATAAAGTAATAGTCTCTTAGATATTGCATGTGCTCAAAAAATTATCCAATTTAAGAAGAAGAAATACATGTCTTCCAAAGGAGAGAAAAACATATTATTCATTTCAAAATCATTAGGTTCCTTTTCAATTAAGCAGATTGCCAATAAGAAGACAACTCAAGATTGTTGTAAGCATTTTATAGGATCCTTTCCTACCTTTTGTAAAACTAAGGAGAAATACTAAGAACATATTAAACCTTGGATCAGAAAAAATATGTGTGCCTGACTGGGTGGTGATGCCTCTGAACTGGAGAAAAGCTTGTTGAACGTAAGGATCTCAATTGACTGGAAAGATGCCCGAGTGTGGTTAGCTTAATGTAATCGTGCTATAGACCATGTTATTTTTTTTTTTCCAACAGCTGAAAACAAAACTGCCAACTAGGATTTAAGAAACCAACCAAGCAACCAACTAACCAACCAAAGAGATTTCCCTTTGAAATTCAGCAACGCTCTGTTCCATGTGAACATCCTGAGCTGACAAGCTTGCTTGCAATAGCACTTTGATTACAGACAATATTAGTTCTTCTGGAGTAGAGCATTACTCCACAGACAAAGCAATAAAACCACCAGCTGCTAATGAAATCAGAAAAGAAAGTAAAGTAGAAGTCATTCAAATAGGAAAAGAAGTGAAAGTATCTCTATTTGCAAATGATATGATTATATATATACATAGAAAATACAAAAGAATCTACAAAAACACTCCTGGAAGTGATAAATAAATACAGTGGTGGCAGGTTACAAAATCAACATACAAAAATCTATCGCATCTTTATACACCAACAATGAACAAACTTAGGTAGAACTGAAAAAAGCAATCCTATTTACAATAGCCAAACAATAGAAGATACCTAAAAATAAACCCAACCAAAGTAGTGAAAGAGCTCTACAAGGAAAACAATGAAAAACTTTAAAAAGATATTGAAAATGATACAAAAAAGTGGAAAGGCATTCCATGTTCCTGGATTGGAAGAATTAATATAATCAAAATGTCAATCCTACCCAAATTAATCTACAAATTCACTGTAATTCCAATCAAACTACCAGAGATATCCCTTACAGAAATAGGAAAATAAATCATAAAATTTGTCTGGAACAATGAAAGTCCTCATATTACCAAAGAAATACTGTGCAAAAAGAATGAAGAAGGAGTCATCTCACTTCCTCACCTCAAAATATATTTAAAAATGTGGTAATCAAAACAGCATGGTATTGGCACAAATACAGGCAGGTAGACCAATGGATCAGAGTAAAGAACCCAGGAATAACCCCCAAAGTATACAGCCAACTGATTTTTTTTTTTTTTGAGAGGTTTTCACGATAGGGCGCGTGCGCTCACCAGACAGACAGAGAGAGACATAGAGACAGAAAGCGAGAAATCACCCCCAGGAAGGATGGTCACGCCACAATCCCTTCTCCATTCTACTCTCGGGATCTTGGGCACGCACGCACACGCGCCCAGCATGAGTTTTAAGCCACTGGGTCTAGGACGCGAACCATGGTCGACTACGTGGGAGTCCAGCGACATAGCCATTACACTAACTGCTGGTTCCCAACTGATTTTTGACAGAGGACAAAATACAATCTAGCAGGGAAAAGAAAATCTCTTCAGCAAGTGGTGCTGGAAAAACTAAATATCCACCTGCAGAAAAAATGAAACTGGACACCTATCTCTTACCATTAATAAAAATCAGCTCAAAATAGATAAAATATCTAAACATAAAATCTCAAACTATGAAACTACTAGTAGAAAACACAGGGGAAACACTTGGAGGCATTGGAGTAGGTAAAGCCTTCTTAAATAAGCCCTCCCTCCAAAAACACAGACAAAAATCCTAAAAATAGACAAGTGGGACTATATCAGGGACTACATCAGTCCTCACAGCAAAAGAAAAAATAAAAGTGAGGAAACGCCCCTCAGAGTGGGAGAAGATATTTGCAAACTATGCCTCAGATAAGGGACTGATAAGCAGAAAATAGAGGAAACTCAAAAAGTTTACCTGCAATTCATCATCATCATCAATCCAACAAAAAGATGGGCAAATGAGCTGAATAGACAACTCTCCAAGGAAGACATATGAACTGCCAAAAAGCATATGAAAAAATGTTCAACATCTCTCACCATAAAGTAAATACAAGTCAAAACCACAATGAGGTATCACTTAATCCCAGTCAGAATGACTAAGATTAGAACAATAAAGAATTATAAGGCGGATGAGGCTGAGGTGAAAAGGGAACTCTCCCACACTGTCGGTGGGAATGTACATTAGTACAACTACTGTGGAAAACAGTATGGAGGTTCCTCAGAAACCTACAAATAAAACTACCCTATGACCCAGTAATTTCACTCTTAGATATCTCCTGAAAGGATAGGAAAACACTCAGTTGGAAAAACATTTGCACTTCTGTGTTTGTTGCAGCATTATTCAAAATTTGTAAGATATGGAATTAATCCAAATAAATATACAAGAACAAATGAGTAATTTGAAAAAAAAAAGTACACTATAGAATAGTACTTAGCCATATAAAACAATGTGAGTCTGATATTTGTTACAAAGTAGATAAATATGAAAAACTTAATGCTAAGTGAAGCAAACCTGATTTTGAAAGACAGGCATCGTGTATCTCTACTTAATATATACCAAATGTCTGAACTCTACAGCAGAAACTGAAAGATTGGAAGGTATATTAGCAGGGAGGGTAACTGCAGATACTAGAGACAGTAAAGGAGGGGACAGGGAATAATGGGTGGGTGATGCAGGGTGGCAGGGAGAGGATCAGAGGGGAAAAAAAAGACATTTAACAGACACAAAAATGAAAAGTTATCTGTTGATGAAAAATGTATTTGCTAATATCTTTGACTTGACTAATATGCACTGTATTCATACTGGGAAAAAAACACACATGTAAACACTATAAAGATGTATAGGAATGGGACCAGCAGATAGTGTAATGGTTATATAATGGTAGTCACTGGACTCCCACATAATTGACCGTGGTTCGAGTCTAGGACCCAGCAACTTAAAATCATGCCAAACCCATGGGTGTGCATTCTAAAATCCCAAGAGGGAGTTTTGAGGAAGGGATTATGGTGTGACAATCTCCCCTGGGGGTGTTTTCTCTCTCTAAAATAAAAAGGTAAAAAAATAAAAAGCAAGATGTGCAGTAATAAATTTTTTTCAATGAAAACAAACAAGTGACTGGCCTTCTAGCCTCTGCTTTCCCATTCCTAAGCTCTTATCTGCTGTTCAGAATCCAAAGTCCTTGACTGGGAAAGCCCCTCTGCACCTAGCTCACCACACTCCAACTCCTCTCCCTCCTTTACAATGTGCCAGTTGTTCACATCTTCAATGCACCCCTACGCACCTCGCATACTATTCTCAAGCTGGTATCTAACCTTATATGCTATTCTTAAAGAAAGCATTTGTTTCTAATAGAGTTTTTCTGGTGAATGTCCTTAGAGTCATTCTAATGGCAGAGATACAAGGTCCATGGCAAGCCAGTGAGGAAGATGTCATCTGACAGGCATTCTCCCACCTCCCAGGTTCCACCATAAGTAGTTTGTCTCTCTCCCTTCTGCCAGGGAGGCCTTGGTGTCCATGGGACCAGGAGATGAAAGTTCTCAGGTCCTCAAAACTTTCCCATAGTATTTTAGGGCTTCCTCCAAAGTGGTTAATAGTGGTTTACAGGAATCTCTGGTCCCCAAGAAATGTTCTATTGTTTACATCCAGTGGTCCTTGTACACCATGCAGAGAAAACAATAAAGTAACTCCTGAAGATTTGGAAATAAGATTATAATCGAGAGTTAACTAGTGAAGTTCACACTTAAAAACTTGGGATTGGGAGACCAATAGATGGCATGGTGATTAAGATGCTAGACTCTCACATGGCTAACTGTGGTTGAATTACCAGACCTAGTGACTTGAAAATTACACCAGGTATATATGCATGCATGCCCAAAATCCCAAGAGGAAAATGGAGGCAGAAGGATTGTGGTATGACTGTGCCCCTCATGGCTGATTTCTCACTTTCCCTCTCATTGTCTCTCTCCAGCAAGTCCACATGCCCTACAGCCAAAAATCTTTTTATCAAAAACTGGAGTTGGTTTGTTTTTCCATAAAGTAGCATCAGGAATGATTTGAAGACAAGGAGTATATACTTCCTAATTTTGCCAAAAGAATAATGAAATGTCTTCCCATGTAAAGACAACTGTTTGGAAAAAGTTATCCCTCCCCCTCACAACACCCTCCCCTTAACAAAAAAAGGAGAGAGCGAGAGAATTCCCTTTTTCTTCCTGAAATCCCTTCAGAAGTTTTAGTTCAGGACTGGCCCCTCCTGTAGCAATCAAGCTGTGCAGTGAGACCTGGATCCCCCATGGTTTAGATCCTTGCCCAGCAGAATGGAAGAAAAAAAGATTGTGGTGGAACCAGGCTCTGTTGGAGGCTTTTTTTTTTTTTTCCTTCTCTATCTCTGACACACACAGACACGACCTTTGGTCAAAAAAATGTTGTAGTGGGAACCAGCAGTTAGCGTAATGACTATGTCGCTGGATTCCCACGTAGTCGACCGAGGTTCATGTCCCAGCCCCGGTGGCTTAAAACTCACGCCGGGCGCATGTGCGTGCGTGCCCAAGATCCCAAGAGGAGAAAGGAGGAGAAGGGATTGTGGTATGACCACTCCCCCCAGGGAGATGATTTCTCGCTTTCTGTCTTTATGTCTCTCTCTGTCTGTCTGGCGAGCACACGCATCCTATAGCGAAAACCTCTCAAAAAAAAAAAAAAAAAGAAAGAAAAAGAAAAACTTGTTGTAGTTCACTTGCAGCTCTGGTTCTAGTCTCTGAAGTCATCTATTTATTATCTATCTTTTTTCTCTCCAACCTCTGTTTTCTTCCTGTTGTCTTTTAAACCTTCCAAAAAAGGCTAGAAAGGAAAAGCAGTTCTGGGGTTAGAAGAATAACCATGTTCTTTATAGAATATTTGCTTAGGCCCAGAACCCCAGGAAATACATCTCTTCCCAAACGTTTTAGCAATGCCTTGCCCATGGTTAGAAGAATTCTAAAAAGAATGTCCATGAAATGTATATTCTCAAAACACAAAAATAGTTATCCTCTCAGAGAAAAAGAACACTGTCATGGTAATTTGCTAGACTGAAATTAGCCAATTGCATCCAACTTCTCAGGAGAAAGAATATGAATAGAAGACAGAAAGATGGGATCAGCAGATGGAGTGATGGTTACATTGCTGGACTCCCACATGGTCAACTCTAGTTTACATTCCAACCCTGGTGGCTTAAAACTCACACCATGTGCATGTGTGCCCAAAATCCCAAAAGGAGAAGGGATAGCAGCATGGCCATACCCTCTTAGGGGTTGATTTCTTTCTGTTTCTCTGCCTCTCTCTGTCTCTCTGGCAAGTGCACATGCCCTACAGCAAAAATCTCTCTCTTTAAAAAAAAAAGAGAGAGAGAAGACAGAAAATCAACATAAACACAGAAGGAAAACATAAAATGCCAAGTACCCATAATGGCCTGATTGACCGCTGTTCACCCAGCACTAGCCTGGTGACAATTACTGTGAATGTGACCAAAAGCATCACAGAGTTACCTGGTAATGGAAACACACATCAAGCCTCACTTTCAAGTAGCCTGGGATGAATACTCTCTTTTCTGAATCTGTAATACCAAGCATCCTTTTGATAACAAAATTGAAATTTCTAGGACCCTCAATAGGAGGAAAACAGATGGTTTAGATAAGGGGCACAAACATTCTATCACTGGAAAGTCATTGCTCCTTGGGAATAAGTTAGTGATAAGGTTTATACCTCTCGTGTTTATTTGGTTAGTTTATTTCTATTACCATACTTTGCTTGTGTTCAAAGCTGAGGATCTGACCCCTATCATTTCCAACAAACAAAAGTTAACATTTGACTTATTCTTACCAGATGCCAGACATTTTTCTAAGCAATTCATATACATCAACATATCTTATCCTCACAACAATCCTATACAGCAGAGGTGGGAATTACTGTTACCCTCATTTTATTGATGAGGAAAATGAGAAACTTGCTTATGATTACAAACTAATAGGTGGCAAAACCTGACTAATTAGTCCTTTGTTCTTAAGCCCTTTATGATGCTTCTCTTTTTTGTTTTGTTTTGTTTTGTTTTTGCTATAGGGCATGTACACTTGCCAGAGAGACAGACAGAAGGAAGTTGAAAATTACTCCCTGGGAGGATGGCCACACTGCAATCCCTGCTCCACCAGTTTTCTCAGAATTTTGGGTATGCACACACATGTGTCTGGCATGACTTTCAAGCCTCCAAGTCCAGTACTCAAAAATAGGCTGTGTGGGATCCAGTTGCCTTAACTTCCAAGCTATCTGCTAGCCTCTGATGCTGATAGTATGCCCGGGCCTCTAGCAAGGTTATGCAAGTATTTACTTCCTTAAATTATGTATAATTTTAAGGTAAAATGAATTTATTAACTTTTGAATGAATATTATAACTTATACAAAGCAAATAAAATCTTACATGTTTAATAATATCTAGTATTTAGGGAAGAATATATGTAGAATATGTTAGATAAAAAGCTTAATCACATGATGAATGCCTCTGAATTCTACCCCCAACTTAACTGTTGGTTTATCAGAAAAGTCATGATTCATTTTTGTATAGAAAAACAGAAAAATATGTCATGACTTTTCCGATGACCCAATACAACATAACTTTCACTGGTGTACCCACCTGTATGTTCCAACTAGCCTCAAAACCCATTTCTGCATTCTAGAAGATACCACTGAGCTAAATTTTGTGCCTATAATTCCTGTATTTATTATGTTTTTACACATGTATGCATAAATATGTTTCTAACTATATGAAAATAATATATTGCATGTGCTCTTGTCCTTCTTTTTCTCAAAATTAGTTCCAGTTTCAACCATGTTGTTGCATGGATTTTAATACATTTAGTTCACTGATTTCCCATAGCTATTCCCCAGTCTGATAAATTAAACACAGAAGATTTAAATACAAGTGTATTCCTTCACAAAGATTCTACAATGGAAGAATAATTTGAGCTGATCCTTAAAAGGTAATTGGTTTGCTCGAATAAAAAGGATGAAGGTGAACACTTGAAGAAAAAAAAAAAAAAAGAGAAACATGAGAAAATTACAAAAGCAGGAAAATTCAAAGCATTGAGATGAAAAATACATGTTTTGCTTAGAACAATGGATTGAGTCAGCCAAGGACACTGAAAAAGAGCAGTCAGTGAGGTTGGAAGAAAACAGAGAGAATGTGGAGCTTTAGGAATAAAGAGAGAGAGAGAATTCAAAAAATTAAAGAGGTGATCAATTAACCTGAAAATATCTAACAAGAGAAAAGTGTCCCTTAACTATTTCAATATGGTCATTATGTATTATTTAACATTCAATCCCTCTAATGTCTCTTGTTCTAATCCCATAGTTACGAATGACTTTCTGATTACAAACTGATTTCCCATATAATTCTGCTTGTAGAGGGAGAATACTCAAGAACAGGGCTTCGAGTATTTCTCCTAAGATATGATAGATTAATAAAGTAGTTTCTGAATATGTATTTGCTTTCTTACATGTCTATGGCAGTGAATTAGCCTGCTAGGGCTTCTATAACAAAATAGATACCATGTGGTATTTTACAGTTTTATCAACTGGACTAGGCAGAAATGTTCATATGTTGAAATAATCACTTTGTAAGCTAAACAATGTGATTGAATGTATAAAAGAAAATGAAATTTTAAAAATGTAAATAAAAGCAAACAAACAAACAAAAAATCCAGACATTTACTTCTTACAATTCTGAAGTCTGAGAAGCCTAAGATCAAGATACCAACTGATTAGGTCCCTAGTGAGGACCTTCTTCTCAGCTTGCATATGACTGTTTTCTCATGTGCATCCTCACATGACAAAGAGTACTCTCTCTCTCTTCCTCTTCTTTAGAGAGCTACTATTCTTGTCACAAAAGTCTTACCCTCATGATCTCATTCAATTCTTTTTTTTTTTTAATTATTTTTTTTTTGCCATAGAGTGCATGTGCGCACCAAAGAGAGGGAAAGTGAAAAATCACTCCCGGGGGAGGATAGCCATGCTGCAATCTTTTCTACTCCACCCTCCTCTTGGGATTTTTGGGCATTCACACATACATACCTGGCATGATTTTCAAGCTGCCATGTCCAGGACTTGAACCAAGGTTAGACATGTGGGAGTCCAGTGCCTTAACCACTATGTCACTTGCTGCTCCCTCACTGAATTCCAATTATCTCCCAAAAACCGTACCTCCACATACCATCACATTAAGGGTTAGAGCTTTAATATATTAACTGGAAAAATAGAGTGGACACAAGTCCATAGCAGGGAGAAATAAGGAAATTCCACATAATGCTACCATAATGTCATTCAGCACAAACCATTAAATAGCTGTCTGAGAACAAGCAGATGGTAAAATGGTTACATCGTTAGACTCCCACCTGGTCAAATGCAGTTAAGTCCTGAACCTGCCAGCCTGAGACTCAAGCTAGACACATGTGCGTACATGCCCAAAATCCCAAGAGGAGATGGAGGAGAAGGGATTGTGGTGTGACCATTCCTCCTAGGTGGTGATTTCTCACTTTCTGTCTCTTTATCTTTCTCTCTCTCTCTCTCTCTCTCTCTCTCTCTCGTGAGCACACCTGCCCTATAACAAAAATATTTCTTAAAAAGTAAAATAAAATAGATATCTGCTCTAATCAACACTGCATACTTAATGTGACTTCATCTAAGGGCCTGATCATTCCTGTCATAAAAAAAAAAAAAAAACATATCTGTGCTTTTACAATGTTATAAAAATCCTGGAATTAGGGATCCGAATGAAGTTAGTACTGAATGAGAGTAAACCTGTCCCTAACAGCCCCATACAGGTGACAATTATAGCTTCCAGATTGAAATCCATCAACCAAAGTCTGCAGATACCTTCAGCCTCCCTGTATATTAAGAATTAAACACATATCTCATCTGTAAGTGCAAACAGGGCATATGAGGTTCTGATGGCAATTTCCAGCTCCCAGTGACTAAGAAATTGATGAGCTCCTGCAGCGACAGTCATAGGAGGATACTGTGTCTTCCATTCAGATCGACAGTCTTCTCTCAGCTCTGGTGAACATATTTGCATGTCTCTTGTAAGTCCCATTCTGAGACTTCTAGCCACTGGCACAAAATGTTTCATTGTCCCTCATGCACTGATTATAGTAAAATCATTAAGCACTAGGTATTGCCCATTGATTTATACTATGCTTTCCTCCAACATATTCTGCAAAATATTGGTTTCCTCTTCTACTTGCTAAAGTAAAATCTGAATAAATCAGTGACTTTCTTTTCTCTAACTAACTTCAGTATGTTGGGTCTTTATTCTCTCTGCTATGATCAGTATAACTGTTTTTTTCATATTTTCACAATAGCAATGTATTTTTATTCTTTTCTTAGCCAGAAATGTTACTTCCTGTTGACATAAGAGCTGAAAATTCCTAATGATGTAGCTAGCCCCTTAGTCTTTGCAAGTGACATCACTAAGCAGCGCTCTGCCCACAACACCCTCCTCCATTATACTTCCTGACAAAAGGCATGAAATGACTTACATTTCGTTAGTATACATGTTTGTTAATAACTTATATAAATAAGCTTTCTTTATTACAAGGAAAAAACGTGAAAGACTGTTTTAATCATTTTTTTCCTGGTATCTTGTAACAGCTTCTGTCATTCTCACAACACATTGTTTTGAGACTTAGTGGGGCAATTCAACATTTGGGGGGTTTTTTAAATACATTTTTAACCACTTATTTCTTAATTTTTCTAGACAGAACTTCCTATTTCCCCTATCTTCTTCAGTGACCAACACTCCTAACTTCCCTCCCACTTTGAGGTGTAGTTGTTAGCTACTTCCTCAGGATTTAGTCAGCACTCAGATCCGACCTGCCTGTCTTGCATTCTGAAGCAACCACTCTTTCTTAAAGTCATCGATTGCATCAATATTCTACTTCTCAAATATTTATCAGCAATATATTTATATGTCAAATCTATTTTGTCACTGCCAAGATTCACTTATTTTGTAACTGATTTAGAACTAAATGGTGTCATTCATTTTGCAGAAGCATGGGGCTATGACAGTTTCTTGTAACAAGAACGACACTGCTTACTGGTAAGAAAATCATAGATTATGAAATGTAGTTTCCTTTTTTGACTCTAATAATGTACTTTATATGCTAAAAAAAAAAACAACTGCAAGATTTAACTATTTTCTTAAGTGAATGTATTCCCCCTTGGTTTCAGCAATTGATAAGCACACATACTCCAAAGTACATAGTCTAGTTTTTAGAATACTCGCTCCCATAATCATGCATTACTATGCTCACTCTAATAATGGGCTTTGTTAGTAGAACAAAATATCATCCAGACCTTGGGTTATAAATACCTTTTCCTATTTAAAGGAACCAGAAGCTCTTGGAGAAATGGTTGAATCCTCGAGCTAAGATATGGGAGGTAGAAAATGAATCTGCAGGGTCAGCCAAGTGGTGTAGTGGTTAAGGCAGCTGGATTTCACATGGCTGACTTCTCAGTCTAGGCTCAGACTTGGTGGCTTGAAAAACATGTTATGTGTGTACACACGTGTCCCCAAAATCCCAGAGAAAGGGAGGAGAGGGGGTTGTAGAGTGGCCATCCACCCTGGGGGTAGGGGGTGATTTCTCCCTCCCTCCTTTTGTCTATTGCAACTGTAGCAAAACTAAAAAAAAATAATAAAAAATTTTTAAAAATTCAAAAATTATGGGGGAATAATCAGAAGATACAGTAGCTGGAAGTTACTCACTGGTAAAACATAAGATGATTTTATCGTTAAACTAAATACAAGCAGTAATATGTTATAACCCATTGAATTAGCTAAGAATCTCTGCGTACTTAATGATAATAGATAGACAAATAGATGAAAAAAGCAAAGAGGTCTTTCTTACAGTAAAAAGTCAACCAACAAATAGAGAAGGAAGAGCAGAGTTAGAAAAATCACCATCTTACAACATCCTAGTAAAAATCAGTTTAGTCAAGAATCACCAATGAATGCTAAATCAAGTGGTGAAATCGAAGGGATAGGTTATTCATAAAGTCTCAAAATATCTTCCCACAAATTACTTCTTAGTTCTAAAAGAAAAAATAACAATAGAGAGGAGAAACCAGCAACACCTTAACCACATGATTAAAATTAATGTCACCGATAAAGTATGCTTTTGGATGTGAGAAGGAGATACAATATGTATGCAGTATTCTCCCCAAAATATATATCCTGAATGTAACTATATTGAAGATATGTAACTATATCGAAGATACCCAAATAGAAAGACATCCTATAAAATACCTGTTCAGTATTGTTCAAAAACATAAATTATATAAAAAACAAAGGCTCCAGTTTAAAGAAGACTAAAGACATGACAAATAATGCAATGAACAATCCTAGACTAGATCCAGAAGTAGAAAAAAAAAATCTGTAGAAAAGAATGTATAGTCAGAGTTTTCCAGAAGAAGAGAATCAATATGTAATTCCTTATAATGAAAAATCTCTTCCTATATAGAAAAAATGGAGGCTGGCCAAGTCCTGAGATTTGCAGAGTGAGTCAACAAGCTGGAGACCAGGGAGATTCAATTGTGTAGTTCCAGTCTGAAGGCCAGTAGGCTCAAGACCCAGGAAGAGTCAAGGTTTCAGTTCAAATTACTAAGGAAAAAAGTCAATGTCCCAGACGGAAGAAAGAATTCTCTCTTATAGGGATGGAGGTGGGAGGAAGATCAGTCTTTTTATTCTAGTCAGGCCTTCAACTAAATGCATAGGGCCCATTCACATTATAGAGGGCAATTTTCTTCACTCAATCTACTGGTTTAAATGTTAAATTCTTTGCAAACACCCTTGCAAAAAGACCAAGAATAATGTTTGACCACATATCTGCGTGCTCTGGGATGAGGTCAAATTGACACACAAATTATCCATTATTGGGGCAGTTGACAAAAACTAGAATTTGGTTTCCAGGTTATATAAAAGTAATATATTGATGTTAAGGTTCCTTGTTGAGGGTATATTGAATGCCGTGTTTCTTGTTTGTTTGTTTTTACCACAATAAGAAGTAGTATAGGCTGTTAGTGTTTTAAGTATTTATTTTTAATTTCAAGGTTCCTGAATTCAATCATTGTACTTTTTCTATGTAAAAGAATATACTTAGAAAATATACACTAAATAATTACTAGATAAAGGGGTACATTGGGCCCAACATGAAGACTCAGTCACTAGCATACTGAACTGCAGTGCCGAAAGCCACATGACTGACCAAGTTTGGATTCCCAGGTTGACCCGAGAACATGCTAGGGGATAGGCATGCACCCAAGCTACTGAGGAGCTAGAGGGCTGAGGACAGGGGATGAGACCTTTCTGAGTGCTTCTCTCCTTCTCTCTCTCTCATACACAAACATGCACTAGCCTGAATAAAACAAACTTTGAATGAGAGAGACATACCATATGCAGTCTACTTTCAAACAGTTCAAAAGAAGCAAATGAAGATACAAAGAGGGCCCAGAAGTGGCACAGCAGTAGCATGTGACCCTCTGTAAGGCAGACCTACATGGAAAGGTTGCTGATTTGCATCAGGAAACTTCCCTAGGCCCATGGCCCAGCCTAGAGGAGCTGGTTAGATTGCAGTGTCAGGATCCTGCCAGGAGTGTTGTATCTCTGTATCTTTGTCACACTCATGAAGTAAATAAACTTAAAAAAAAAAAAAAAGGTATACAGGGAGAAGATATGATAAAGAAACTGTGGCAAAGATATGAAAAATGGATGAATGTAGGTAGAGGGTATACTTGAGCTCTTGCCTTTCCTATAAGATTATATCACTTAAAAACACCACCACCAACAACAAATAACTGTACGAGAGAGGGAGAGAGAGCCCAATCTGAGGCTTCTGTCAAATCAGCTATGGGGGCATCACCCACAAGCTGGGCACTGAAGCCACATGCTCTGTGTGGATTGAATTATATTCCCAGGGGAAGGAACTCATCCTTGTTTGAAGCTGTGTGAGTGACAAGAGCTCTTCTTTCTAAGCATGACAGTTAATCCTGAAACAATCAGCTACAGACAACCTAGTGAGTAATGAACTTGAGCAGGTCAGTGGAGGACCGCATGATTTACATTCATTAAAACTAATTAAAACCACAGGCAGGAGCTAAAAGCTGGTAACTTTTATAATCAACAATTATTGGATTACTCCACAAACTACTTCTAACAACTCTTCTAAAACTTTAATCTCTAAACAGTTAACTCTCTTCCTACACCCTAGACTAGTTTTCAGTGTTGGATTTTGCATTCTTCCAGGGATGCTATTTTATTATTGATGAATAGGATCTCTAAGGATCATGATATTTATCTCCAATGTAAGACGTAAATAGTCTAAGCAGAGATCTATGGATTCCTCTCCAGTGGAGATAACTTGTTATCCAACATCCCTTCGATCTTTCAACAAACATTTGTTGAATACTTACTTTCTGATAAGTACACTACAGGCATATCTGATGTCTGAGAACAACAATATGTGGGAAGCACAAAGACAAAAATCTCAACCACCATGCTAAGCCATCTGCTAGAACTGTCAGATCCACTTTTCAGTCAATGCTTCAGAGTAAAGCTCTGGTTTAATCCCTAATCCAACCTTCTCCATCTTCAAGTGAATTCTTGACTAGATAAAGATTAACAGTACTTCAAACTCCAAGATCTTTAATGAATGTAGTAACATTTATGAACTCAAATGGCGCATTCCACAAAGAAAAAAAATAAATGACATCATGGATTAATTTTTAATTCAGTGTTTAGTGATGACAGTTCTCATGCATACTTTAAATATAAAGGGTTTCCAAAAAGTTATGGAAAATGCATGTTATGGAAAATTTATGCACGATTACTAAAAGGTTTTGTACCAAAATTAATTCATGCTTTAATTTAATTTTTCCACATTCTTTTGAAGTGCCTTTTGCAGATATTCAGGGGAGTTGTCTGAAAGGTATACTACAGGACTCAAAAGACATAAAAGCAGGTCCTTGGAGAATATCAAAGTGGTGAACAAACTGTTATACTTTTGGAGAGGTTTTTGCTGTAGGGTGCATGTACTCGCCAGACAGTCAGAGAAAGACAGAGAGACAGAAAGCAAGAAATCACCCCCTCAGGGGAGATGGCCACGCCACAATCCCTTCTCCTCTCAGGATCTTGGGCATGCACATGCACCCAGCGTGAGTTTTAAGCCACTGGGTCCAGGACACGAACCGCAGTCAATTACATGGGAGTCCAGCAACATAGCCATTACGCTAACTGCTGGTCCCAACAAACTATGTTTTGATTTAACACATGTTGGACTGTTGTTTCCTAATTTTACAGTAATACGAACTGTTACCCCTCTATGCCTTCATATATCTTAATCTCTTTCTCTGCCTAGAAAAATCTCTATCCCAACTGCAGTGAAACCTCCTTCAAGATTCACTTTAGTCTATTTCTCCAAATTATCTCAAGTGTTTGTGTTTTGTACTTTTGTTTTGTTTCAGTTTTAGTTTATTGGTTAGAAGTCCATGTCACCCATATATTATTAACTTCTTTAGGACTAGACTGAGTCATGCTCACTTTTATAGCTCCAAAAACATAGCCAAGTACTTGGTACATGCAGTTTCTATAAGTGTTTGCTGAGTTTGAACCAAACTAAAAGAAATACTATCATTTTGAATTACTATGAAAAAGATTTTTTAGATCATTGAGCAGATGCTGTTACAAAAGAAAACATTTTTTAAAATTATCTGCCCCTCAGCTTTTGACAAAGAAAAAAAGGGAAAAAAGATATAGTAGCAAACATTGTTACTGCTAAGCCCAATTAGAAAGACATACAGTCTATACATAACCCACTGCTTTTAGACTGATTAAGGAATTATATAAGTCCTTTTCCCAATGAGATGCAGCACATAGTTAGCTTTAAATGATAGTCACATTGTGATCTGAAGCAAGATACAGTATTTAAAAGCATATATACTGCAGCAGATCACCTCTCTCCAGCTTAAGGCTCCAGATTCAAATAGTGAAAAACAGTTTCATGTTCCCTCTGGGAATTCAAGTCAAATCAACATTATTAATAATCCTTTGGTCTTGAAGTGTTCGCTGATGCACCATTTCCTTTCAATCAACAGTGAGTATTTAGCTAGTCCCATAAAGCTGACCATCAGAGTCAATCATGAGAATGTTGTCAATGGTTCCTTTGGCCATACAGAAAGCCACTCTTTGCTCTTTGGGCTTTTTTTTTTTAAGTCTTTATGATCCTACCTTGCAAACTCCATGACTGAAGTCACTAACATTTTAGCCAAAGTTAAAGGTGTGGGTGAAACCCACCTCCATGAATATTCTTTAACTCTTTCCAAAGAGATTACATGTACACTTAAGCATTTGTCTTTACTTTGTGCTAATCAAGGCCATTTCATGGTCAATTCAATGACCTGGATTATTTGGATACTAATACAGCATCATAGGGAAAATATTCTCATGTATTTCTAAGGACCCTTCTTTCAACACCAAGTGAGAGTATTATGCCTGCTTAAGAAACCAAAGACCAGGCTAGCCCCATGGACTACTAGTTGGGAGAATCATATTCTACATGGCTAGCCACAGTTTAAATCCTGGCCCCAGTGACTTAGAAAACATACCAGGTATTTGTGCATGCATGCATGCCCCAAATCCTGACAGGACAGAACTAGAGAGCGGGGGATTGCATTCTCATCATGTCCCATGAAGTGTACTTTCTCCCTCTATTTGTGTCGCTGTCTCTCTCTGCTGAGCACACATACCCTCTAGCAATTAAAAAAAATAGATTGGGGACCAGAAAAACATAATGATTGTGTTGCTGGACTCCCACAAGGCTCGAGTATTAGACCCAGAGACTTAAAACTCACCCCAGGCGCATGTGCATCCATTGCTCAAAATCCCAAGTGGATGATGGAGGAGAAGGGATTGTGGTGTGGCCATCCCCCCTCAAGCACCATATATTTAAAAATCTCTCTCTTAAAAAACAAACAAAAAAAATGGGGCTGGCTGGTTTGTGGTAGTTAAAGGTGGTGGACTCCCATATGGCCAACCATGGTTCGAGTCTCAGACCTGGCAATTTGCTCAAGCTCTCTCTCTGTCTTGTCAAAATTGAAAAATAATGATAATAAATAAATAACTCTTTTTAAAAATAGACTGAAAAAAGAAAGAAGCCAAAGATCAGTTTCTACAGTTTTACCTGACTAGATACTTGCATATCTTTGACAGGACTAATATTTACTGTATATATGCTAGGAAAATTCATTTTGTATGCTGTAGCATTATACAGTGGTTGAATGTAAAAAAAAATTTTTTAAAGAAAATTCACATTAAAAAGTCAAAAGAAATAATTCCAGCAGATTTTCAAAAATCTAGTATATTCCAGTATGATTATACAAATACTTGCAGTTGTTCATAAATTTACTTAGTGTCATTATAATTTGGTATGAAGATGAATTTATTTTGCAATTAAAATGTTTTTAAAACCTGAAGGTCATGAAAAGTATTGTCAGCAAATGGCTTAAATACCAATGTTTTAGATAAAATAGAACATTATAGGAAGACTGTCCTATTCTTT
This sequence comes from Tupaia belangeri chinensis, assembly GCF_000334495.1. Lineage (NCBI taxonomy): Eukaryota > Metazoa > Chordata > Mammalia > Scandentia > Tupaiidae > Tupaia > Tupaia belangeri. Next base: position 1,515,526 of record NW_006208436.1, read on the forward strand.
ATCAATTTCATGTTAAGCAACGTATGTGACAAGTGAGAATTCATTACTGCATGCAACTGGATCCAACATAGAATTTTTTGCTTCTGCTCAATTATTTTAATTATCTAAATTGATTATCATTCTTTTTCTATCCATTCACTTCTACACATCAGTATCAGATCATAATGAAAGAAAGGCCTAAATAGAATAAGAAATTGAAATTTATATTCTTCAAATGTATTTCTGTGGTCTTCCAATTACTCCGTCTTCATCCAGTAATTCATACCACAAAAAAAAATTCAGTAATTAGAAACTTGTATTTTATTCAAATTCCTATACATATTTTCACTTCAAGTGCGAAATTAGAAAATGGCCATTGCAGAATGTGTTTCAATTAAAAATTGGTTGATGAGGAGAAAAAAATTACCTAGAAACTTATATGATTTTAACTGAGTCAATTTAAATTAATCAGAAGCTGAATTATAGATGAAAATGTTATAGTCCCAAAGGAGCCATCTTAACTTATGTTTGAAATATTTGCCTAGACAGTATTTAATCCATCACAATAACAGTAATAACTAATAAATCCAAATTCTTCATAACTGGTAAATATAGGTATAATTATCACTCTTCTTTTACATGTTAGGTAAACGGAATTCCAGTGAGGCTAAGTAATTTATTTTATTATGGCTGAATAACTTATAAAGGAGCTGGGACATCTGATCCCAGGGTCTCCCCTTCATATCAATCTTTTAAATCCCTTTCAAATAGCACATATTCTCAGATCCAGCCCTCATCTCATTGCCAAGGACACAGAAGCCACTACAGTAGAAATTAGGAAAAATACCACTCAACAAAAAAAAAAAAAAAAAAAAAAAAAAAAAAAACCCCTTTTTTTTTTGTTTTGAAAACTAA
>NW_006208436.1:1516847-1529569 GCF_000334495.1 Tupaia belangeri chinensis
AAAGAAAAAAAACCCCCCAAAAAAAAAAAAAAAAAAAAAAAAAAAAGTCACCTATTTATTTGGCTTTGACAATTCTAACCTTAGATGAATAATTAACTCATGTTACTTTGTTTTCTACTCGACTCTAAAACTTGACGTCTTTGGGTCTTTCTGAAACCCATATTTTATACAGTTTTCATAGTTTATGAAAAAGGAGTCCCTTTTATTTCTATAAGATATTTTACTCCAAAAAGCTTTGATGCAGTGATCCAAATCTGCATGTGTCCAACATGACAAGAAATCACCCTTCATGGGAGAATTCAAACTATCAGATGGAGTGCCAGAGAGAAGAGAATTTTATTTTAAGCGATAAATGAGAAGAGTAGAAAAGAGGAATTATTTCCAGAGTTTTCAGGGCAGGGATGAGGAACAAGAAACAGATTTGTGCTGATTGAGGTTAGGAATGAAGAACCCTGAAGGGATGTATGGGAGTCTAGAGGTACTTCTGTTGTTATTCTCCTGCAGTAATGGTATGAGACGTACAAAAAAGTGCAGCGGAACAGCGGAAATAAATGGACCTGATGCTCATAAAGCTGTGTCAAGCATTTAATTCAAACCACCGCTCAAATTGACTGTATCTCTTTGAATAGACAAAAGGGTAGAATAGATGGTATTTTTAAAACCGGAAAGAGAAAAACCGTCAAATCATTTCCTGACTTCAGTACTGTCGCTTGTTGCTAAATTAACAGAACATTTCGTACATGAACAAATGATCAAATCTTTACATACGATTATGGTGCATTTTAAAATATCATTTCTAATTATATTTTCTCTTGACAAAGTAATTATACTTCAAGAAACTGTGATCAGAACAATTTTTTTTGCTGCCAAATCTGAGAACAGGAGGTGGAAAAGGTGCTTTTAGATTATCTTTCAAAGAGCTAGCTAAACTTTATATAACCTTCTTTCTTAGCCTTATAAAGGAACAGCTTAAAAATAGACTAACAAACACAAATTTTAATCTTCTTTCAAGTCACTCATCGATTTGTAATTTAGTGTGCTTAAGGACAATGGTGGTCACATACTGTAGCCTGCTTTGCCCTCCATGGATTTGTTTTCTTCATATTTAAAATCACAGAGCTGTGCCAACAGCATTTTTGTTATTAGTCCAAAACAAATGAATTGAACCTTGAGCCTCTCTTCCCAAGAGGAAGCAATACAATGCCCTCGGCTGGTACTTTAGACTTCAGATTTTCCAACAATATATCTTCCCAGGAGTCTATAACTATTTCTTTCTTTCAGAGGTCTGTAGCCCCTTCCACTTCCTCTTCCCTCCAACTTATGTCTTAATGAATAAATGGTTCTCTGTTCACCTGAATGGGATTCGTTTTGCCTCTTTCTGCCCTGAAATTGCTCCCTCAGGATTCTATCTGACTTGCTTGCAAAATCCTTCCCACGAAGGTTCAGGACAGCTTATTGCTACACATTCTGATATTCCTCAGCATTCTCCTTTTGTTACTAGCATATTTTCCTCCATCAGGAAAAAAAAAGTCTATAAAATGTAAGTTCATTGAACAAACTAAAGGATGCAGATATACTAGTGAATCTGTTGATACAGATCCTCTACACACTAAGGAAATTTTTGAATTTTATTTACCAAATGTTTAGCAGTGACTATAGGGATGAAAGATCTATGGCTTCAGAATTAGAAAGTGGTGGAGAAGGATGTGAGGAACAAAGGCCACTTAATGGGGCAAAGGAGGGACATAGGTAAAAAGATATAAAATGCAGTCTCTGTCCCCAGAAGGTTTGCAATCTGAAAGGATTTATTTATATGCACAAAACACTTTGAGAAGGACAAAAGAGAGTGTATAAAGTGCCAGCTTATGCAATACTCTGGCTTTTTTAGGTGGATCTAAACATTTTAATAAGCCTCTCTAAACTATCAGATGCTTCAAGGTTTAAAGTGTTCCCTGTTAAGGATCGGGAGAATTGAAGCTGACACAAACCTGAAAGTGGAAATAGAGGAGGAGTGATGTACGGATTTCAGTTCGAGGAACTTTCATCTCTAGCAGAGAACAAATCATTGGCCAGCATACCAATGATTTGCAAGTAACACGGAGATCCCGAATTAAATAATTTTCATTCCTCTCCTGTTGGAGACAATAAATTAAAAGGCATTTTTTGTATATAAGCTAAAAATAAATCATAGCAATAGAATAATATGGAAATTTTGAAGTAAATTATAAACTTTGCCTTATTTGACTTCTTCTAATCAGGCTTTAAATGAATCTATTTCATTTTTAAAGACTTCTAGGTAATATCTTTCTGTAAAGAGCTAGTGGTATTTTATGCTTCAGAAAGCAACTATAATATCCCCATTTTATGGAACTGGCAACTCAGTAGTTTAGGCTTTCCAGCCCTGACAAGTCATATACTTTAAAAGATAATGCTCAAATTTGAATTACATGCTAGTTTTTCTCTTCTTCTGACATTTGTGTATAATTTGTATTCATGACAAACCACAGGGAAGTCCTATGATTCATTTTTTTTACAAGTCTAGAGAAATACCTTGCTTAAACTTATGCGTATTCACTCTTCAGTGCAAAATACAACCCTAAAAATCTCCTTGATTTATTACATTATTTTATTATGTTCAGTGAGTTGGTCCTTTATCCAATAATAAAATGACAAGGCCATATAATTTCTCTCCTGCGTTTTTTGGGACTAGAAAAAAACAATCTCCTCTTGGTAGGAATCACGAATATTGGGTATATCAAGAAAATTGTAGTGGTTTCTCAACCGGATTTCAGCATTACTTGCTACATATTCTGAAAATCCTAGCACAAGTCCTGATAAATAAATTAACTTTTTTAGTGTGTTTTTATTTATTAGGGAAAAAAAAGTATTGACAAGGCTGAACAGATCAATTATGTAATCAAGAAGCATTCAATGAGGCAGAGTCTCAAGGTATCTAAACCCTCCTCAAGTCATGAATCAGCCATCCAGGGAAGCATCATGGAATCAGTTAAGGTCTCTAGGATACCACGCAGCAAATGGAAACATCGATGGGCTAGCTAAAGGGCATACTGGCCCTTTCAGATGAATTTAAACATACTCTTATTTTTCTAATCCAATTCCTAACATGTGCTTAACCCCATTTAAAAATCTTCCCCAAGAAGTCTTGCCAACTCTGATCCTCATCGCACCTGTGAACCTTGGTTTTATGTTGAATTCCTACCACACCCAGGAATTCCTATCACACTCTTGACTATCCCCTGCTTGCTTTGGAATCTTTCTCAGCATTCCATGGCTTTCAGTTTAGTGTTCTTCAATTTAACAGTCATGAGCAGAGATAAATGATCACAGTTTTTGTATTCCTCACAGATCCTAGCAGACTCTGGGCCCAGCACTCATCACTCAATAAATGCTTCTGAAATAATGAATGAGTAAACAGAACAAAAGACCTATTCATTACACTGAAGTCCAGTGTTCTGGTAACCTAAAGGAAAACTGTCACTTCCACTCATGCCCAATGCACTGAAAAAGTCTGCTTTACAATATATTTAGATTTTTCTGACTTTTTGTGTTTCATACTGAATACCAGATAGGGACTTTTAATGTTGTTCACCTTCGGTTTTTGCTCCCCATTAACATGTTATATGTATGAGTTTTCCTACTGACGGAAGACATAACGTTAGACTTTGTATTGGCTTAGACAGTGATCAATATCAGTAATCTCATGTGGCTCAACCTGAGAACTTCTTTTTTAAGTTTTATCAGTTTCAGTACCAACACATCAACTGTGGTGTCTGTGGGTGTATTTGGTCCCTGAAGACAAAGGGATTAGATGAGGAAATCTGAAAGCTGGTAGAGAGAAACTCTGCAGGAAAAATAACCTACTCAGATCCTACTTTGCCTGTTTCTAAACTTGAACAACAACAACAAAAAAATAGAAATATGAACTCTGTCATAGGCCACATTTTATGAGTTTTCTTGTTGCTTTTTTGTTGCTTTTGCTGTTTTTATTGCTTGTTTTCATATGGTATTCTGCTCTTTCAAAGGACTTCTTTTTATGAATTCCAATTTACATATATTTGTATAGCTTTTTGAAGTACAGTGTAATTTTTTTAAACCATGCACACAATATAATAATCAAATGAAGGCTATACACATATTCGACTTCTTTAACACTGAACATTAATAAAGGTTGTACACATTTATTCTTCCCTGGAATATAAGTCTGGAAGAGAGTTCATGAAAGAAGCCTAGGAAATCTCAGGAAGCCACCAGGTGCATGTGCATGAGTGTCCCAGAGAACAGGTACATGTGCATGAGTACCACAAATCTCAATAGGATGGAGAAATGGTGGAGAAGGGATTGTAGCATGATCATGTCCCATTGTGGGGTGATTTTTCCCTCTCCTTCTCTTTCTGTCTGTTTCTCTGTGGTGAGCACATAGACTTTCCAAAACGCAGATATTCATATGTCCGATAACAGTGACACACATGAGCCTAAGAAGGAAAGGCACTGACACAAGCAAGCCAACTAAGGTAGACCTGCCTCACACTCCAAGTCATCTCTGCTGAATCAACAACTTATACTGGTTTGCTGTGGCTGTGACCCTGTTGTTATGGGTCAGGTAACCTGTTTAAGTTACTGTCAGATTAAGAGTTTTTTTAATTGGAAATGTCTCTATAGGCTCCTAAAGAAGAAGCCTAATCAATGATGATTTGATAAAGATCATTTTTTTTCTTTTTTTAATCTAATATGTACTTAATTTAGCTTTGTTTCACTAATTATTTTATCATGCTCTTTTTATGGAGCTGTTTGTCATAAAATGGTGTTAAATATCTATCAATAAAAAAAAATACTATTTGATTGCAGAGGGCTTTTAATCATTTTAGCCCACTATATAATGATTATTATAACGATCCTTAAGTTCACTCCATGTTATATCCCAAGAAGAATGTTTATTAAAATTGTGAAACTTTGTTCTTCTATTGTGTCTGATTATTATCTATTTAAAACTCAAAATTTTAGAAATGAAGAAAATAGAAATCCCTAATTAATAAAAGGGAAAATAATTTACTACTTATATATAAATTTTTAAAAGGAAAATATACATAAATTGATGATTTGGGGAAAAATGTATGCCTTCACTTGCAACTGAATAAATGTGAATCAAAATCATTTTAAATGCCATTATCCTTTTTTTTTTTTTTTTGAAAGACGTTTCTGCTATAGGATGCATGCGCTTGCCAGACAAACAGGTAGAGACAGACAGAAAGCGAGAAATCACCCACCCCTCCAGGAGGGACGGCCACGCCACAATCCCTTCTTCTCCATTCTCCTCTCGGAATCTTGGGCACGCACGCACACGTGCCTGGTGTGATTTTCAAGCCACCGGGTTTGAGAGGCAAACCGTGGTTCACTACATGGAAGTCCAGCAACATAGTCATTACACTAACTGCTGGTCCCCCATTATCCATTTTTAAACCAGCAAAAGAGGAAATAAAATTTTAAAACTGACATTGATAAAACTAGAGAGAATAAGAAAAATTGAGGGTTCTATAAATTGTTCATTTTCTCTGGGCAACAATCTTGAATTTTTGATAAGACCAATGAAATTAAGAACAGAAACATGTCTTTTTAATATTTTGTAGTAATCACCATCACATGCCCAACAGCTAACACAATTTCTGATAATATACATATATTAGGAAATGAATATATTTCTGATAAAAGAATGAATAAAATATCTCGTGCCCGTGATGTATTAATTACACTTTGAGGAAAATTGGCTAAGAAAATTAACCTAAAAAATAATTAAGATTTTTGGGAACCAGCAGTTAGCGTAATGGCTATGTCGCTGGACTCCCATGTAGTCGACCGCGGTGCGCGTCCCGGACCCGGTGGCTTGAAACTCACGCCGGGCGCATGTGCGTGCGTGTCCAAGATCCCGAGAGGAGAATGGAGGAGAAGGGATTGCGGCATGGCCATCCCCCCTGGGGGGTGATTTCTCGCTTTCTGTCTCTATGTCTGTCTCTGTCTGTCTGGCGAGCACACGTGCCCTACAGTGAAAATCTCTCAAAAAAAAAAAAATTAAGATTTTTCACAACTCTTTATAAAAGTGAAAATGTGGGCCAGCCCATAGCCTAGTGGTTAAGGGAGCCAGATCCCACACGGCTAACCACAGTTCAAATTCTGCCCCAGTGACTTGAAAAACACAGCAGGGATATGTGCATGCATGCCCCAAATCCCAATAGGATAGAGAAATGGAGGAAAGGGAATTGTAGCGTGACCATTGTGGAATGCTTTCTCCCTCTCCCTCTCTTTCTGTCTGTTTTTCTGTGGTGAGTGCATAGACCTTTCAAAAGCAGACATTTATATGCCCAGTAATGAGTAAATGTTACATGTAGCATGGCATATAAACCATGCTTAAACAACAACAAAACATACATATGTGTTCATTTTAATTCTTGGTGTGGGGCCTGTGGGAAAGAAGTGGGAAGAGTAAAGGAGGGAGTCCAGCTATGTTCTGTTTGACTATCCTGATAAAAATCTCAATTTACTTGATAGAAAAAAAAGAAAAAAAAAAAAACTGACCAAAGGAGTCCTAGGAACTCTAGAGTAGACAGAATAGAAATACTGACAAATGAAATAGAAACTTCTGGGGGGTGGGGGTGGGGGGAGAGGTTTTTGCTATAGGGTACGTGCACTCACCAGAAAGACAGAGAAATAGAAAGTGAGAAATCACCCCCCCAGGAGGATGGCCACACCACAATCCCTTCCCCTCCATTCTCCTCTCAGGATCTTGGGCACACACATATGCGCACCTGGTGTGTTTAAGCCACCAGGTCCAGGACTCGAACCGCGGTTGGCTACATGGGAGTTCAGTGACATAGCCATTATGCTAACTGTTGGTCCCGAAATAGAAAGTTTGATCACTGAAGACATAATGGAAGAAAGAAGTGGAGCAACCTCATGATGCATTGCCAGTTTTAAAGATTTCCTTACTGGGGCTACACATTGGCACAGTAACACAACTGGGTTGATATGGGAATATCCTGGGTTTGGTGTCCCAGGACTTTCCTAAACATAACAGATGCTGTGTGCATGTCCATACCTGAGCCAGCTGAGCCTAAATGTGGATCACAGGATGTGTGTGCCCACTCCTCAGTCAGTCTCTTTCTCTCTTCTCCCTGTCCCCAACCCAGAATAAATACATAGCAAACATGTACATAAACTGGGGGAAAATATCCTTGATTAGCTACCCCTGAAAAGTAAAGCAATCTTAGAATTTAAAACTTTACAACTGGGACCAGCAGTTAGTGTAATGGCTGCGTCACTGGACTCCCACGTAGTCAACCGCGGTTCGCATCCTGGGCCCAGTGGCTTAAAGCTCACGCCTGGCGCGTGTGCGTGCGTGCCCAAGATCCCAAGAGGAGAATGGAGGAGAAGGGATTGCAGCGTGGCCATCCCCCCGGGGGGGTGATTTCTCGCTTTCTGTCTTTCTGTCTCTGTCTGGTGAGCGCACGCACCCTATAGTGAAAACCTCTCCAAAAAAACCTTTACAACTGATAAACTAAAATAGAACTGCTTGGAAGCTGTAATCCATAATTAGCTCATTATTGAATATTTCTGTCAAGAGAAAGCTCAATTTTATGTCTGTATAAAGCAAGGTTTTGGTTACTACAAGGAGGCAGAGAAGACAGAATAAGTCTGCAAATACTCATGGCTAAAGGTTAACAGTGTCATATTTAAAGGAGATGTTTTTTGTTCAGTTGATGTGTTGAAATACAGCAATGGAACTAAACGCCAATTTTCAATTGATCTAACATTATCAAAATTCCTAATATTTAAATAAAGTTAGATAGATTTTTTTGGCACTAGGACAATAAAAAATGTTTGATTTTTTATAATCATGGGATATAAATGTCATTATAAAAGGTCTCTCATGGTTGCTCAACATATTTGGGTTCAGTCATTAAAACATTAAAAGAAAAAGAATATATGGAAATAGCTTTGTATATTACATGGAGAAATTTAAAATAGCACAAACATTTGTTTATAATATTTGACCTGTCAATATTCCACAATGATAAATTATTTTTTAAAGTCACTTCAAGTGCCCAGACAAAAATTCCTAAACCTATTAAAGCAATTAAAATATTTCACTCTAAGAGATTGGATAGTGGCACAGCGGTAAAATGTGATATCTTAGAAGGCTAAGCCACATGAAGAGGTTCCACGTTCACATCCAGAGACCTGTCAGAGTACCCCAGACATGCACATATCCCAGTCCAAGATTGAGCTGAGGGCATATTGCAGCATCAGGATCTTGCTGGGATGCTGTCTCTCCATCTCTCTTCCTTTCTCTCTTGCTCATGGAAGGAATAAATAAGCTTAAAAAAAATCTGCTTCATCTATAAGCCAATGTAGATAGGCTTATCATATATTAATTCTTGGCCCTTGAGAAAGTTATTTCACCTCTTTTAGCCTTAGACTCACCCCCTAGTCTAATTTTCAAAGGAGAAATTAAGTTAAAAAAAAAAAAAGGAGAGGATGTGGTGATCTCATATTATAGGTTTGTTATGAAAGATAAATTTAAAAAATGGTAAATCTTAGGATTGCTATTTCTTCAATGATAAGATATATATTTTTCAATTTCTGAAATCAGGAATTTTTAAAATTTTAATATTATAAAAAAATCCTTAAATGCATCCATGCAAATAATTGTCACTGCCAGGTGTCTACAGTTCCTGTTCATCCAATTGTCACTTCAATTGAGGTATTTGGATTATGTGATTGAATTCTTCCAAAGGGTTGCATTTGTTATTGTTCCCACAAATAATTCAAAAAATATTACACTAGTATAAGGCTTTGGGAGGGGAAGTAATTGTGCAAAAGTTATTTTAAAGCTAGGAGTTGTTGGTATGTCTAGTTTATATGAGGTGAAGGCCTGTCACAAAACATTGAACACCTATTTAGCAAAAGCTTCCAGTTGATTTCCAACGGATGCAAATGTCTAAGAAGATAAAGTTCCATTATGGAAAAAAAATGAAAATACAAGTTAACTAAACACCAATTCCCAGAAAGTCCAAGTACTTTTGGATATGCATTATTGCAATCCTAGAGGTATTTTGAAAAGATCATGATCCCTAATACTGATGTCATAGAGTCATAATTACTGGAAAATTGAGCATGATTGCAACTGGTCAAAAGTGACTAAAAAAAAAAAATCTTTAGGTTACTCATCATTCACATAAATGTGACTCAAGCTCTGATTATAATACAATGAAGGAAAAAGTAGAAATATTGTTATGGTGTTTCTTTCTTTCTTTTTTCTTCCTTTTCCCACTCCTTATCCTTTAAGTTATTATTAAATCAGTGATAAATGACTGGCTTCCCAGGGTCATAATGCAGAAAATGAGCAGTTACTAGTGATAAATCTCCTCCAACATTCCTATTTTCCTAAGTCTTTGAATTCTTTTCTTTACATTTGGTCAAGGAATTTTTTTTTTTTGAAAGAGATTTTGGTATAGGATACATGTGCTTGCCAGAGAGACAGAGAGAGAGAGAAAGTGAGAAATCACCCACCCACCCCCCCAAGGGAGGATGGCCATGCCACAACCCCTTCTCTTCCAGTTTCCTCTTGGAATTTGAGCACAATGCGCAAGTTACTGGTGTGAGTTTTAAATCGCCAAGTCTGGGACTTGAACCACAGTCAACTATGAGAGAGTCTAACGACTTAACCATTACACCATTTCCTGGTCCCTTGCCAAGGAATCTTGACCTTTGGCTTCATTCAGCGTAGGTCATATGGGCATCAAACAACCAACAGACAGGAGAGACCACTCCAGCTACTCACGGCCATACACTTAACTCATTCAGTCTGATTTAAATTGTGTTTCCTTTTTCTCTCCCTTCTAGGCCCTCAGAATCCATATTTACATGTATTTTCAGGTCTTACAAATTTATAAAATTCTGTAAATGCAAGTGGACATCATCCAATCTGTTGGGGCCTGAAAAGAACAAAATTAACAACAAATAAAAGTTAATGGAAAACATGTATTATGGAAAAAAAAAACCTATGGATGGATTTCGATGTATTTTGGGCACCAAAATAAACTTGTACTAACTTGTTATAGCATGTCTGAACATGATTTAGTTTGAAGAATTAAGAAAGATAAGACATTAAATAAAAGTGAATGGAAAACATGTATTATGGAAAAAAAAAAAAACCTATGGATGGATTTCGATGTATTTTGGGCACCAAAATAAACTTGTACTAACTTGTTATAGCATGTCTGAACATGATTTAGTTTGAAGAATTAAGAAAGATAAGACATTACTTTGAAAAGAGCACTATTAGAGCAACATGAATTCTGCTAAAATTGAAGTAAAGGCAAACTTCAAATTAAACATGATGGAAGAATGGTAAAATCTTTAATGCATTACAAAAACTTTAGGAGGACAATGCCCCAAAGAACGCAACAGTTTATAAATACATAGCTTGCTTTCAGAAGGGAAGAGACAATGTTGAAGGCAACACTTTCACAATAGTATGTTTACATTAATCTGTAAGGAAAAAGTTAATCTTGTTCATTTTCTAATTGAAGAGTGCCAACAATTCATAGCAGAAATAATAGCCAGCACTGTAGACATCTCAGTTGGTTCAGTTCACACAATTATGACTTTAAGATTAAAGTGGAGCAAACCTTCTAGTTGGTAGGTGGCAAAACTGTTGTGCCCGGATCAGCTGCAGATAAGAGCAGAACAATGGCAAAAAAAAGTAAAATAAAAATAAAAAAAAAATTTAGAGGTTTTATTTTAGGCTACCAAAAGGTAGAAATGGGCAAACAAAGCAAAAGTGGACCAGCCAAGAGCAAAAGTCGTGGCAACCATTTTTTCGAATGCTCAAGGCATTTTGCTTAATGACTTTTTGGAAGACCAAAAAGCACTAACATCTGTTTATTACGGGAGTTATTTTTGAAAAAATTAGACAATGATTTAGCAGAAAACTCCTAGAAAAGGTTTCCCAGAGAATCCCTCACCATGACGATGCTTCTATTCATTCCTTTCCTCAAGTAAGGGCAGTTTGGGAAGAATTTCAGTGGAGAATCATTAGGTATCCAGCTTATAGTCCTGATTAGGCTCCTTCTGATTTCTTTCTGTTTTCCCATTTTTTTAACAGGGCACACCTGCTTTTTGTAAGTTAAAAATGTAAAAGAAGACTTCATTGACATGGTTCCATTCCTAAGATTCTCAGTTCTTTAGGGTTGGACTAAATGGCTGGAATCATACCTTACAAAAGTGTCTTAAACTTGATGGAGCTTATGTTGAGAAATAAAGCTTTCTTTTTAAACTGAATAGTTCCACAATTTTTTTGAAGTTCCTTCATAATTATGTAGACAAATGGAATTAAAGTGTGAGTATATTTTGTAGTAAAAATTGTTTGAATGTAATATTTTAAACTTATTTATTTTTTAATTAGACCAGAGAGAGAGAGAGAGAGAGGGAAAGTGAGAAAGCAAGCCATCAGGTCTGGGACTCAAACCACAGTCGGCCATGTGGGAATCCAGCACCTCAAACATCATTTTCACCTGTCAGCCCTGAAATTCATGCATTTCTTAAATGATACACATATTCCATGAACTTTTAAGGACCCTTCATATATTATAACAATCTAAGAAGCTGGATGGTATTCTTACCTGCAATCTATAGGTGAGAAAAATGAGATTGGCTTAGAAAGGTTAAGAAATTTGCCTTAGGCCTTGAAACTAGGAAGTAGAACTGCCATAGGTTACCAAAGCTATTAATTTAAGCATTATGCTATTCTCCCTCCCAACAGATACAAGACATGAGCTTTAAAGGGATGCCTGATCCCAGCACTTCATTAATATTCTCCCTACTAAAGGGATCATCATGATTTTATCTCTTCCTAACATATTACTTACAAGGTTGTTTAAGTCCTTTAAAATATTAAATATTTAATTAGTCCTATTACAGCATCTCCCTGAGGCAAATAGTTAAGCCTGTATAATTGTTATGTTGGTTAAAAAGAAGAGCAAAAGGAAGCTTGAGCATAAATTAACAATAATAAAACAGATCATTACATTTCATGCTTGGAGATTAGCATGGATAACTCCCTTCAAGTAAAACTGTAAGGTGATTATTAAAATCAGTCTTTACAGATGACCTTAGTCATTATTCTCTAACTGGGTCTCCACACAGCCAAAATGACCAGACAATCCATTAAATATAAGGTTACTATTCTCATCTATTACTTCTTCAAGTGTCCACCACACTCCAGCAACTGAATCATCTGGGGACTTTGTTTAAAATAGAGATTTTAGTCCACATGAATTACTTTCTGCATTTTGGCAAGTATTTCTAAGTGATTCTGAGGTAAAATATCAACCAAATTCTTAAGGGTCTTTTGCCACAATAAATATGTACAAAATATTATTTTTACTGAAATAATAGTTGAGCATTTTATTCCATTGCCTCTCTGCAAACATCTTGAAAGTTGAGACTTTACTCAATAATTATTACATTGCTGAGTAAAAAAACTAAAACAAAACTGAGCCTCAGAAGTGTCTAATGTTGAATTATTTTAAATGTGGTTTTCGATTTTTAAAATTACATTCAATCCATATGCATATATATCCAGTTTTTAATAATCATCCTTAGCAATTTTAAGAAAGCTACTTGAGATTAAATCCTTTTGTTTTCCC
>NW_006208436.1:1529600-1552770 GCF_000334495.1 Tupaia belangeri chinensis
TTTTGTTTATTTATTTCTTCAGAGCAGAAGAAAGCAACACAATAGAGTCCAGATAATACAGCCTGCCACTAGTCTTCAGCCAGCCCCAGATCATGGGCAAGCTAATGCCAGTGTACTCAGAAAGGTGTTCAAACTTGAATCATGATCTTTCTCATGTGAGATTGCCTCAGAGCATGCATTTTACTGGTGTGCCACCATCTGCTACCATTTATAGAGTTTAAGGTTAACCGATAGGTACTCAAAAACTGATCTGCAATATTACCTAATCAGAAGTTTGCAACAGTGAAAGCTTCTACTATAAAAGAAAAATGCTTTTCACAGTGATACATCAACATTCTTGTCAACATCCCTAGAATTCTAAGCCTCCTTGAACCAACAGCAAAGCATTCTATTACTTTACATATTTATCTGAAAATTCAAACTTACCAAAATCTAGGGCTTGCCCAAAAGCTCACTGCAGATGTAAGAGAGAATCTCAATCTAAGAGACATATTAAATTACACATTAGACAGAAGCTCTCAAACTTGTCCCTGTATTCAATTGTTTGATCATCAAGAAACAGCATACATAGTCCATCCAATTATTTTCATTTGCTCCCAAATCACTTCATGAAAATGAAACTTGAAATGACAAGTTTATTATTTATTGAAGACTAAGATACAAAGTTTTGTTTTGTTTTGTTTTTGCCAGAAGGCATGTGCACTCACTCACAGAGAGAGAAAGAGTAAGAGGGAGAGGAGAAAGCACCAGAACAACCACAGTGAATAGTCACATCGCAATCCCTTCTCCTCCATTTCCCCATCCTGTCAAGATTTGGGGAACCCACACACACGTGCCCCTTAGTGTTTAATCAAGTCACTGAACCGCATGGTTTTTTTAAAGCCGAGGTGTGTCCCGGCGTGTTCAGGGAAGCTATGTTTTAAACTCCATCTTCCAGACTCCTGAAATATTGAGACAAGAAGTCATTTTAAAGCTGAGGTGTGTCCTGGCGTATCCAGGGAAGCTATGTTCCAAACTCCATCTTCTAGACTCCCAAAATAGGTAGGGTGACCTCCATCGTCTCTCTGTCTCTGGCTGTCTCTATCACACTCTCTCTCTAAATTTTTAATTTTTTTAAAATTTTTCAACCACTTCTCACCTTAGACCTTTCGTTTCACTTACTAATTTCAGAAACCATTTTAAAGCTGAGATGTGTCCTGGCGTGTTTATACTGTGCGCTAGTGCACCGTGCGGGTTTCATTTTTTACATGTAAAAAAATTTTTTTTCCCTCTTTTTTGGTACTATTTTTCTAGGTTTTTTTTTTTTGGCTTTTTTTTTTTAACCTTACTTTCCCACTCTAAGCTTCACTCTCCACATACTGAATGTCTAAATAGGTCTAGGTGCACAGTAGCCAAGTATATGAATACTTTTAGAGTCATTGAAATTCTCACCACTTATTGAAGCTCCTGCTTTAATGAAGAAATTTCTTTTTATAAATCTGAACTCCTAATCTTTCTGTGGATACCACATTGCAAAGCACAGTGGAGTACAGATTTTGTCACAAAATGACCAGAAACAAACGCAGAAGCACAAAAAAAAAAAAAAAAAGAGAGAAATCAAGAAAATATCTTTCCCCTAAGGGAAAGGAATAATCCTTCATCATCCACAGATAGTAAAACTCATGAAAATGCCTGATAGAGAATTCAGAATATTCATAGTAGTAAAATTGAATGAGATGCAAGAGCTGAGAGATAATGAACTCCAAATGATGCAGGAGAAAAAAAGACAATAAGTTCAAGTTCAAAGAGGTGTTGAAGTTCTTCCATGATCTGAAAGAGGAAATACACACCATAAAAAAGAATCAAATGGAGCTATTAGAGATGAAGGCTGCCATTCAGGAAATCAAAACCTCCCTCAAAACTATTAAAAGCAGATTAGTCCATGCAGAAAATAGAATCTTAGATGTTGAAGGCAAAATCTCTGATCTAGGGGAAAAAAAAAAAAAACCTGGGAAAATACCCCCCCAAAAATGAGAACACAAGAAATACTAGATAGCATTTAGCATTAAGCACCCAAACATCTGGATAATCAGTATCCCAGAAGGTGAGGAAACTAATAAGGGCATTGATAATCTATTCCATGAAATCCCAGAAGAAAACTTTCCAAATCTAGAGAGGCATTCAAATATCCAGACCCAAGAAATACTAAGGACCCCAATAGAATCAACCCAAGAAGATTTCCAAGGCACGTCATAGCCACACTGGCCAAATCTACAGACAAAGACAAGATACTAAAATTAGCAAGAGAGAAACATCAGGTTACTTATAAAGGTTATCCAATCAGGCTGACCTCAGACCCCTCATCAGAAACAATCAGCAAGGAAAGAATAGGAAAATATATTTAAAGTGTTAAGTGAAAAACAGTTTTAACCAAGAATACTATACCCAGCAAGATTATCTTTCATATGGAAAGAAAGGATAAAAAATATTCTCAGATAAACAAGACCTGAAAGAAATTCCCAATAGCAGACCCACTCTTCAAAAAGTTTTAAAAGAGAACAAAAGGTAACCAAGAAAATGACCAATTTAATGCTAGGGACAAGAAATATCAGTAATAAAGTTGAATGTTAACTTCCAGGATTTAAACGGAAAGACTGGACCAGAGTAACACTGCATATTCAACAGAAGAGAGTTTGAACATAAGACTAAAGTGGTGAAATAGAATTGTATGACTTTTTAGGGAAACATTACTGATTTCTTTTTTTTACTAGACTTTGTTTTCCCAATGTAAACATTTTCTTTCTTTTGAGTTGTTGATAGGTTCAGCAATTTGTTCAAATATTTTTGTTTGTTTCTTTAAATGGAAACATAAACTTTTCTGCCTTCCTGGCCCCTCTTGAATTGGAATTATTTGGGAGTATTCTTATTTTGTGGCAAAAGAGTTATTTGCATAAATTCAGTAATGCTTGTTGCATTGAATCAGAAACTAGAAATACTCATTATTGGACAGGGCTTTGACTGGAATGTCATATCTGAAGATTAATCAGAAAGCTATGATACTAAGGTGGATCTCAATTAAGCCAACAGAAGTTTTTAGAAAGATGGCCTGGCACCGTAAATAGTTTTGCCTGGCAGAGAGGATTAGGGAACATATATAGAAAGAATTTATAACATAAAATAACCTTGACTTTTGCAGCCCAGCATTGTAATCAGTAGAGATTGCAAAATAGCAACCACACCAGAGGATTATCTTGAGAAAGACTTTGAAGGAAGAAAAAGAGACTGATCTTTGCGAGCAGATGGTTTGTCACAGAATACTTGGTAGGCAGGGCTGAACTGAGAAGGTTTATGTGTGACTAGTGTGCTGGGCATTTGCTTTTCAACAATTTGAATACCTGACATGTAAATATTTTCTCAAAAGTATTTTAAACCATACTGTTTCTGTTGTTACAGAGTCACAAACAAAATTATACAAAATTTTAAGAAATATCTTGAACATTATCTTTAAAATTCAGTATTCTGAAATTTTGAAAGTTATTTATTAACTGTCAAGAACTTTGGAGTGTGAGCAAAAATTTTTTGACATGTAAAGTAAATGTGGAAAAATGTAAAAATAAATAAATGGGGGTGGGGGGGAGAACTTGAACCACACTGTCGACCATGTGAGATCAGACTGCCCTAACAACCAGGCCAGGGAGCCAGCTACAGAAAGTTGGGGTTTTTTTTAGTTTCTTTGCAAAAATATGAAAGTAGTTGTTATGCTACCTTGTGAATTTTTGGACAATAAGACACCAAATATATTCCTCTTAGTATTCAGTAGTGGGAAAATGTTTCTCTCCAGATAAATGTGAATGATTCTATTCATCCTGCTTTGAGAACTCAGCAGCCTCTTAAATTTTTCCTGTTTGACTTCACTGTGCAAAAGATGAGAATTAAATTGTTTTCAAATGTGACAACTAATTTATTTCATATGCATGATAAAATTAGTTTTCACCTTCTTAAACTTCTTTCTATAATTTTTATCTCACCTCTTTTAAGTGGGCTTTATCACTGGTAGTCACTTCAAATGTTTTAAAGGAACAGACGAGGGGAAAGCCAAATTATTTTAACAATTAATGAAACAGGGACCAGCAATTAGCATAATGGCTATGTCACTGAACTCCCATGTAGTCGATCACTGCTTGAGTCCCAGACCCTGTGGCTTAAACTCACGCCAGTCGCGTGTGCATGCCTGCCCAAGATTCCAAGAGGAGAATGGAGGAGAAGGAATTGCGGCTCAGCCATCCTCCCTGGGGGTGGGGGGCGGTGGTGATTTCTCACTTTCTATCTCTCTGTCTTTCTCTTGTGTTTCTGGCGAGCACACACGCCCTATGGCAAAACCTCTCCAAAAAAAAAAAAAAAAAAAAAGAATTTATGAAACAAAGGTAAATCTAGAGGGGAATGTGACAAGATTACCTGGATGTGTGGAAAGATCAAGAGTTAGGACAGAATGCATTTCTTCTTGTTTTATATCCACAAGACCACTTTAACTAACAGAGTCCAGCATATCACAAGACCTTGCTAGCCTATCTCAAAGTTGGATGTAGAAACAAAACTGACAGATAATGAAATGGTATTTGACCTGTAATTTTATAAGCAAAAATGTCTTAAGAAGCCAGACACCAAAAAAGATTTCAAATGGAATATTTTTAGTGTCTGAGACTATTTTTTCAGAACCATACTTCCAGCATTAGATTTTAATATTTATGTAAGTCACTTGGGGATATCCTTAAAATGAGATTCAATTTGGATTCCACAATACTGGGACCTGGGGTTCTGCATTTTAAAATTATTTACTTATTTATTTACTTTGCCAGTGGACATGTGTACTCACCAGAAAAAGAAAACAGAAAGAGAGAAAGGAGAAAGTACCCAAAAGAAATGGTTACACCACAATCTGTTCTCTATCTCTCCTCCTGTTGGGATTTTGAGCATACAAACATGCCCAGAAAGTTTGTCAAGCAGTTGATCCAGGACTGCAACCACCAGGTTGGCCGTATAGGAACTAGCAGCCTTAACCACTAGACTATGGAGCCAACCCAAAGATTCTGCATTTTAATTCACTCCCAGATAACACTAAATTAGCTAACCCAAGACTGCCCTGAGCAGTGATGCCTTCAGACCTAACCATGACTAAATCAGATTCCAGCCTTGTTAGTTAAATTCTCTATGACATTGACTGAGCACCTAACATGTGACCTTCAGTTACTTCGTATTTTGCATAGGAATCTACTTTGCAAAGTCCTTGAGAAAACTTAAAAAGATAGGAGCATGGTCAAATAAGATCCTCAATAAATATTCTTTCTTTTGGTGATCATGTTACGATACAATATCACCTTAGAGTTTGGAATATTATCATTTGGATTTAAGTAGAAAGATAAGCAAAATGAACATGCAGAGTCTTTCAAATAGTTTACCTAGTTACAGCCAGATGTAATGTATGTTTGTGTGTGTGTGTGTGTGTGTGTGTAAATGAAACTATACTTAATAGTTTTACACTTGTACTGATTACTATATGATCAAATCCTCAAACAGTGTTCAAATTTTTATTTAAAAACTATGAATCTTCCTACAATAATCAAGATCTGGGGAGTTATTGGGAAGGAAGAGTTCCATATTTGAAAGAAAAATTAGCAAAGGCAAAAAATTAGACCACCTTCCCAAACTTATGATTAGTTTACATAGCTGTTGAATCCAAATGTTCTTGGCATTTATTATTTAAGAAAAAAAAAAAAAAGTAGTGGAAAATTAGCATAAAATGATCTTGGCAGTGCCTGCTCAGTGACTCAGCAATAATGTGCTGCTCAAGAGAGGCCTGATCCCACATGACAACTCTGGTTTGAATTCCTGGCCTTCTCAGACTGGCACACACATGAGTGCTCAAGATCTGATATGTTGGAGGACTATAGGAAGAGGATCCCAGCATAAAGAGACCATGTGCTCATCCGCTCTCCCTCTCCCTCTCCCTCTCTCTCTCTCTCTCTCTCTCTCTCTCTCTCTCTCTGTAGGATCATGCAAGGTGTACATCAATAAATAAATGAGTAGAAGTTCTAAAATTGCTCAGGGCCACATTAATAACTTGGGTAGCCTAATTAAAAATGTCATTAGTAATAACAAGAAACATGTTATGCAAAAAAGCTTTCTAACCACACTCATGATAAATTTTTGCTGGCATTTAAATTGATTTTTGACATCAGGTTATAATCAGACTCCAGGAAAAGCATTTTTTTTCCATTGTGAAAAATCAAACCCTAGCCTGAAGTATACAGAAACCTTGGAGAGTTTCATTTTAATAAGCAGAAATGGTGGTATTTTGGTACACATAAACTATGATGAAATCTCTAAAACTGCATAGCCAGAAGCAAAACCCTCAGGAGACTAATAACACTTTAACATTTCCAGTTCACATGTGAATGTTAATTCCACTCTCTGAAGAGAACTGCCAAAATGGCATTCATTAAGATTAAAGCCATATTACTATAGAATGGGAAATTTATATGTATGCTTCCTATAAAATGCAAATATTACCAAAGAATGGGTCTCCACTGAGTTCTCTCTACACCTATTCCTTTACTAAGTTAAATCACACTGGTGAAGCCTTTCACAAAGGCAGCATAAAACTCTTAGGTAGCAAGTACTTGCTGCTTTGCTTCCAAGATAGCCCCATAGGTTGTTGACAATGATGTGTACCCTTGATGAACACCTACTCACACAACAAGCACGGCGCCCTAGTAATAGAGGCAGACAGGATGCATTTCAGAATTTCAGAGTCTGGAAAAGTAGCAGAGGCTCCTGTAAAATGCAATGTCTGATTGGGGTTGTCTTGCCCTTGGATCAAACATCTTACCTAGTTAAGTCCCTTGAAAAATGTGATTTGCAATAGCTTTTTTTTTTCCATGACTGGAAAAAAAATGCAACGACAAAAGAAAACATTACATAAAAATCAGAAAATGATAGAGCTTTATTTTTCCACTATGTTTTTAAAGCAATTTTTAACAGATTTTCTGATAAACTATAAGAAAAACAAACTTTTCCCCTTATGCTCTAGAATACTTTTGGTCACTGAATATGTGGGGTTTTTCTTATGCCAAGCAATTCTTCAACACGGTGGACACCAAGTGAGTCTCCTATAATTCAATCTAATTCTACACTGCCTACCTGGAGTTAGGATCAGCTCCCAAAGGCTAATGACTCGTTTCCAAAAAGATTCCCCACACCTACTTCAGAAGCCAATTGCAAGTTCAGACCTCCAGTGCTGTTGGCTATAAATCAGAGATTCCCACAGTGCCATCCACAGCTTCTATAATTTATGAGAAATGCTTATGTTTACTAGATTATCACATAATAACTAATGTAATAAAGAATACTGATGAACAGTCAAAAAAGGAGTAACACGAGGTAAGGTACAAAGGGTCTTAAGTACAGGAGCTTCTGTCCCCATGGAGTTAAGCTACCTCACTCTCCCTCCCAGCATGTGGATATGTTCACCAACCCAGAAGCTCTCCAAACCTTGTCTTTTCAGGATTGTTCTGGAAAATTCATCACATAGGCTTGACAGATTATTAACTTAATCTCTAGTCTCCTTCCCCTTCCTGGAAAAAGGAGTGGGATTAAACATTCAAAGCTTCTAGTCATGGTGTGGTCTTTCTGGTGACCAGCCTCCATCCTGAAGGTATTTAGAGACCCAACAAGAGTCACTTCATTGGAACAAAATATGCTCCTATCGCCCAAGAAATTTCAAGGGATGTATGAGCTCTGAGTTAGGAACCAGGATCAAAGATCAGGTATTAGAACAGAAGACCTTATCACTTAGGAAATTTTAAGGGATTTATTTAGGAGTTCTGTGTTGGAAACTGGGAACAAAGACAAATATAAATTTCTTACATCATAATATCACAATTACAATATTCAAGTTAATTGTTAATTACTAGTTACTATCCAGTCTAAAGAATTGAAAGGAAAAATGGGGAAGAATATAAATTTGAGAAAGGAGTAAAGCATTAGGAGAAAAGTGAGGAATAATAGGATGAGCTGACACTTATATTGTGCTTCATATATACAGTTAACTGCCTGCATCTTAGAGTTCCACACCCACAAATTCAATCAATTACAAATCAAAATTATTTTAAAAAATGGTTGCATCTGGGGACCAGCAGTTAGCATAATAGCTATGTCGCTGGACTTCCATGTAGTCGACTGTGGTTCGAATCCTGGACCCAGTGGCTTAAACTCGCACGGGGCACGTGTGCCCAAGATCCCGAGAGGAGAATGGAGGAGAATGGTGGGACCATCCCCCCAGGGGGGGGTGATTTCTTGCTTTCTATCTCTCTGTCTCTCTCTGTCTTTCTGGTGAGCACATGTGCCCTATAGCAAAAACCTCTCCAAAAACAGAAAAAAAAAAAATGGTTGCATCTGTACTAAATATGTAGACTTTTTTGGCATTATTCCTAAACTGTGTAGTATAACATAGCTTTTACAATGTATTAGGTATTATAAGTAACCTAGGGATGAGTTAAAGTATATAGGGGGTTATGTGAAAATTATATGCAAAAATGGCTAAGCATCTCTAATCTGAAATTTTGAAATCCATAATTCTCCAAAATCTGAAACTTATTGAGTACCAACATGATGTCACAGTAGAAAATTCCATATTTGACTTCGTGCGATGGATCACAGATAAAATGCTGCAATACAAAAATGTATAAAAAGACCTTCAGGTTATATGTTCAGATGTATATGGACCATAAATGATTTTATATTTAGATTTAGGTCCTACCCTCAAGTTATCTCATTATGTATATGCACGTATTCCAACATGTAAAAAAATCTAAAATCTGGAACAGTTCTGGTCCCAAACATTTCAGATAAGGTGTACTTAATCTGTACTATGCTATTTTATATAAAGAATTGAACATCTACAGATTTTAGCATCAACACAGATTTTAGCATCAACATTAAACTAATCCCCCTAAGATGCCAATGGACAACAGTACTAATTCCAATAATCCTACCAAGATTTCCACAACATGAGTAAAAGTTGAACCATCCCAATTTTGCCTGAGGAAACTAGGACCAAGGTGGTGAAAAGTCCCACAATGAAATTTCATTCTAGACCACCTGGTTGCTGAGATACTCCTCTTAAATACCACATGCAATTGCCTCTTGCTCACTGTGGCACTGCTCAGTGTTTGTCAAATATCAGTGCTTAATGAATACATGTGAATGAATGAAAGATTTCATAACTCCTATGGTTATCTCTACTAGATATAAGGTCCTTGAAGAGAAGAACAATCTTCATCTTGTCCTAAGTTCCAGCACCTACCATAATGCCAGTCACATATAATGGATTTTCAAATATTGTTTGATAAATAAAAAATAAATGAATGAATTAGTTAATTTGAACCATAAATAGAATCACTGATAAACAGGAAAGGAAAAGTGTAGTTTTCCACCCTCTCTCAATTCCATGTAGTATTTTATAATGAACATATTGATCAACTATATCATCCAGTTTCTTTTATCAAGATGCTAGTAAGATGGGGCCAGCAGTTAGTGTAATGGCTATGTCACTGGACTCCCATGTAGTCAACCGCAGTCCGAGTCCCAAACCTGGTGGCTTAAACTCATGCCGGGCACATGTGTGTGCATGCCCAAGATCCCAAGAGGAGAGTGGAAGAGAAGGGATTGTGGCATGGTCATCCCCCGGAGGGTGATTTCTCGCTTTCTGTCCCTCTGTCTCTCTCAGTCTTTCTGGTGAGCACATGCGCCCTATAGCAAAAACCTTACCAAAAAAAATAAAAAAGATGATCATTTGATCAAAATGAAGATAACCAAGGAAATTTCCAAATTAAGATGGAAATAAGAAGTTAGGCACACAAGAGTGGTTGTCCTATCTATATAATAAAGTAATTTTGGTAGGAAAGGAAAGGACACACTTAACACTGGGGCTTAGTGGAAATAGCATGACCTTGTACCAAATTACACTGAGGCCTCTTACCTTAAAAACTCATTGTTTTAAAAATTCTTAGGTATGTTTATTTTTGTTTTACCACAAAAATAATGTTTTCATTATATACCATTATGTAAACTGAAAAGGCCACCATCTTTGTTGCTGTTTTGTTATTGTTGTTAGAATTCAGTACCCTGTGGAATAAGCCCATTTAAGAAACCAGGGACCACAGCATCTGGTAAAGACTCTCATTTAGAAGCCCAGACGTTTAGAAGCACATTATAAATACATTAAGTGAAATATAAATAGAGACTCAAAATGAGTATAATGAAAGTAGGATAATTTGGTATGAGATATGGGGTGTACTTAGCAAACTCCTTTCTTAATAACCAAACTGGACAACCATATGTAAAGGTAAACAGCCACTAAAGCTAGCTATGATAGTGACTGCTCATGTTCATGTATGTTTCTGCTTCCTCTATGCAACACAGGAGGATTAAACTGGGCATGACCATGTGATTTTCTGGGGCAATGAAATGTTACTGGAAGTTACCTGTATTGATCTCAGGTGGAAGCATTAGGCTTAATATACAATTTCCCGTGTTCTCTCTTCCCTGCCATGCCAACTAATAAGACCATTTGTTCCAAATAGTGCATTTTCTGGATGGTGTTACTTTCCTCAGCATGGGCTGCTGAGTTCTTAAACTGAGACAGTTGTCTGAGAGTCCTCAGATGCACCGTGGACTCTGCAGAAGTAAACCTTTGTTGTGGTAAGTCACTGAGATCTTATTACTGCAGTACTATTCCAGATGTTAACCTCACAGACCATCCTTCATAAACATTAAATAATCTAACCTTGTTTCTACTTCATTAGTCCAGAGCTCAAAGCAACACTTTATAAGGAGTGTGGCAATGTGCTAGTCTCTGCCCAACACTTCTGACTAAATTGATTCAAAAACTGCTCTTTTTTGAAAATTTGCCAAATTAATCATTTTGGATTTTGCCAGTGTAGGCACAGGAACCCAATCTGAAACTCAAACCACAATCGGTTATAAAGGAATCCAGCACCTTAACTATCGTGTCACCTGCTGGCCCCCTAACATTTTTCTTTTCAAACCACTTCTATTTGTAAAGAGAAACACCTCTAGCATACTACGAAGACTTCTCATTTAAGTAATATTGGCAAATATGCTATATTAAATACTCATTCCAACTTAACTATCAGCAAATCCTATATGGGGTAAACAAAAACCACCAAAAACTTCACAGTAAGTTTTATTAATTAACTTTCAAAATTCTGGTGTCGTATCACTTATCATCTCAACCAATTTTTAATATGAACTTGTTTTTATAAGAGTCATCCATCTGTGCCAAGGTTTCTTGACCATCAAGTTAACATTTTGAACCTGATGATTTCTACTGTAGAAGGAGCTGTCCTATACATCCTTGGCCTTTGCACACTGGATGCCAGAAGCACCTTCCCAGTTGTGACAATTAGAAATGTCCCTAAACATTGCCAACAGTCTTCAGAGGGTGGCATAGCTAAGAAGTTACCTCCAATTGATAGCCACTAATCTACTCCAATGGTCTACAAAAAATAAAATATGTATTCCATTTGATAGTCCTATGTGAAATGACTTTAAATAGTACATAAAGGTGATACAGCAGAACTATAATTACTTTTTATATTTCACAAAGCGAAACACATATTGACAAAAATGAGAAAAGAAAAACTTGCCAAACTAACAAAATAACTGCTGGTAATCCCACCTCTACTAACACATTGATAAACATATCTCTCTGGATTTATTGATTCTACAGCTAGATACTGATTAAACTGCTTCTTGCTGGACACTGAAGAAAGATACAGTATTGAGCCAGACAGATTCCAGCCTTAGTCTCCTGGAATGAATGGACTAAATGCCTTAACCATCAATGACAAACAATGACAGGTGTGATAAATACATGCAGGCCCCTATGATAATTTAGTATTGGGACTAGTTTAAAGTGGTATCTCATCATGACATCTTGGAGGAAATGCCATCTTAATTAAACAGCAGAGTGTGTCTAGCAATGTTAGCACTGCAGTAGGGCTTACTACCTGCTAGGCGCTTGCCTAAGAGTCTATGTGTCAAAGCTCATTTAATCCTCTGAACAATGCCATGAGAAAATTATAATTATTTTTCCCATTTTAAAGACATAGAATGGGCATAGAGAGAGAAAGTACCTTGCCCCAGATCATAAGCTGGGATGTAGAAGAGGCAGAATTTGAACCGAGTCTGAGCTCCTAAGGATACAGGCCATGAGTTTTCTACCCACAAAGTACACCAGGTAGAGGAGGAAGAAACTGTGTCGTTTGTCTTGTCCTGGTACAGAAGGCTGTTGCTTTATGTTCTCATGGGATGGAGGAGTGACCTTCCAGTTATCATAGAGGAGGTACTGAAATCCACCTTATTATATATTTATGGTAGTTTCCTAGTTAAATTCAGCCTCCTTAAGCCCTTTCTTGGGAGAAGATGGGGTATACATTATTTATAAATTAATTAATTATGGTGGTAATTAAGTAACTAAACAATCTAACACTGAAATTTAAAAGTGAGGTGGAAAGTACCAAAAGGTTGAATCCACAATAGCAAATAACTCGAATACATGCTTTTAATTACTTGGGAGATTAGATAGATTTCTAGGTTAACAAATTAATGTGTTCTGATCTGAAATAAATGCTTTCATTTACTCCTATATGGTAATTGTTTGCAAAAGCTAACATGAACTCTCCTAGCTAAGATTATTTCCAATGCCTTAAATGATCTCAGTCACACACTATGGTGATAATAAGATGATGCATGTAAATATGACGATACTACTATGATAGAAAGGATTTCAGTACTTCTGAACATGTTCTTTTTATTGATATTCTTGGTTGAGGTTCTGTTGATATATTTTCTACATGACTATATTATATATAAGTTCTTAATGATTCTTAAAAATACAGTAACTATTTTGATTAACTCACTCCCTGTAAGGGTGATACCTATTTTTAGAATTTATGATAAATATAATTATCTCCAGGTCAGTCCCATAAAGTAATGGCTAAGCCTTGTGTATGAGCCATATCCCACATGATCAACCATTGTTAAATCTGGGCCATACAACTACCTAAAAACTAAGACTGAAAGCAAAATACTTATTGTAACCAATGATAAAGAGTACACAAATTTCCATAACCTATGGGACACATTAATAGCAGTCATAAGGGGAAAGTTCATAGCAATTAGAACATATAGAAAACAATGGAAAGGTGGCAAATGGACAATCTAACATCATGCTTCAGGGAATTGGAAAAACAAACAAAAAATGCTAGAAGAAAAGAAATAATAAAGAATTGAGTGGAAGTAAATAAAATAGAAAATAAACAAACTACAGAAAATAAATGAAACCAAAAGTTGGTTCTTTGGAAACATAAACAAAATTGACAGACCATTATCTAGACTAATTAAGAAGAGTGAAAGGTACCAGATAAATCAAATTCACAATGAAACAGGCGATATTACAACAGACACAATAGAAATACAAAATATCATCAGAGGATACTGTGAGCAACTATACACCAACAAACAAGAAAATCTGGATGAGATGGACAAATTCCTGGACACATATATTCTACCAAGATTAGATCAGAAAGACATAGAAAGCCTAAATAGCTCCGTAACAAGCAATGAGATTGAATCAGTTATAAATAACCTCCCAACAAAGAAAAGCCCAGCTCTAATGGTTTCACTTCAGAATTCTACAAAACTTTCAAGGAAGAATTAACCCCTATCTTACTAAAATTATTTCTAAAGATTCAGAAGGAAGGAACCTTCCCAAATTCATTCTATGAAGCCTCCATCACTCTTATTCCTAAAACAAATTAGAACATAATAAAAAAGGAAGACTAGAGACATATATCTCTGATGAATTTTGATGCAAAAATTGTCAGTTAGATACTAGCAAATTGTATCCAACAACCTATAAAAAAAATTATATATCACAACCAGATAGGTTTTATTCCAGTAATACAAGAGTGATTCAACATATGCAAAATCATAAATGTACTATACCATATTAACAGAAAGAAAGATAAAAATCATACGATTGTATCAATCCATAAAGAAAAAGTATTTGAAAAAATAAAGACTCGACAAAATCAGCCTAGAAGGGACATTTCTTAATACAATAAAAGCCATCTATGGAAAACCCATGGCTAGCATCATACTGAATGGGGAAAAGCTGAAAGTTTTCCTACTAAAAACTGGTACAAGACAAGACTCTTTTTCAACATAGTGCTGGAAGTCCTAGTAAAAAATTACCTATCCTAGGTAAAATTATCTCTATTTGTAGATGACATTATTGTTCCCATAGAAGACCCGAAGGTATCCACAGAAAAACTCCTGGAAGTGATAAATGAACACAGTAAAATGGTAGGATACAAAGTCAAAATACAAAAATCTATAGCATTTCTGTATTCAAACAACAAGCAGACTGAGGTAGAAATGAAGAAAATAACCCCATTTCCCATAGCCACAAAAAGTATAAGGTACCTAGGAACAAATCTAACCAAAGAAATTAAAGGCCCCTACAAGAATAACTATGAAAATCATAAAAAAGAAATTAAAAGTGACACCAAAAAAAGTGGAAAACATTCCTGTATTGGAAGAATTAATATAATCAAAATGGCAATTGCTACCCAAATTAATCTACATATTTAACACAATCACAATCAAATTACCAGAGATATTCTTTTGTTTTGTTTTGTTTTTTACTTCATTCAATCGATGTTTAATAAGGACTTATCTTTGCAGGGATGGGAGGAGATAAAGATGAAAAGAGGCATCCTTGCCTCTAAACACCATAAAATCTTAAAAAGCCAAGTAAAGCATTAAGAATTTAAGAGGTTGAAATGCTCCAGAGATATTCTTCACAGATCCAGAAAAGACAATCATAGAATTTGTCTGGAGTCACAAAAGACTCTATATTGTCAAACCAATCCTCTGGCAAGGAAAGTGTAGTAGGAGGCATCTCACTCCATGACCCCAAACTATATTACATTGCTGCGATAATCAAAACAATATGATATTAGCACACAGTAAAAACAGACTCATGGACCAATGGGACAGAAGAGAGACCCCAGAAATAAACCCCAAAATATACAGTCAACTGATTTTTCACAAAAAGCACCAGTCAATCCAGTGTGAAAAGAAAAACCTCTTTAGCAAATGGTCCTGGAAAAACTTGGTATCCACCTGCAGAAAGATAAACCTGGACCCCTATCTCTCACCATTAATGAAAATCAACTCAAAATGAATGAAAGATCTAAACCTAAGACCTCAAACTATAAAACTACTTGTGGAAAATACTGGAGAAAATCTGGGAGACATTGGGGTAGGCGTAGACTTCTTAAATAAGACCCTCAAAGCAGAGACAATAATCAAAAAAATAGACAAGTGGGATTACATCAGAGTAAGAAGTTTCTGCACAGTAAAAGACACAGTAATTAGTGTGAATTGATAACCCTTGGAAATGGGAGAATATTTTTGTAAACTATGGCTTATATAAGGGACTGGTAACCAGAATAAACAAGGAACTCAAGCAGCTTACCCCCACCCCAAAAATTGACTAACCCAATTAAAAGATGGGAAAATGAGCTGAACAATCAATTCTCTAAGGAAGACATATGAATAGCCAAAAAGCATATGAAAAAATGCTCAACATCCCTCATCATAAGGGAGATGTAGATCAAAACCACAATAAGATACCACCTAGCACTAATCAGAATGGCTAAGCTTAATGTAAAAAAAAAAAAATTATAAGAGCTGGCAGGGCTGTGGTGAAAGGGGAACTCACCTATACTGTTGGTGGGAACATAAATTGGTCCAGACACCATGGAAAACAATTCTGAGCTTCTTCAAAGATCTACAAATAGAACTAATACATGGTATATCCAGCAATTGTACTCCTGGATATCTACCCAAAGGAGAGGAGAACTCTCAGTCAGAAAAGCGCTTGCATATCTATGTTTATTGTGGTATTATTCATAGTTGCTAACCATGTAACCAACTCAAATATCCATGAACAGATGAATGGATTGAAAAAATGTGGCACATACACTATATAGAATACAGTTCAGCCATAATAATAATAATAAAGATGCTGGCATTTGATAGAAAGTGGACAAATATGGAAGACTTACTGCTGAGTGAAGCAAGCCAAGCCAGATTATGAGACAGTGTATGTCTCCAATTAATATATACTGAATGTGCACACTCTATGTCAGAAACTGAAAGCTTAGAGCATATAGAAGCATGGAAAATGGTTATGGATGTTGGAGACAGTGTGGGAAGAGGGTGGGAGAAGGCAAAGTATGAGAGGAAGAAATTAAGAAAAATAGAGAGGTAAGACATTTATGGGACACTGAAATGGATTATTACTTGTTGATTATAATATATATAATATTCTCAACTGAACTAGTGGGAAGTATATTAATATTAGATAAATTCACTTGACAAGCTAAGTGATGTATGGTGATTGAGTGTATAAAATAAAAATAGTCAGCTGTTCATGTGTGCATGCTCCAAAACCTGACAGAATGGAGAAATGAAGGAAAAAGGATTGTGATGTGATCATGACCCAAAGAGGGATACTTTCTCTCTCTGTTTCTCTGGCAAGTATACATACCCTCTAGCAAATTTTCAATACACACACACACACACACACACACATATTAAAAGTACACATTCTCAGAGTGTGTATGTGTGTGCGTGCGTGAATAATTACCTCAGCTGGTTAGAACGACTTTCACTCACAGATTACTTTGCTCTATGGACAGAGCTGCTTTGACCATCTCAAGACAATCTTTTGTCAGATTTGGAAAATAATTCAAAGGCATGAAAGATTAGTAATTGTATTTTCACCTTAAAGACATCAAAATCTTGGGAACCAGCAGTTAGCGTAATGGCTATGTCGCTGGACTCCCACATAGTCGACCTCGGTTCACATCCCGGACCCGGTGGCTTAAAACTCACGCCCGGCGCGTGTGCGTGTGTGCCCAAGATCCCAAGAGGAGAATGGAGGAGAAGGGATTGTGGCGTGACCATCTCCCTTGGGGGGTGATTTCTTGTTTTCTGTCTCTCTGTCTCTCTCTGTCTGTCTGGCGAGCGCACGCGCCCTATAGTGAAAAAAAAACCTCTACAAAAAAAACCAAAAAGACACCAAAATCTTCAATGAGATGTTCTGATTAGTTGCATTTTCTAGATGATAGCTAAGATTATCTAGAAAAACCTTAGCACCTCACTCCTATAGTTGAACACATTTACAAAATGTATCTTTAGATGCTTTGCTTTAGGAAATACTTTAATCTGTATGTGGTTGTTAATCGCATGAGTAAATTTAAGTGGACCACAGAATATTCAAATATCTAATTAAACACTATCTCTGGGGAACAGCAAATGATGTAATGGTTACATTGCTAGACTTCCACATAGTGGACCACAATTCAAGTCCTGGACCTGGCAGCTTAAATCTCATGTTGGGCGTGTGTGCGTGCATGCCCAAAATCCTTAGAGTAGAATGGAGGAGAAGGGATTTTAGCATGGCCATCCTCCCAGGGGGTGATTTCTTACTTTCTGTCTTTCTGTCTCTTCAGTGAGCACATGCACCCTATAGCAAAGATCTCCCTCTAAAAAACAAATAAACAAACATTATCTCTGGGTATATCAGTGAGGGTGTTTCCAGAAAAGATTAGCACTGAATTGGTGAACTGAGGAAAACAAATGACCCACTCTAATGTCAGTGGGCATCATCCAATCCACTGAGGTCCTAACTGAACCAAAAAAAAATAGAAAAAAAGTTGGATTTGTCCTCTCTCTGGCTGACAAGCTGTGACACTGATCTATTGTCCTCAGCATTCCTGGTTCTGTGACCTTCAGAACAGCAGTAGAATCTTCATCAGTTCTCTGGCTTCAGGTTTTCAAATTACAACCACAGCTTTCCTGGGTCTGCAGTTTGTAGATCCTGGGAATTGTCAGGCTCTATAATCACTAAAGTCAATAGCTTATAATAAATATTACATGTGTATGTGTGTCCTACTAGTTGTTGTTCTGGAGAACTCTGATTAATAGGCTGTGTGAAAATAGATAACAGAGATGGCATAACATGGAAATTAAAAATAATTTTAAAGTATTGCAAATAGAAATGTCAAAAGAACACAAGATTAGTTTAAAGTATATTCACCTCAGGACTTAGCCTGACAATTGCTTAAAAAATAATACTAATGGCAGTTTATTCTATTAACACTTGCCCTGTTATCAAAAAGTGAATTGTGGGACCAAGAGTTACTGTAATGGCTATGTCACTGGACTCCTATGTAGTCGACCGCAGTTCGAGTTTTGGACCTGGCTTAAACTCACACAGGGCGTGTGCCCAAGATCCTGAGAGGAGAATGGAAGAGAAGGGATTGTGATGTGGCCATGCCCCCTAGGGGGGATTTCTTACTTTCCGTCTCTCTGTCTCTCTCTGTATTTCTGGCGAGCACAGGTGCCCTATCGCAAAAACCTCTCCGAAAAAATAAATAAATAAGTGAATTGCAAAAGAATATGGGCTCGATTCTTGCATTGAATTATTGCATGTGAATAACTGAAAAGAATCGTTTGATGTTTTAATTTCCATATTTTTTTCATTTTTAAATTTATTTACTTTCATTCACTGCACATCATTACAGTATACTAAACGAGATCTTCCATCCAGAGTACACTACACAATGATTCAATCAAGGATATTACTGTACATGTTATCATCAACAAATAATTTTCCATTTCTTGTTTCTAACATATTTTGCTTCTTTTTTTTCCATTTCTTGTTTCTTATATATTTTACTTCTTCCCCCCCGCCTTGATTCCTACCTCTCACTTTCTGCCATTTCCCAACCTCCTTCCACATTGTCTCTGGTATCTACAGTTGTTTTCCATGCCTTTTATTTTTTTCACTTTTTATTGATTCACTAAAGATCTTTATTAACCTAAAAACTTACAATAGCAAACACAGTTGATATATACATATCTATAAACACATGTCTGACCTTAGGTGCAAAGTTCAGAAAGTATAGTGAACATACTATAAAGTAGCACCTAGCTGGGCTATTTAGCTTACTGCAGTCATTAAATAGGTATTTTTAATGTATTCTTTTAATTTCAATAAAAATAGTTCTAATAAATCAAAATCAAAAAATGTTAAGAGAAATTTGCTTAAGGTGAAGCCAAGAAAAAGTTAGGATTCAGTTCAAACAGCAGGTAGATGAACCTATTAACAGTTCAAGAGAAGACAAAACTTAAATCTGGAAAACAAAGCATAGAAGACAATCAGTAATGTTTTAGTCAAAAGTCATAAAATCCTATTTTACCAGTTCAGTCTCATGTGATTAATTACTCTTCTATTGATTTTGCAGTGTTACTGTGGTCTGATCTTTCCATTTAAACTCTGGAAGTTAACATTTAACTCTGGACTTGTCCCTGCCATTAGTTTGGCCATTTTCTTGGTTGTTTTTGTACTCTTATTTCTATGTGTTCAACTTCAGTTTTCCTAGTATAGCACTCCCTTCAGCACTTCTTGGAGAGCTTGTCTGGTGCTGATAAATTCCTTTAGTCTTTGTTTTTCTGAGAATGTTTTTGTCTGTTCTTCCTATATTAAGGATAATCGTGCTGGGTATAGCATTCTTGGCTGAAATTGTTCACTTAACAGTTCGAATATATTTTCCAATTCTTTCCTTGCTTGCAGTGTTTCTGATGAAAGGTCTGATGTTAGCCTGAAGGGATATCCTTTGAAAGTAACATGACATTTCCCTCTTGCCAATTTTAGTATCTTAAGTCTCTGTCTGTGGTTTTGGCCAATCTGGCTATCATGTGCCTTGGAGAAGATCTTCTTGGGTTAATTCTATGTGGGATCCTTTCTATATCTTGGGTCTGGATATTTGAGAGCCTCTTTAAGTTTGGAAAGTTTTCTTCCAAGATTTCATGGAACAGATTACCTATGACCTTATTAGTTTCATTACCTTCTAGGATACCAATTATCCAGATGTTTGGGTGTTTAATGGTATTAAGTATTATTTGTATATTATTCTCATTTGGGGGGATTTTCTCAATCTTTTTGGTGAATTTTTCTAGGTCAGACGTTCTGTCTTCTGCATCTGAAATTTGATCTTCTGTCTGATCTAATTTGCTCTTAATACTTTCAAGAAAGATTCTGATTTCCTGTATTACAACCTTCATCTCTAATGGTATGTACTTCCTCTTTCAGATTTCACAAGAATTTCCTCACCTCCTGGAACTCGTTACTTCTTTTCCTCTGTATCTTCTGGAGTATGTTATCTCTTTTCTCTAGCATCTCTGTTAGTTTTTGTCACTATAAATATTTTAAATTCCTTATATTTCCACGAGTTCCCTTGCATTGTCTGTGGAGGATCAGAAGTTATTTTTTTCCATTAGGAGAGAGATATTTTCTTGGTTTCTCATATTTCCTGTGCCTCTGCAGTGTTTTTGGTCATCTGATGGATTACATATTTTTCTTAGTTTTTGGAGTTCAATCTGAGCATTCAGAGGCATATAGGAAGAGGTGATCTGCAATTTCTAAACAGTACCATTTTCCTCCCTTTGAGGAAACTGAGGATTTATCTGACCTTAAAAGTATTTAGATATTTGGCTACTGTGCACCTAAACCTGTCTAGAAACTCCATGTGTGGAGGCTGGCTAGATCTAGGGGGGTAGGGGGGTTAAGTCTGGGCAGAAGATCTTCAATTGTTCTCATCCTAATTCCCATATTTTATATTACTTCTCCAATCATGAAAAAAAATCTTCCTCTTCTATTACTATTATAATTCTCAGCAATTTTGGAAAATCAGAGTTTCAAATAATTCTGATATTGTATGAGTGTTTATTGTTTATGTATCAGCCAATTAAAAAACAATATGTTGAATCTAAAAAGTAGTGTATGTTTGTTCGCTTTTTAGGGTTTTTTGCCTTAAGGTTGCATGCACTTGCTGAAGAGAGACAGTGAGAAGGAAAGTGAGAAATCACCCATGGAGGGATGGTCATGCCACAATCCCTTTTCCTCCATTCTCCTCCTGGGATTTTGGTCACACATAAACATGCATCCAGTGTAAAATTCAAGCCATTATGTCCAGGACTAGAACCACCAGCAGCCATGTGGGAGTTTAGCACCTTACTCATCACACTACCCACTGATCCCAATGTAGTTCTATGTTTACACTACCTCACTTTTGCTGCCTAAACTCAGGTCTTTCTGGAATTTTTAAAACAATTCTCTCTTGCTTTTACCCTTCTGAGTACTCTTTTTCCCCTTTTAAAGGAAAAAGTATTAAGTAATTTTGCTGAAACTAAGAAAAGATGTTATTCTTTTTATACTGTTTTGTAACCATTTCCTACCTGTACAAGAGTGACTTCCAAACTCAAAGGGCAGTTTCATGTTTATAATTATGATCTTAATTCATGAAATATAATATGGATTTTTTTTTTTTTTTACTCTTTGGCCTAGTGGTTCTTGAAGTCTACCTCCAGACCAGCAGTATTAGCCCCACTTGAGAATTTGCTAAAAATATATATTCTCAGCCAGCTGATGGCATGGTGTATGGAACAGGATCCCACACAGTTAACTAAGAAATTCAAGTCTTGGACCTGGCAGTTTGAAAAGCATGCTGGGTACATTTGTGTGTTCATATTCAAAATCCCAAAAGACTGGAGGACAAGGGACTGTGGCATGGCCACATGACCCTCCTGTGGGGGTGCAGCACAATTTCTCACTTTCCTCTCTCTGTGTCTGTCTCTCTCTGGTAAGTGCATGTGCCCTGCAGCAAAAACTAAAATTAAAAAGTAAATAAATAAAACATATTCTCAGGTACCATCTCAACCTACTAATTGAGAATCTCTGGAGGTAGGACCTACTAAAGACTGACCAAACCTTCCAGGTTTTGAATTTGAGAACCACTATTTCAGTCTAAAGAACATTTGAAAAGCTGAGGTGATTTACTGAAAGTTTTCCTTAGGTTTGAAGTTATATTAGGAGAGGTTCTCCTCATGTCAGTATCTCACTTCACGAGCTAACTGTAAATTATACTCTGAAACACCAGCACTGACTTGCCATCAGTGAAAGGGCCTATTAGTCATATCCAATGGTCTCTCATTTCATATGGAAGAAATACCCAGATATTAACCAGAGTACATTCTCATATGATATAAATCCCCAAAGACCCTGGGTCGTTTGATCCTTCTCTTCACGACTATATTCCCCACAACTTGTGCACTGCGGATGCCTCTACTAGAACCACTGGATGAAGATCAGTGCTCCTGCCATGTTTCAGAGTTTCCTGGTTTGATAATCAGACTCTTTTACATATTGCAAACTTATTCATGTATTTTTCTCAAGAAGAAATACTAATATTTTGCATTGTTTCATGTAAACTAATTACTAGAAGAATAAAATGTGTCAATAAATCTTAAGATACATTAATAACCAATGGAACTGATTTTCCTATGAAAATTGAGAAAGAATATAATGCCTTATGTTTAAACTAGCCTGGAAATTAAATCAGAAAGGATTGTCCCAGAGGTTGCCATTTCAATAAATGACAACACTCTGAATCAAACAGATAAATGTTTTTTTTTTTCCTAACTGTTCTCCTCTTGCTTGCTAGTTGAGAGCTGTAAGGGTAAAGGGGAGTAAAGTCAGGTGAACTGCGAAAAGAAGGCATGAAATAAGCAGATTTGGGAATTTAAAGGAGATTTATTAATGGTGTGGGCTGAGTTAGAAGGTAGGAAGTAAGCAGGGACTTACTATAAAGGGCAAAGTGAGGATTTGTTCCAAAAAGTGATCAGAAGCATTTAAAAGATTATAAATCAGTCAGTGACATGATCAATCTGGCACAGTAGAAACAATCATTTTGCCAACAAGTGATAGAAAAAGGAATTCTAGGGGAAAAAAATGCTAAAAACCAACTGCCACCAGGAGAAAGATGGTAAGAACCAAAACTAAAAAGCCGTGTCAGTGTAAACAAAGAGAAACATAAATGGATTCAGGGGATACATA
This sequence comes from Tupaia belangeri chinensis, assembly GCF_000334495.1. Taxonomy (NCBI): domain Eukaryota; kingdom Metazoa; phylum Chordata; class Mammalia; order Scandentia; family Tupaiidae; genus Tupaia; species Tupaia belangeri. The sequence continues at coordinate 1,552,696 of NW_006208436.1, forward strand.
ACAGGTAGAATAAACCTATTCCATTAGAGAACTGTACTTAGGGAATATCATGTGTCTTGAAGACTTCTCTCCAGA
>NW_006208436.1:1552783-1553075 GCF_000334495.1 Tupaia belangeri chinensis
CTTAAAAAAAAAAAATTTAAAAGGCTAAACTTTTTTTTTCCCCCATTAAATCACTCCTAGAGTACATCCAATACAATTGCATGCTTGAGAGGGAAGGGGACATCAAGTTTCTGTCAAACACTACCAGTTTGACTTAACTAGAGAAATGCCACCGTACATACACACAAGCACACATACATTTGCATTGTTTCATGCAAACTAATTACTAGAAGAATAAAATGTGGCAATAAATCTTAATATACATTAATAACCAATGGAACGTGCGCCGGCCCACCTGGCCCGGCTGCGGGCC
>NW_006208436.1:1553820-1602694 GCF_000334495.1 Tupaia belangeri chinensis
AAAAAAAATGCACATTGATGACTGCAGCGAGCTGTATGGGCCCAGCTGGGTACTACTTTATAGTATGTTCATTCTACTCACCGGGGTTTATGCCTAGGGTCAGACTTGGATACATGTGTAGGTTTGTGTCAGCTGTGCTAGCTAATGGATTTATTTAGACTAATTAAGTTCATTGGCAGAACAATTGAATGGGGGGTGTGGGGGGAGGGAAGGTATGGAGGGCAACCATGGATGCTAGGGACAATGGGGGAGGAAGATGGGACATAGCAGAGGGTGGGGGATGGGGAATCAGGGATGGCAAGACAAAGGGCAAGGTATGCAGGACTTAAGAATTGGAAAATTATTTGCTGAGAACATGTATGTGGATGTGCTTGATTGAGCCAATGCACAGTGTATTTTGGATGGAAAATTCATTTGTGTGTTGTGATGGTGTAAAGTGAATTAATAAAAAAATAAATAAATAAATAACCAATGGAACACACATATACACATCCATGCACACAGTATCATTAGAATCTATCCACACTGTATTTTGGGTCTTCTCTCTCCTACCTCAGTCCCTATTTCCAGTCTGGTCAATTCTGTAGGTCAGAAATTACTTTCTAAACTACTTGTGCCACTACAGCAAACATACATTTTTTTATTACTTCCAGTTTAACTTTAAAAATTCCATGATTATTTCAAGAAAAAGAGCCTTCAGCAGAAACTTTTATTTTTTTTAATATCCCTTTGGCTTTTAATTATCTTACTCAAAGTTATACTCCATCTTCATCTTTTCTGTCTTCACAAGCTGCAGCTAGTGGTTTGGAGGTTCCATAGAGGAAGCTGGGGGCAGTTTCCCATATTCCTATTATTATTCTACACTCTGATTTCTGAGTACAATTTGGGCATCACTCGAGGTTGGTTGCCAAGGCACGGTTACCACGGTAACATCACCAGATGGCCTTATTAAAAAAAAAAAATTAAAAGCTTGTTTTAAATGAAAAAGTAAGCAATGTAGGCAGAATTCAGTCAAAAACCAAATTTATTTGCTACTGAGTAATTCCCCTCTCCTAAGGATTTGAAAAAAAGGCAACCATGCCCCAAAGGAATAGTAAAGATGAAGGGTCTATTTGTTTGTTTTTGACTTATCTCACTATGTATTTTTCAGCAGAGAAAGCTTCTGATTTTTCAATAGTTAGCCTTTGGTGTGGAAGGGACTGTGTCTGCTCCACGTAATATTGTTGCTGACCTCTCTGAGCATTTCTTTGAGGTCGGGGTTGAATTTTGCAGGCCTCAAATCTCTCAGATAAATTTGTTCAGCCATTCACTATTTTACCCACTCACTCAAGGCCTCATGTGAAGAAATTCCACTACAGTAAAACCTCAACAAAGAAGAATAAAAATAATGAAACACATCAGTCCCTTGGCAGCTGATACTAATAGCCAGGCTTATGCAAAACTAATTTCGTAAGTTGAAATTGCTTTATTGTGTGAATTATGGCATTATACAATGTAATATGGAGCTGTCCTGTTTCAATAAAAATTGTTCCTATCTTGGCAAGTAAAAAAGCTTTATATTAAATTATGCAATTCCCATGCCTTTCAATTTCTTGCATGCCACTGTTATAGAAGGCCTGACTTAAAATATAAATAAATAACAGAACGTTACATTTTGTACAAGTAGATATTCAATCGTGGCCTGAACTCTTTTTTTTTTTTTTTTGTCTTTTAAAGTGTATGTCTTTTAAGTGCACACATGATAGATAGCTCCTGCATTTTCATAACATCTGAATTCTGAAGTTCTGAGCGGCAATCAAAGCTGCAGGAGCTGACCTACTGCAATTTTACTACCACGGCAAAATCAGCCCCTTTATTCTAAGCTACACATTTTCAAAGACAGTCTCAGCAGTACACTTTTTTTATGACTCCAGTTTATGCAACTTTTCCTTAGGACCTTAGTTCATCCGTATATCTGAGACTCCTAAATGCACCAAGCTATCAAGTAATAGCATTATCTTCTTTTTCATCAGTCAAGTATGAGCACAGAATAGACTATGAGGAATAAATTGGGGTCACACAGACATCCCGGGCATGTATCCTCCATGACATCCATGCAGAAGTTATGAAAATGGAGAAGCTGGCACTTGTACATTTCAAAGGAAAGAAAAATTCATATCATTGCTGAATGAGGGTTTTCTGTGAATGAAGGGCAAAGCAGCCCTAGTGGACAGATGCCACAGGACAGAAGTTCACAAAGTTTCACAGCTGAAATGTGTACTAAGCCATTTCTAAGCAGGACTTCCAAAGGGAATTATTCAAAAGAGGAAAATCAGATTGTATGCATTCCTTTACCTTTGCCAGAAACCCCAGGCCTTAAATACACCAAGATTTCCCTGTGAGAACACTGGCATTCTCCCATTTGCAGAAATGTCAAGATGACTGAACTGGTGTGGAGTGTATTTATGCTGGGAAAATTCTTTTTCAAGCTGGGAAAGTACAGTACAGTGACTGACAGTACAGTGTTGAATGTACAAAATAAAATAAAATAAAACAAAAGTAATAATGGTAATAAATAAAATTAAAGAATTTTTTTAAAAGAAATATCAAGATGATCTTATAAATGAGATGTGAGGGGGCCTCCTTATTCACAGATTATAGCACTGGGCAGACTGTTCAGAGGTAAGACAGTTTTAAAAAACAAAGTTTTCCTTTGAGTAACTGTTTATTATCTATGTTCTTAAGGTACCTGGCACTGTAAAACCAGCGCCTACCAACATAATTTCAACATATTTTGTAAGACTTCTGAATTTCCATCTTTGTTCCTAACAAACATTCAGCTGGAAGTCTCTGCAGAGCACTGGGAATATAAGAGGATTCTGTGACACGTGGCTTTGAGAACAGAGAAGTGTATGGAAGAACTTCATTTCATCCCTAACACCAAATAGTACCTCACCTCCCCGATAAAGAACTATCCTATAAATTGTGGTTCTGGGGATACTAACAAGCTTTCAAGGTAACGGAGTTACTTATCACACAGACAAGACAAAAATCCATTCGACCCAGTAGTGTAAGAGCTTAGCTATCCACTAGAGCAAGTAACTCAACGTGTCATCATTTTCAAGGAGCTTATAAAATCCAATTTCATCTTTCAGCAAAATGTAGTTGATAGTGCTTGTCACCTAGACGACCTGCAGATGTGTTTTAAGGATTAAAAAAAAAAGACACTAAATCAGTTTACATTTTTCTCTAAAACAAGAAAGCTTCTTCTGCTGAAATTAGCAAAGAATACAACTTATTGAAAAAAAGCAGGGTTTTTTTAGTTATAGATAAATGCTAATCATATTAGCAAACCAAAGTAATTATTTCTCTCCTTTTTTTTTTTAGAACTATCCACCTTGGCCTCAATTATGTAGCACCCATATATAACTGGTTGGAATTTTTGATAGAGTAATTCAAATAACTGCTTCAGTTACCTACTATCTTTTATTATTCATTTTCCCTAAAGACTGGGAAGAACTTTAAAATAATATAGCTCCTCTTAATTATTCATTAACAAAAATATTAAGAATGTAAGAATCTGTTTTACTTTCAGACTTTTACTGCCATGATTAAATAGAGAAATTAATAGAATTATTTGCCAACAACTCTTTTGCTATATTTATTTTTATGTTCTTTTGCCTATCATTTTAAATGAAAATGGTTTACCTTCCACTCCTACCTGGTAAAAGGGCTAAAGGATAGAGTTTATCTTACTCTGGTGATTTGTATTTCTCTAAAAAGGACATCATCAAATTACAACATGGATTGGAAAACCAAAAGCCTAGCTGAGTTTGTTTTCTTTTTCTTTTTTTTTTTTTTTTACCAGATGATAATCAATTATTTAAATAGTTGACTTAGGCATCTGCAATGGTGACTTCAACCTCAACTCCTGGTTCAATACAGATGGAAGTAATCTTCTTAACAATCTCAGAAGGATGGGGCAAATCATTGAGTCGCTTGTGGATTCTCATCTGGAAATGATCCCAAGTCTTAGAATGTTCACCACACGGTGTTTTTCTTGCAGTGATTCTCAAAGTCTTGGTAGGCTTCTGAACTGGTCCTTGAGAAAAGAATCCTTGAGATTCTTTTCTTTTGCACCTGGATTAAGTCAGCACACACCTTCTCCAGAGACTTTACCTTGCAGCTGGTTAAAGTAATTCTAATTCAGTGAATGGCCACCTCTGGCTGTTTTTCCAGTATCTTTAAAAGCCATGGCTGCAGCCCAGCCTCCTGACCTACTTGTTCCTGTGTCAGAGCAAACAGCAGTGAGTCAGGAGCAGAGCAGGCTCCTGCGGGCTGACTGGAGCTCCATGCCACCTGCGTCCTCTTCTTCCGCCTGAGTTTGTTTTCTATTAAATGACTGAATTATTGTATACAGAGTTTTGAATCCCTACACATTTCAGTAAAACCACTGATAAACAAATAAACTTCTAAACACACATTAAGATGCTAGAACAAATACTTGTGGATTATCTATACACATGTTACTTTCCCTAAGAGAAAACAATCCAAAACTGATTTGAAATAGCTATGTATTGATTGAGTATATACTGTGCATGACAGTCTAATACACTAAATGCTAACTTTTATTTCTAATTTGAAACCCTTTTCGTTTTTTTACAGAGAGATTTTTGCTATTGGGGCACATGCACTCACTGGAGACACAGAGATAGACAGACAGAAAGGGAGAAATCACCCCCCAGGTGGGACAGTCAACACCACAATCCCTTCTCCTCCATTCTCCTCTCAAGACCTTGGGCACACATGCCCAGTGTGAGTCTCAATCCATCAGATCTGGGACTCAAACCATGGTTGACTACATGGGAGTCCAGCAACACAACCATTATGCCATCTGCTGGTCCCTAATTTGAACCTTTCTGAAGGAAATCATTCACCAATAGCCTCTGCAAAAATGTAAAATTTAATAAACTGCTTATAAGAGTCCCATGAACTTTCTCCAAGTAGACTTTCCTAAAACTATCCTACCTTACTGAATTACTGTGATACTTTAGATAAATTGCGTTGTCATATTGAAATGAAAGATCTGTAACCAAACAATGCCTTTAAGCATTACAAAATGAAGATTTTTATTCCATATTTGTAGTGTAGGTATGTATGTTTGCATCTGAGAACAAAAACTGAGCAGAATAAATATTCGGAATTGACAAATTAAACGATACATCTGTCCAGACATGAAAATAAATTGTGGAAAACAGTGTTATTTACTACAAAACCACATGACTCATTTTGCAATGTCTGTGCTAGGGGAGGAAAGAGAGGAAGGGATCTATTAATTATATATGATGAATGACTTGACACTTCCAGGGTGTTATGATGAAGATGAAATTTTGAAAGGTTTTCCTGAGGGGTTGCTTCATGTTTTAGATGAATGAGTATTTCTTCATTTTTTTATTTAGTATTTTAAAGTATTTTAATAAAGATGGCAGAAATACACTGTAATTTGGCATATAAAATACACACAGACACACACACATACAAAAAAGGTTTCCAAAAAGTTCATGGACCATGCTTATTATATAAAAACTATGCATGGATTTCACAATCTTTTTGCATCAAAATAAACACACACTTTAATGTCATGAACTTTTTGTAGTCCTTATACACATACATATATAAAACTATACATGCTTCATATTCACATATATTAAATTACTCTCAACATCCAAAGAGTCAACTTCTGGATTTCTGGGGAAGAAAAAACAAAAACAGAAAAAAGAAAAAAAGAGGATAGTTTCCATTTATTAAGGTATTTACGATAACCTAATAATTCTGTTTCTCCCTTATATAATTACTTGCTTCTTGACAGTGTTTGATATTTCACTCAGAAGCAACATGAATAAACTGTAATAATGTTAATACATAGAGTAAAAATTATGATTACCTGTGAGAAAGTGGATACAAAACCAATAACCGCACATTGGAAAATGGCATTATTCTAAAATCCTGCTTCCAAAGATTGTATCAATATTGACTTTTATTTTAGGATGTTTTGAGAATTGCATCATTCTAAGACAATTACACCTATTTGTATATCTGATATTTCCAAACCTATAAATTCAAACTACCCCAGAGTTTTTTTCTATAATCATACATACCAGGCATTCATACAATAATTCGGGAGATGTAAAATCTTGAAATTGCCATCAATTTCTTTCCTCTTCCTTCCCATTAAATAGAGAAATGAAAATGTTTTCTCCTTCTTATGGTCTTGTCTCATATTTCAGTAAACACACTATAACTACCGTGATGGGTGTTTCAGGCAGAAGCAGCAATTGACAAAGACAAAGTAATAATTCTGAGTCATCATGGGTATTACAAAATACACCCCAACATCCCTGTAAGTAATTTACTAATGAAATAGATTGTAATATACCAGGTCCAACACTACGTGCTCTGTTTTTTTCTTCCTTGCAGAAGAGGTTATTCTATGGTGCATTGCTGAAAAGATCATGACATCAAGTGTGAGGCTGAGATTTTCTCCTAATTTCCCCCTCAACCCAGCACACCACCTGCACAATTAATCCATCACAATCCACCAGAGATCTTAATGAGGATGATTTCAAGAAAAACAGTAGGCTAACCACACACCAGGTGTATACGCAGTGCAATGCCTCCTTCATCTTTGCACATCTCCTCCCATGACGTCTGAGAGCAGGGACCAGGCCTTCCTCAGCTTTCTATCTGTAGCATCCAGTACAGTGCCCTGCATGGAATAGGCATGGAGTAACAACAACTTCACTGAATGAATGTAAGTCACCATTTAGAGCAGCATCTATCAAAGTCGATGTATAAAAATATCTCCAGAATCTTCCAAGGACATAGGGATTGTTGCCGTTGTGTATAATTTACCAATGTACACTGACAGCCTCACTGATCTGGACAAGAATCAGAACTTCTGCTTCTCAGGGATGGCACTCCCTTACCCCCGCTCTGTTTCAGGTCCATAAGAACCACTGACCCCTTAACCGAGGATGGAGGGAGAGGGCAGGGGATAGCTGATACCAGCTCAGCAGTACAGTGCGGAGTGGAACAGGATACACTGCCAGCACCAGTGCCTGGGGTTGTGGACTCTATAAGGCCTACAGAAGATGCTCCCACCTGGAAAGGCTTCTCTTCCCCCAAGATGGGCCTGATAACACTGGGCGTGGAGGCTGAGCAGATTAAAAAAAAAAAAGAAAAAAAAAGCCCAGGTTTCCCCATTTCTTCACTCTCCTGGACCAGCATGAAGAACAAGGTATAAGTTCAATCTGACATTTAGATCTGTGCTATTTCTGAATAAGAACCAAAATGTACATTGTTTATGTTCATTTTTCAAGTCAAAAGGTGGATGCCTAGGAAAAACACTTAAAGCTGTCTTCCTTTGTCTCCTAACATCACTGTGCATGTGTTGATTTGCTAATTTAAGAATGTGGCACAGTGGTTAAGATGCTGGACTCCCACATGGCTGGCCATGGTTCAAGTCCCAGACCTGGAAGCTTGAAAAGCATGATAGGCATGTGTGTGTGTGTATGTGTGTGTGTGCACTCAAAAATCACAGGAAGAGAATAGAGGAGAAGGTTTCCAAAAAGTTCATGGACCATGCTTATTATATAAAAATAATAATGGCATGGCCATTCTCCTCCAGGGTGTGATTTCTCATTTTTCTTCTTAATGTCTATCTTTACAGAGTACATGTGCCCTACAGCAAAAATCTTTTTTAAAAAAATTTGTTTAATGAAAGTGTATTGATAATGAAAAAATTGCATCAAAATATAAGAAGTTGAGGGTGGTGGGATTTGTTATAAGATTCACTACTCACCCCTTGGTGCAATTATACTGGTTTAACATGTTATCTTGTTTCAAGAGCCCTATATTTACATAACTATAATACATTTTCTTACAATTTGCTATAGAAAGATCATTTAAAATATCACTTTCTTGAGTCAACCTGTGGCCCAGTGGTTAAGGCAGTTGGATCCCACATGGCTAACTATGCACATCCATTCCCCAAACTGTAGCTTGAAAAACACACCAGGCATGTGTGTACATACCCAAACTCCTAAGAGGAGAATAGAGAAGGAATGATAGTATGTCCATCCCCCTGAGGGATGCTTTCTCACCTTCTCTTTGTCTTTCTCTGGTGATCACATGCCTTACAGCAAATTAAAAAAAAAAAAAAATACACACACACACACACACACACACACACACACATATATGATCACCTTCTGAGACTTCATGATTCGTTTGGTAGGTGCTTGCTTAGGGTATCAATTTTTTTATGTTATTTTATTTTAAATTCTTTTATACATTCGGTCACATCATTTAGTTTGCAAAGTGAATATTCCAACATGTTTACACTTCTCCCCAGTCCAGTTAATAATACTATAAAGTTATCTTTGACAGATAATACCCCATTTCTTTCTCCCATTAATGCTTTGCCTCTCCATTTTAGGGCACCAATTTTAACTATAAGGCTCTGTTTCAAGCATTGAGAAAAACACAACTCCTTGTCTTCTCTCCAAAAATCAGCCATTGACAGATTGTTTATGTTGATTTCTAAGGAAGCACCCAAGTTCTCCTTCTGAGGTGCTATGTCCCAGTGGTGTGCTTGAATATGCCTAAGGGCGAGCTGCCTGTGAAAATTTTGTAACCCTCTCCACCCTACCCCCTTTCTTTGTCAGGGAAAGATGAAGAATTAGACACATTGTTTCATTTTCACAGTAAGGTAAAAACACCTGCTGGGATGCCTGGACACTCTCAGACTTGGGATGTCTCACATTCCCAAAGCATGCACATGTATAGTTCAACCTGAATTACCCAACCTAACTTGTATTGGTTCCTCACCAAAGTAAAACTCCACACCACCTGTGGGTACTCTATGTCAAGCTCTGTTTTGAACATTTTGCCTCCACTTAATATTTTAATCTTTGCAGTCACCAGTGCAGTGAGGTAGCCACTGTTGTGCTTTCCAGACTACAAACCAAAGCTCAGAGAGTGGATACACCCTGCCTAAAGATGTAAAGTGAGGGAGCCAGGATTCAAACCCAAATTATTCTGAGTTTTCGGTATGGAAAGTAATTTTTCTGTCCTCAGTCTATTCTTAAAGGTCTCTCCATCCCCAAATAAAGCCCTTGCTGCTAAAACAGTGAAAAGCCAATTGGGAAAGAATGCTTTTCTTTTTAAAAATCGATTTGCTGTACCATCACTACATGGGCTCTTGATTTTAAGCAATTTTTTAAAAAGGCATAAAACACTGGACTAAAAATACGAGTTAGGCATTTATGTTGAGAGCATAATTAATAACTTCAGTTAATTGGTATTGCTACCCCGCACAGGCTACTAAATCAACAGGGGTCTGAGCTGCTGTGTTCTTGGGTGGCCGAGGAGCCCACGGCGGTATTCCTTCGCCATCTAGAGGCTCGTCAACGAAGCGACGCCCAGCCGGGACTGAGGCCTTGGGAAGTGTAGCTCAAGGAACCGAAATCCAGCCTGAGGTCTCTTTAGCTGGTATAGTTTTGAGATTTCAGTCTTCTTTTCACCTCCTCTAAGAAACAAAGTCCCTTTTTTTAGGTCTTCCGACTGAATACTTGGAAAAGCCAAGTGTACTAAATGAAATATGTTGATATTTTTATGATGATGAGTTAGAAAATAGCAGTTACAAGAAATAATTTATTAAAAAGCTCTGTTGCTGGCATTTAGGAGTCTATGCTCTACTTTCTATGTAGCGATCAATCCAGAGTATAATATAGAGCAGTGATTCAGCTCTCTGAATTTGTCTGATACTTGAATGTCCCATCATGTAAGTCGCTTATATGTTGTCAAATGGCGATGAGAAATAAATTTTCTCAAGTATCAATGAAAGTAAAGGAAAACAGCAAGATCTAATTTTCTGATCTTTGCCTTGTATGAAAAACCTAGAGGAAAACTGTTAGTGGTACTGTTTTTTCTTTACCTGGTCACTCATAACAATAATAGCAATGTAAAACAACTAATATTTATTAAGTACCTACTATATTTAGATAGCTTTATGTATTCCTATATTATCTCTAACAGTCATTTGAAAGTTGTTAGAATCATAGTTTGAGAAATAAATAAATTGAAGTTCAGATACATGATAAAACCAGTAAATTAGAAGTGGTAATTGATGAAGCTTCTCTTTAGAGCAAAAGACTCCAGGCCTAGCACCATGGCATAAGTGTTAGGTTGTCACTGGGTGAGGCTGTGGTCACAGGGGAGGTCTAGGGTTTGCATCTCAGACCAAATTGAACAGGCCAGGTGTGCCTGTAATCCTAGCTAACCTGTTGGCTGGGCCAGAGGATCACAATGATGAGACCCTCTCAAACACTCCTATCTCTTTCTCTTTCCCATCTTGTCTTGCACTCTCTCTCATCAATAATTATTTGATTTTAAACTTTCAAAAATCTATTCTATTTCTAACACATCATGTTAATTAGAAAATAATAAAGAATTACTGTTTATCCCAAGTGACAAGTGGTAAGTTAATATCATTCCTCTGAATGTTTTGCACTAGAGATAGCCAATGTAATTCTTTACCTTGTTTAAAATTGGATTAGAAATCACTGAAATGAGATAAATTTTAAGACTGAGTTTATCATTTGACCTACAGATACAGCAGATAAAATTGTTTAACCTAAAGTACCTCAGGGTGAGACAGAGAACAGAAGAGGGGTATAGAGGACACACAGGAAAGCACAACTTGATAAAATGATGTTGTAAGACATTTTTAATCATGCTTCAGAATAAATCCACTAACTCCAAGTTCATAGGCAAGTAACTGGTTCTTGACAGAGTTATACTATAAAATCTTCCATTCCAGTAGATCATACTCTTTCTATAGCAACGGTCCAGATGGTCCTAAAAGAACATAGGCCCATATCACAGTGTCTGTATTTGATATCCATTCTCAGGGTTCTTTCAGCTTCTCCAGAAGCCGCCTATTGTTAAGTATTTCCACTCTGATTTACATTTTGTGACATTTTATTCACTTACAAATAATTCAAAAAATCTGTCATAAATGTTGAATATTTCTTATCCAGAGAGTTTTTTTAATACACCTGTTTATAAATAATGACAACTTCTAATATATTCCTGTAGAAAATAAAGGTCCTGCTACCTCGAGATGGAAAAAGGAATGCATATGAATGCTCGAGGGGTATTCACAAAGGGAGGGGGCACAAGTATTGTTGTTAGTATATAAATGTGGCTTCTCAGGCATTTTTCTGAATTGTGAAAGTAGCATATGGACATTACGATCTTTGAATGTTAAAACCAGAAAGGATGTAAATATCATCTATTCCAGTCAGCACTACATTTTCAAAGGATGAGAACGCCGAGGCCCACAGAGCTGAAGGCCTTGTCCAATATTCACAAGATAAGGGCAGATCCAAAAATAGTACCTGAGTGTCCCAATTGCCAGTCTTTGGCCTTTTGATATAATAGATGGCACAATATGTGCTTCGCAGCATATTCCTTCCTACTCACACACGTAAATACCCAAGTATCTGTCTCTGCTGGAATGTAGTAGACATGGGAGGTGCCGAGAACAGTGGCTGGGGGAACATAGGCACTCAGTTACTAGCGGTTCGAGTTTGCATGAATAACCTCGCCTCCTGACACCTACTATAGCCATCAGTACACGAGGGACCGCAGTGAAAAGGGTGACACACACAGGATAATTTATGACCAAAAACTTTTTTTTTTTTTCGGTCCTTCATGTCACAGAAAGAGAGAAAGAATTTTAGATGTGCCATAATGAAAAAGCATTACCCTTTCCTCATAATTCCAAAGAATTTACACAGGAAAGAAAAAGTGTGTGTCAGAATTCATAAAGACAAAAGACTGGTAGGCTTAAAATACACAAATTATCAAAGTATAAACTAGTAGTAATGAAAGTTAGTCATATGATAGATAAATATTGGGTTCACTCGAAGAGAAAAAGAGTAACATAAGTTGAATACATTTTGTGGACCATGTCAACCTTGAGATCCAGTCACAGTCAGCGTTAGCAGGAATTTCTCCTTGGGGCTGTTTCCGGATGAGCATCCCCTATATGAGTTCATATTGCCTAAAATTATGAAAGTTTACAGGGCACCTGTCTCTGCTGGAATGTAGTAGACATGGGAGGTGCCGAGAACAGTGGCTGGTACACAGTAGGCACTCAGTTACTAGCGGTTCGAGTTTGCATGAATAACCTCGCCTCCTGACACCTACTATAGCCATCAGTACACGAGGGACCGCAGTGAAAAGGGTGACACACACAGGATAATTTATGACCAAAAACTTTTTTTTTTTTTCGGTCCTTCATGTCACAGAAAGAGAGAAAGAATTTTAGATGTGCCATAATGAAAAAGCATTACCCTTTCCTCATAATTCCAAAGAATTTACACAGGAAAGAAAAAGTGTGTGTCAGAATTCATAAAGACAAAAGACTGGTAGGCTTAAAATACACAAATTATCAAAGTATAAACTAGTAGTAATGAAAGTTAGTCATATGATAGATAAATATTGGGTTCACTCGAAGAGAAAAAGAGTAACATAAGTTGAATACATTTTGTGGACCATGTCAACCTTGAGATCCAGTCACAGTCAGCGTTAGCAGGAATTTCTCCTTGGGGCTGTTTCCGGATGAGCATCCCCTATATGAGTTCATATTGCCTAAAATTATGAAAGTTTACAGGGCACATCTAAGAGGAATTCAAAAGGCCCATTCAAAATTCAATTACAGGGGCCATACGGCAGTGCAACAGTGAAACATAACACCTTGTGTGGCAATCTCACATGGGATGGTTACTAGTCCAAGTATACTAGGCATGCGTGTGTATATAATATGGGGTTGCTGAAGGCTGGGAGTGGGTTGCGGCATCAAGACCCTGTTGTAGGTTCCCCCTCCCCCCCTTCTCTCTCTCTCTTTCTCTGAAGGAATAAATATATTTCAAAATTCAACCATAGATCTCAAGCTCATTCATCAAAATAGAAATGTGAATTAATGCCGGCACCAAAAGCTAGTGTAATGGCTACATGGCTGGACTCCCATGTAATCAACCACGGTTCAAGTCCCAGACCCGGTATCTTGAACTCATGCTGTGTGTGAACACACATGTGTGTGTTTGCCCAAGATCCCAGAGGAGAATGGAGAAGGGATTGCAGCATGGTCATCCCCCCTGGGAGGTGATTTCTCACTTTTTGTCTCTCTGTCTCTCTCTGTCTTTCTGGTGAGTGCACGTGCCCTATAGCAAAACCTCTCAAGAAATTAATTCATTAATTAACAAAATAAAACAATGCCATGTTCACATATTACATTGTTAGAATTTAAAATTGTAACACCACTGGGGCCAGCAAGTGGTGTTGTGGTTAAGGCACTGAGCCACATGGCAACTGTGGTTCGAGTCCTGGACCTGGCAGCTTGAAACTCACACTGGGCACATGTGCATTTATGTCCAAGATTCCAGGAGAAGAAAGGAGGAGAAGGGACTGTGGATGGCCATCCCCACCGGGGACTGGGGGTGGGGGGATTTCTCTCTGTCTCTGTCTCACGAGTACATGTGCCCTATAGCAAAAAAATCTCAAAAAAAAAAAAAAGTGAAATTGTAATAACAGGTTTTCCAGGCTGTGAAGAAACAGGCACCCTCAAACGTCGCTATTAAGATTACAATTACAGAAGATAATTTTCAATATCTATCAAAATTCAGGAGCCCAGATGATGGTGTGGCAGTAAAATGCAATGCTTAAGGGACTGACCCACCTGGAAAGATTCTAGGTTTTTGCCCAGAGATCTCCCTGAGTATACCAGACAAGCAAGTACCTATGATCCAGGACTGGGACTAGTGTGGGTCATGGCATTGTGATCCCATTAGAGAGTTCTATCTCTCTGCCCCTAACCCCTGTCTCTCTCACTAAAATAAATAAACTTAAACAAAAACTGACAACTGCAGTTTTACAGTTTGAACTGTAATTTTGCTCTCGTTAGTTTATCATATAAATAGGTAAATAGGTACTGGGTTATTAAAAAAGTCAGGGTGCATTTTTGCATTGGAAAACATAGAAAAATACAGCATGACTTTTCCAATGACCCAATAGCTAGATTGGTATAATGGGACTTCAAAAGGTTTATAGAAAATTGGAATTAAAGTATAAGTTTATTTGAATCAATAAAAATTGAAATCCATGCAAATTTTTTTTCCTACTATGTATTTTCTATGAAGCATTTGAAAGTTCCTTATATACATTTTTACTCGAGCTAAAAATAATGATTAAGTATTTTTCAGCACTGATTTTTGCTTATATACATTTTTACTCATGCTAAAAATAATGATTAAGTATTTTTCAGCACTGATTTTTGTTTGTGACAGTAAAAAGAACAAAACCATCATGTCCATCCATAAGGGACCAGTTAAATATTTTATTACACATTTCTGTAATTGAATATTCATAGTTATAAGAAAGAATAAGGAAGTTCCTTATATAATTCTATGGAATAATTCTCCAGGAAAAACTACTACATGAAAAAAGTAATAGGTTGTACATGTAGGCACACGTGAGTAAGAGAAGAAAATGAAACATTGGTATTTGTGTATCATTTTTTTAAATACTCTAAGGGCACATAGGGAATTGACTCACAGTGGTTAACTACAGCTGGGGGATGACAGGAAATGGACAATAGGAGACACTGGGATGTAGGCCTTTTCACAGAATTTGAAATATTGTTAACTTTAAAAACAGGGGTGTAGGGTGGCTGGAGGAGATGAGGTGTACAATCTAACACATGTCGCAGAGATTTCAGGGTGCTCAGGCCTGATGTAGGGCACCTCCATAGGGAGTCCTGGGCAGGCAAGCAGCTCTCAGGGGAAATGAATTCCTGCAAGACCAGTCAGGGACAGATGAGAAGCAGAAACCACCCAAAGTCCAACCACTGCATTAACAACTGTTAAGGAAAATTAAAATAATAAAGATGGGTCCTGGAAATTTCCCAAAACCAGAGGCCTTAAAAATAGCCTTAATCTTGCTTAAGTTGCAAACATAAGGAAAACCTTATTTGGGTCAACTTGACTGGGGTCATGTTTGTATAAGGTACATTTAAAGCTTTGATCCCAGTTAACCAAAAGCAACCAAAAAAAGGGCAACTTTGTAATTGCAAACCAAGCAAATAACTTTTTTTTTTTTTTTTGGCTTCCGCATTTTTCCAATAAATACTTGTCTCCAAGGTTT
Organism: Tupaia belangeri chinensis; assembly: GCF_000334495.1. Taxonomy (NCBI): domain Eukaryota; kingdom Metazoa; phylum Chordata; class Mammalia; order Scandentia; family Tupaiidae; genus Tupaia; species Tupaia belangeri. Next base: position 1,569,070 of record NW_006208436.1, read on the forward strand.
TGTGACTGGAAAATCAGACCTCTTTTGGATAGTTGTTTCCCAATTCATGAATTGCTTCATACTCAAACTCTTACAATTTAATTTTGTCTCAGGTTTTTCTTTTAATACAACTGAACCCATGGCTGACAGGAGAAAGAAGTGATTAGACATAGTAATTTTAGGATCTGCTGATTTCTAAAATGTATTTTGATGCATGATCTGGATCTGGTTGAGTTAAAACTCAATAGATGTTAAAAATACTTTTCCTTTCAATAGACTACTACCTGCCCTACGCAGATATCATGGTAGGGGAAGTGCTTGTAAATGGACATAAAAACTAAGGTAAATAGGTGTCTTCCCAAGGATCGAAAAGCAGCTGCTTTCATATTCGCATACAAGTCTAATTGCAAGGCCAAATGTAAATCCTAAGGCCAAGATATTGGACTCCACTTTTATTTAACTCTGTGAAATGTAAATCTAAACAACCTTACCAAAAAAAATATGAAAAACAAAACAGTATACATGAAGATTTACGAATAGAAACATATTAGCAATAACAATACTTTCAATCCTACATTTGGATACTATAAATAAGAAAATCATGTGGGCGAAAAGATGAAAATATGATCCTCCAATGCAATGTTATTGAGAAAAGGCATAATTTTATTCCCAAAGTTTTTGGTATAGTTAGCATACCTAAAAATTTCCCAAAGCTATTGGCAACCTGTTTCTCTCTAAATCTAAATGTTATTTTCTTTTTTAGATGAGGTCAATATGAAAATTATACAACTTCGGTGACTTTAACCATAATTTTTAAAATATGCTATTGAATTCTGTGGACTTGAAAACATAAAAACTTGTACTCTCTGTTCCTCTAAATGTGTCATTGAATCATTTCACTAGAAACTTCATGTTTTTTTCTGGTCTCTGTCTGACAGAGAGATGTAGAGAAATACAACATAGCTACATTTGGAAGGAAATCTTCCTAAGAAAGATTCTTTATCTTTTATATATTTCCATAGGTAAACTGTGTGTGTGTGTGTGTGTGTGTGTGTGTGTGTGTGTGTGTGTATGTTTTAGTTTTTGGCATAGGTTCATGTGCTCACCAAAAAGAGAAAAAGTGAGAAATCAACTTCCAGAGGAGATGGCCACACTGCAATCCCTGGAATTGAAATCACTTGAAGAGAATTCCATTCTCCTCATGGGATTTTGGGCATGCACACACATGTGCCTGGCATGATTTTCAAGCCACCAGGTCTGGATCTCAAACCACTGTTAGCTATGTGGGAGTCTAGTACCTTAACCACTATGCCACCTGCAGGCCTCTTTTTTTGTTTGTTTTTGTTTTTTATTTTAATACTGAGTTTAATCTGGAAAACTTAATGTACTGGGCTCCACCAGGGGCAGTTTTGCTTCTCCCTGCACCCCAGGACATTTGGCAATGTCTGAAAATACTTCTGATTGTCTGAGCTCAGGAAGGAGGGATGGTAGTAATGCTATGGGCCTCTAGGGGGAAGAGGCTAAAGAGGCTGCCAAACATTCAGTGCACAGAACAGTCTTCCAAATACAGACTTATTCAGCCTAAATGTCAATAGTGCTGAGGCTGAGAAACCTCACTTCAGTGTTATAAGAAGAATAATTGTATTTACATTTCTCCGATTATATTTAGAATTCAGGCTAGAGCACCCACATAAAGGATGCTTGTGTTATTATACCCATTCTGAAGGTTATCATTATTTTAAGTATATATTGACTCATTGCTTTTGGAAAGTGAAAATTGTGATGCCTTTTGTTTGATGTGTTTCAGTTTAATACAATGCATTTTATACCACGAATCACTTTCTTATGGTCACAATTCTTAACCCAAGGGTAATGGTAGCCTTGGGAACTAAGGAGAAGATTAAAATATGTTTAAGAGTTTACTAATTTTTCTTCCTTTCTCCAAACCACAAACAGACTTACCTTTAGCAATGACATGTATGCCTCTGTTGTTTTATAACTTTATGTATTGTGCCAAATCACACCAAAAACATTAGCCAGGTCTATATATCCAAAGTGTGGTTATGAGTCAGTCATTAACTTCCACTGTGGTTCACAGAGTGATTAAAAAAAAAAAAAAAAAAAAAAAAAAACACAGGCCTAATAGACATGTTTTCATACCACCATTGCAGCTGAGCACCAAAACTTGGATTAAACTAACTAACCAAATATTTTGGCCTCATTCAATCTTTCTACAATTACATAGATAGGATGTTCTAATTCATTTCAATCATCCCAAAACATTACACTTCCTTTTCCTATCAATTCTCTGGCCAAAAATGCTTGACTTTTTAACCTAGGTCAAGTGACAATTACAAAAGAAAAAAAAAGAAAGAAAGAAAGACATGAGAATCCATTGACCTATATTGAACTCTATACTGGGAAATCTAGAATTTACTCAATGAAACCAGAAGGGGAAAAATGAACATGGAAAAAGAACTTTCGACTTAGTGTTACATAAAATAATACTTTTGGTCAAATAATACATTTTAGTAGTAATATTTGATTATCTTCGGAAAGATGTTGTAAGTAAAAATTCTATCTAAATATGCAATTTTCTAACAAGGTGAGTTTAAAAGATGAGCTTAAAAGTGGGCTTTTTGCCAATAATATGGTGATTGCCCATTTCCACTTAAATTCAAATTGCTGAGTTTGTTTTAAGGCTCATGAATAGGAATCTTTTGTAAAGTGACTTAAAATATATCTGTGACCATGTATGTGCTCCAAACAACTTATTGTCCTTTGTAGTTTGTGTGTCATAGAAAGCACTTCCCATGCCATTAGGAAAAGAAGCCTCCGGGGCCGGTAGGTGGCTTGGTGGTTGGAGCCGCTGGATTCCCATATGACTGACTGCAGTTTGAGTCCCAGATCTGGCAGCTTGCTTTCTCACTTTCCTTCTCTCTCTCTCTGTCTCTCTCTGGTCAACTTCAGATAAATAACAAAAGTCACGACAATGAGTAAAATTAAATAAATTCTTTTTTTAAAAAAGGAAAAGGAACCTCCCAATATAGGGTCTCAGTTTTTTCAAGTTGGTAGAGATATAACAGAAACTAGTTCTTTCCATGACTTCCTCAGCTTTTAAAATTTGGTCCTGAGAGTCAACATATATCAAGTTCAAAATTTAAACGGATATCTGTGCTGTGAGTCACCTGGCAATTTGATTGTGACTCAGATTCACAAGTCTCAGAGTTCTGCTGGTGTTGCTGGAGAGTTTTCTTGAAATATCCCTCTACCTCCAGTACATGTATTCCCATCATTGTCACTGATGGACCTCATTTTTATCCCTGAAGGACACCACTTCTCTTATTTCTTTACCCTACACCACAGCTCCATACAGTAAGCTGCATCTTGGCATATGCAAGTTAATTTTTTTAAAAATTATTTATTTTATTTATTCATTCATTCTTTTTTTTTATTTTATTTTGACCAGAGAGAGACAGAGGGTGAGAGTGAGAGAGAGAGGAAGTGAGAAAGCAAGCCACCAGATTCAGGACTCGAACCCTGGTTGGCCATGTGGGAGTGTTCAGCGCCCTAACCAGCACGCCACCTGCTGGTCCCTGCATGTTAAATTTTCTAAGCTTTCAAAGAGTAAACCACAGGAGTCCAAATGTCAATTAAAGACACTTGGAAACACAATGCCCTATGCCTATTAGAGGTCAGGTGAGAGATTTTCCAAGATCCCTTATAATCTTGCCCTACTCCTTTTATGATTAGACCATGTTCACCTAAAAAAGCAATTTTTAAGAACAGTTATTATCTATTGACTCTCTTTTTTCCAGCAACTTTTAATTTGTGAATGTCATTCATTCAATCCTCATAGTGGCTATAAAAATTAGGCACCCTTTGTTGTTACTAGTATTAGTGTCATTAATGGTATATCAGTTGTTGAGAGGAAGCTCTAAAAAATTGGCCAAAATAAGGATTTAAGGTCAGATGACCTGACACAGCATTTTCCATATGTCTTTTCTGTCTAAATCCAATCAACTATTTTTACCTAAGGATCTGTTTCCTCATCAATAAAGTTGACCTACAATGGATACATCATGGAGTTACGGTGAGATCAAAACAATATAAGTGAAAGTATCCTCAACATGGTCACAACACTGTTTATTTAATCCCATTTTTAAAATGAGGCTAGTTGATTTGTTTTGTTTTGGTTTTTGCCTTTTTTTTTTTTTTTTTGAAAGATCTTTGCTATAGGATGCTGGTGCTCTCCAGAAAGACAGAAAGAGACAGAAAGACAGACAGCAAGAAATAACCCCCCAGGGGAGATAACCATGCTGCAATCCCTTCTCCTCCATTCTCCTCTTAGGATCTTGGGTAGGCACAAACATGCATCCGGCATGAGATTAAGCCACCAGATCCGGGACTCAATCCATGGTTGACTACATGGGAGTCCAGTGAAGTAGCCATTATGCCAAATGCTGGTCCCTATTTTGTCTTTTTTAATGAGGACATGATGAGTTACAGAAGCTAAGGATTTTCCCACCCAAGGTCTCACAGACTAGTCCAGTTGAACAGAACAGACATTTAAATCTAAATATAAGTAGACGCTATGGAACCAACCAGACTCTTCCTCTCTCCACCTGCCCATCATGAGCAAAGCACCCATTTCCCAGCTGCTGTGTGTACTGGTGGTTGACAGTGCACAGCTACATTCCTCTCAGGGCGTGGCCCAAGGCCTGGGGAAGCAACATCTCCTATGGCTGTGCCCCTTCCCCAGGGCTGTGCCTCCCTGTCCAGGGAGATCCAGTCCCCTTGTCTAACTCTGGCACCAGAGATCCCAGTAGGGTCAGCTGGCATCTCTGTTGCAATTACTTCAGCTTCTCCTCTGACCAGTCTTGCTTCCCTCACCCCCCTAAGTACTGACCCCCGGAACTCTCCCTATAAACCTCCTGTTCATAAACCTCCATCTCAGACTTTCCCAAGGATCAGACTTAAGGCAGTCTCCTGACTCCAACTTCATGTTCTTGGCACAACAGTACATGTGAAAGAAGGAAAAAATTTCTTCATAATAAAATTATATCTGCTTGCCAAGGTTTCAGCAGATCTTTTAAGAATGTAAAATAGAACCTGTAATTTTAGAGAATTGTAGGACAGCTTCAGGATCATGAACAGAGCCTGAAGCAAATTTAAACACCAAAAATAGTCTCTTCTATTTTGTGAGAATATATGAATTGGGATAAAACTGGCTCTTGGTATCAAGGATACAGCAACAAAAAAACCCAGGATATTAACTCTCTAAGGAGAAAGAGAAGCCCCCATTGCAGGGAACTGACTCCAGCAAAGCACAAGGGCCAGACAGTGACACAGCAGCAATGAAACACTCCATAAGAATGACCAACCTGGTTGGGAACCTGCAGTTAGCGTAATGGCTCTGTCTCTGGACTCCCATGTAGTCGACCACGGTTCGCGTCCCAGACCTGGTGGCTTCAAACTCACGCCGGGCGCTTGTGCGTGCGTACCCAAGATCCCAAGAGGAGAATGGAGGAGAGGGGATTGCGGCGTGACCATCCCCCCTGGGTGGTGATTTCTCACTCTCTGTCTCTATGTATCTCTCTGTCTATCTGGTGAGCGCACACGCCCTATAGCGAAAACCTCTCAAAAAAAAAACAAACAACAAAAAAAAAAGAATGACCAATCTGGGAAGGTTAGGGGTTCATTTCCAGAGACCTCCTTAAACACACTGGTTGTGATCCGAGCCTGGCTGGAGGCAGATTGTGGGATAAGGACCATGGTGGGGTACCTGTCTTTCACTCTCACTCATGGAAGAAAGTGAGTAAACTGTATATATATATAAAAAAAGTAAAAGTACGTGCACAAAGCATATTGGGGATTAGCCACAGAGTAGTCACAATCCATTCCATGGAAACTTGTCTATACAGCCTCGTCTTGGGAACCATGCATCTTACTCCCACAGGCCTTCTGAGTAGTTAGGCTTCTGCTGTCATTGCTCCCTGGATGACAACCCCCCCCCCTTCAAACTGAGCCAACCACTTTCTCTCCCCCGATAATTTGGGCTTTTAAATCAAGAGACCCAGAGGTTGTTAGTCTCAGTAATGTGAAAAAGCAGAACAAAATCCCAAATGGCTGCTGCTACAGCCCCTGACACATTTGTGATTCCCAAGACCTAGATGTATTTATTTCTTCCTTAGATTCTGAAAGCTATACCATGAATTTTAAAAAAAAAAGTTTGCTAAAGCAATTCAAGTTGGATCCTGTTACTTGGAATCCAAAGACACTTAACTACTCCAAGTCTTCTGGAAAGTTTTGCATAAAGTTCCAGAAACGGTAATTATGTCTTTGGCAGAGAGAGAACATCTCTCTGTGTAAACTGTTCCCCACATAGCTATGTTGACAAAAGCAAAAGAAACCCTGGGGGCGGGGGGGGGGGGGGTCTAATTATTTAAATGCTGGGGGTAGTCTAACTATTTCAATGCTATAGGATAGGACATGAAAGCAAAAACAATAAAAAAAAATCCACAGCAGTAAAAGAAGGTTCTCAATAGGTCATGCCACTTCTTTCTCAAAGGCCTCCAATACCTTCCCATCATACTTCAAATAAAATCCAGGCTTTATGTCATCTGGCCCCTGCATTACTTACCTCATCTGACCCTTGGCTACCTCTCACCTTATCTCCTTTTGATTCTTTTCATTTACTCCAGCCTGACACATTGGCCTCTTTTTTCTCTTCGAGCACACTACCACCTCAGGACTTTCACATTTGCAGCTTCCTGATCAGACATCTATATGTCCTATACGTATCTATTAAATATATGGGTCATTCTCTCTTCCTCCACATCTCTGCTCAAATGCTATCTTCTCAGAAAGGAGGACCCTCTATTAGAAGAGTAGCCTTCCCTTATCCCTACATTCTACATAATTTTCCTTCATGGCATTTGTCACTACGTACCAAGGCATTATAAAAAAAAATTGATAATTATCTGTCACCCCTATTAGACTGTAATCCCCATGACAATGTAGGAAGGAGGGAGCCTCTGTGAGGTAGACTCAGGAGCAATCAGAACAAGGCAGCGATGAGTACTGACAAGGCAATCCCAGGTCAGGGAACAGGAAGGAGAGACCCGACTCAGGAAGGAGGCAAAGATGCCAGACTGACTAGCACTATCAAAACATCGGCCCTGAAAATGCAAGATTTCTCTTATAGGTCTTTTCCCCTTTTAATTAAAAGACTTTCCTAATCACTCTGCATATACTACCCAAGCATATTCCCCTCTGGCTTTAATTTTTTTTTTTTGAGAGGTTTTTCACTATAGGGCGCGTGCGCTCACCAGAAAGACAGAGAGAGACAGAGAGACAGAAAGCAAGAAATCACCCCCCAGAGGGGATAGCCACGCCACAATCCCTTCTCCTCCATTCTCCTCTCGGGATCTTGGGCACACACGAACACACGCCCGGTGTGGGTTTTAAGCCACCGGGTCCGGGACGCGAACCACGGGCGACTACATGGGAGTCCAGCGACATAGCCATTACGCTAACTGCTGGTTCCCCTCTCTGGCTTTAATTTCTGACCAAAAAACAAAATTATTTCTTCAAACTTCCTTTATTCCATCCACCTGTGAAATAGTTTCCACTAGGTTCAAAGGAAAAATCAAGCTTCCCTATATTAAATTTTATGTTTCACAAAATGAACTTTGTTTGAGAGTTTTCTAGCCTTTTCTAAAGCCATTTTCTTGCAACAGAAAATGTCAAAGCAGTAGTACAACTGTCATTCTGACTTTCACAAAAACAGTAAATTGAATTGCAATATGATCTCTAAACAAATATGGCTAGGGACATTGTGCTTTGAGGTACTCATGCCGCATAATGGTAGGTTCTTTTTCTGCCCTTCTTGCAGAATCCACTAGACATGAGTGGAGAACTAAGTAAGGTTACAAGAAGCTTATATAAAAAAAAATGATACTGAAAGATGAATTCACACCACTGCTCAATACCAGTTTTCTTTTATAAAGGACAATACATAAGAATAAATATATAGCACATATGTGTTCTTTTATACTTTTTCAAATAGGTAAAAGATAAATAAATGATGGGTTGATTGATTGATTGATCCTTATTTTACTTAGGAATTGGTCATTATACTTACAATCAAATATGAAAGTCATGTTATCAAGAACAAAATATAAAAAATATACCCTTAAAGACTGAACATAAATTTGGTCTCTTCAGAAGAAAAAATATAACAAAGACTTCAAAAATGTATTACCTTTGGACCTAGCAATTTTGTTTGTTTGTGTGTTTTGCTTTTTGCCATAGGGCATGTGTGCTCACTAGAGGGAGGGAAAGTGAGAAATCAACCCCCTTCTCTCCAAAGGGGATGGCCACTACACAATCCCTTCTCCTCCATTCTCCCCTTGGGATTTTGGGCATGCACACAAATTCACCTAGTGTGATTCTCAAGCCTCCAGGTCCAGTACTTGAACTATAGTTGGCCATGGGGGAATTCAGTGCCTTAACCACCACACCACCTGTTGGCTCCTGACGTAACAATTTTATTTCTGGAAGTTTAGACTGAAACAATAATATTAGAAGTTCCAAATGATTCAGTTACAAGGATGTTGGTATTGTATATAATTATAATCATCATGAAATGTGAAGATGACATAAATGTCTAACAATAGGAGATGACTAAAACAAGCCATGACCATCCATATAGAGAGATACAATGGAGCCACTAACATGTTGTTAAAATAACTAGGACTCCGAAAAACAATTATAATATTAAGCTTAAAATGCATTTCTTTTTTTGAAAAATATGGCATAGTGCCAAATGTGCTTGGGACCAGCAAGTGGCTTGGTATGGCTTGGTAGTTATGGTGCTGGACTCCCACATGGCTGACCACAGCTCAAGTCCTGGACCCAGTGGCTTGAAGATTATGCACAGCACATGTGCATACGTGCATGCCCCAAGTCCCAGGAGACAATAGAGAAGGAATTGCAGTGTGGCCAATCCCCTGGAGGGTGATTTCTCACTTTCCCTCTCACTGTCTCTCTCTCTGTGTTTCTCTCTAGTGAGTATACATGCCCTATGCCAAAAACCTTTTAAAAAATTAAAATAAAATTTTTTTAAATACGGTTTTCTTTAAAAGTTCTGAAATAAAATACAACAAATGTGAAGCTACCTTTAAGTATTTGATTATATATCATTTTAATTTGTCTTATACTTAATTCCAAAACCAGCTATATTTAATGCATATTGCCTTTTAGTGAAAAAAAATGCTATATATTTTGAAACTCTATGATAAAGAAAATTCACTTTGTGTGCAACAGAAGATTGAAAAGAAAAGCAGCTATTCATTGCAATGACAGAGAATAATTTGTGTGATGCTTCTCAGAGATATAGTCCTATCTTGCCACCTTGAAATGATAATAAATAACAACCACTCTTACAATGAAGCAGTGTCAGAAGGCTACAATGGAAAGCCAAAGTAATATTAATAGTCCTAAAGCTATACATCAAACAAATGCAAAAGTTTCCTAGAGAAAGATGCCAGTGGAATAAATAATCAAGAATAGCAGACCATACTTCTAGCAAATAGCACCCCCTGTGGAGTAGCATAAACAGAATAGGTGGTAGAAGCAGTTAAAATATCAGTTACTACACTTTTTTTTTAATGTACAGGGATAGATATTTTAAGAGTTATGATATTTGATTCATGTAATCACCATATAAAGTGTTTGCAAAAAGAAACATTTGGAAAATTTCAATCCATATGATCACATTTCAACTTTTATTTGTATTAAAGGATTTATTGAATCATTGTATCTACCAGCTAATGAATTTATCTATCTTACGAGTATTTCTACCTTTATTTCTCCCTGTTCTCAGCTTACCTATTCTCCAATACGCACGCACACACACACACACACACACACACACACACATACATATCTTACTGTCATGTTATCAAAATTAAATATTAGGTTGTCAAGAAAGTCATGACATATATTTCTATGCAAAAATGTATCATGACTTTCCCAACAACCCAATTGTACTGGAGCCAACAGGTAGTATGGGATTAAGGTGCTGGATCCCACATGGCCAGCTTCATAGGGTGAATCCCAGATCTGGCGACTTAAAACTCAGGCTGAATGTGTGTGTGTGTGTGTGTGTGTGTGTGTGTGTATGCATGCAAGCCCAAAGGCCTGAGAGGAGAGGGGAGAAAAAGGGATTGGAGCATGGCCATGTCCACTAGGGGTCATTTCTAATTTTCCCTCCTCCACTCTCTCTCCCTCTCTCTCCCTGGTAAGTACATATTATGCCCTATAGTAAAAGCTAAAAAAAAATAAAAAATAAAAATTACTTAGTACTTCTTCAAAATTTTCCTAGTAAATTTTTTCCTCTCTGCTAATCTGGTTAGAATAGTCTATTTTCGCTACTAGAAAAAAGTCCAAAGTAAATTGAGTTTCTTTGATTCATAAAACTAGTTAAGCTTATGAATGTCTTTTCATTAAATTCATATTGACCATCATTGATTAAAGAAGAAAAGGGTCAATCACCTGTTCCTAATTCAATGTAAAAGGGGATAATGAACAAATGTACTTCTACTCAAACCTACAAGGACAAATTTTCCCAGACCTAATTGTTTATAAAGGCTTTTACTGTCATTCTAAGGAGGAATGCAAAGCATATGTAACACTGATTTGGGAGAATCAGGGAGTAGGTCAGTGTAGGAGAGAACATTCCAGTCTCTGAGCTCATCAAAGCTGTATACTATGGAGTTGTTCAAATGGGCAGCCTTTATTTTTGCTCTATTTCTTATTCAGTGCCTCTTAATGACTCATGATATCTATAGAGAATTCTTAAGGAAAAAGTCTTCAGTGTGTGTAAAAGTAATTAAAGAGTGCTTTAGCTTGGGTTCAACAAGAACCAAATCCTGAGGCAAGGGTTTAAGTAAATATATTATTTGGTAGCTCAGTAGCAGAAGAGGAAAGAGATACAGGGGAGAGAAGACAGTCTATGGAGAGTAAATTGTTAAGTCAATGTGTTGGTTAGTTTCTGCTGCATGACAAAGTACTCCAACACTTACTGACATTAAAAAAACAAACCTGCACAGTCTCTCACACCTCTGTGGGTCATCCAGGTGGTACTTTTATCTGAGACAGCTCAGATCATCTCTACATTCAGCTGACTGTTCTGTTAGGGCTAGTCAGTATTCAGTAACCAACCACACACATCAAGTAGTTATTCTTTTCTTTTTATCCTCCCCACCCTCAGAGATTTTTGCTACAGGGTGCATGCACTCACAGGAGAGAAAGAAGACAATGCAAGAAATCACCACTCTTCCACGGGGGATGGCCATGCCACAATTCCTTCTCCTCCATTCTCCTCTCAGGATTTTGGGCACACACCACATGCACCCAGTGTGAGTTTTAAACCAATGGGTCCAGGACTTAAACCATGGTTGACTATGTGGGAACCTAGCAACGTAACATTACACCATTGGCTGTTACCATTTATTCTTAAGGGCTTTAGTTGGAACAGCTCAGTTCTAAGTCACCTCTCATCCTCCAACAAGCTAGTTTGAGCTCCTATAGGTGAAAGTCATAGTTTTGAAACACACACACACACACACACACACACACAAGACAAGTGTCAACATACAACCACTTTCCAAGCTTCTGATTGTGTCATGTTTGCTATCTCCAATGGAGTTAGCGAGTCATATGACCTTTCAAATTCAAGACTGGGGTAAGGAACTCCACTTTTTGACAGGATTTGCAATATCACATGACAAGAAGGAGGAGAATTTGTGGTTAGTTTACAATTCACCACCACCACCTACCATACTTGGTGGTTGGAACTCAATCTGTGAGGGAAAGTCTGAATAATTTATATTTCAAAATTAACCCATCCATCCCTAGTCATAAGGAAACTGGAGTATTTATATACACATTTCCATCAGTCACTGGAGACCATTCCAGAATTGTTAATATGACAACAATTCTAGTTGGCTGGACAGAAGCAGGCACAGTGGTTAAGAAACATGAAGTAGGTACACTGATGCAGACTGGCAGAATCTTCTGGAGCAAACAGAAATAATAAAACCTGAGGACAGTAATGGTACCTTGTCTGTGAATATACAAATAGCACCATTTACCATTCAAAGTGATTCAGCTATCCGAGGCAGACAGCTTCAATTATCTTACTTGTAACTCTAACTCTTTAAAAAAAAAAATTTCTTATAGAGAGAGGAAAAAGGAGAGAAAGTGAGAGAAAGAGGGATTTTGACAGGTTCTCACCACATCATAATCTCTAGACTCCAGCCTCCAAGTTAGCTAAGACCACACAGATGCATACCACTGCTCCCAGACTTGTTGAGGTTGGACCAGAAACTAAACTTGAGCTTTCAATGTGGCCTTAGCCATCCATCTCTCTGCTTGTGCCACCATAGGTGAGCCATACTTTTTTTAAACTCATGGGACAGTAAAATGCCTGAAAAGTGGCATTCAATAGCCCTTACCTGTCTCTGGTTTAAAAAAAAAAAAAAAAGGCACAGTCACTCCCTTAATGCATCCTCATTTAACAGGTGCCTTCCAATGGTAAACATCTACTGAGAACTTGAACTAGAAGTCAAGGTGTTTAATAAACACTATTTGATTTTCATGGGTGCCATTTCTCTTCACCCAGAAGGAAATGAATTATAAATGAGCCTAGTTTTAAACAGTGTCATATTTTATCTTTCTACCACACCAATGATTAAGGAACAAAGTAATGTTTTCTGAAATAGAATTATCAGGAAAAAAAGGGAATGGTAGCATTATTTCAATCACTTCCAACCAGGTATTACCAAAGACTCAAACCTACAATGTACTAGTAGAAAAGCACATTTTTTTTTTTTTTTTACAAAATAATTCTGTTTGGTATTGTGAGAAGTGGCATAGTGTAGTGGGCAAGGTCATGAACTTAATTCATGTTCAGGTTGGAACCCCGGCTCAGCCACATACCAGCTACATGAGCTTGGGCAATTTACTTATGCTCTCAGGATTGCCATTTTTTTAATCTGTAAAATGAGGAAATGATTCCTTTCCCCAAGAATTGTAAGCATCATATATATTTTACATACACTCACACTTACTATTAGAACAATACTGGGCAGTATGGTAACTACTGGCTATTTCTTTTTATAGAAGTTTTTGCCATAGGGCACCTTCGCTTGCTGAAGAGAAAGAGACAGTGAGAGGGAAAGTGAGAAATCACCTCCCAGGGAGGATGGCCATGCTACAATCCCTTCTCCTCCATTCTTTTCCTGGAATTGTGGGCACACACGCATATGCACCCAGAGCAATTTTCAAGCCACTGGGTCTGGGACTAGAACTGTGGTCAACCAAGTGTGAGTCCAGTGACATAGCCACTACACCACCTGCTAGCCTGACTACTAGCTATTTTTACTGGTGAGTTACCATTACCACATACTAACTAGTGCTGTATTAGTTTGAGTTAACAAGAATTAATTTGAAAAACAGAGGTAAGCTAAAACAAAACAAAAGTTTAATGCTATGCTTTATTTACCAGGTGTTAGTTAATACCTTGAAAAAATTATAGCCTCAGTAAAAAAAAATAGAAGCAAATGGTTTTGACCTCAGTGGATTTGAACATTTCTCAATCACTCTTGGTAAAAATAAATTTTCCATTGCACTCAGAAACCTACTTGCAGTACCCACATTCACACCCACACATAAACAAGCTAAACACACATATACACTACTAAATAGCACTCATTGTGACATTTTCCACTCTCTTTCAGTTTATTAAAATGGTTATACTCTACTACCAATTTCACCACCATGACCTACCATTTGCAAAATGCTATAGAACTAATTTTTACAATGAGACAATTACATTGGAAAAATATATACTCTTCCCATCTCTAGCCACTCTTCAGCCCAGTTCTGACCTGTAGAACTAGAATCAATCTTTACTTTAGTACAAAAAGGGAAACAGACTTTTCCAGGCCTTCTCACACATTCCCAATTTTATCAGACCATGCTGATCTGCAGTCCTGGTGTCAGATGTTCACCTTTCTCAGTACTCCTCTGACCATGCAGGACACAGAGAGTGAACACTCGTGTGGGAACATAAAGCCCTCTCTTTGACCTAAAGTTCTTCTGTCTGTGTGAACATGGAGCATGAGGTTGCAAGAAGAAGAGGTCATTAAACCTCCAGAGAGCTGGAAAGAGAGTTTTGCAAACCCCAGAACAGTAATTATGACCCCTGCCCTTTCATCCAATTAGTGGCCAAAGCAGTACACAGCACAACATTTAATTTAATCCATGGCAACTGAATACATGACAAGATTTTAGGAACTCACATTTTATAGTAACATCAGGTACAAGGCAAGATTACATATATTTTCAGATAAATGGAGCTTTTTTTAATTTTTTTTTTCCATAGGGCATGTGTGCTTGCCAGAAAGAGACAGAAAGCAATACGGTGAGAGGAAAAGTGAGAAATCACCTTTTTGGGGAATGGCCACCTGCAATCCCTTGTCCTCCGTTCTCCTCTTCAGATCCGAAGCATTCACACACACACACACACACACACACACACACACCAGGCATGATTTGCAAACCACCACATCCCAGACTTGAACCATGGTTGACCATGAAGGAATCCAGTAACTTAACCACCATGCTACCTCCTGGCTCAAATGGTGCTTATCTTATACCACAAAAACTACTTGAATCAAAGTTCACTTGCCTTTTCATATCTTTCTACTCATGCAAAGTGTATATCACTAAATTCTACCTTTAGTCATGATTCACATTTCTTGTCTTCCGCGAGGTAGCCCTTCTTCTTGATTTCGACACTTGGTAGAAGCAAATGAATGTTACCTCACAAACTAAAAGTATTAAATAAGAGTCCTGGAGATGGGGCCAACAGAACATAGTGGTTAAGGTACTGGACTCTCACATGGTGCTTGACCATGTTTTAAGTCCCAGATCTGGTGGTTTGAAAATCACAGCAGGTGCATGGGCATGAATGCCCAAAATCCCAGGAGGAGAAAGAAGGAGAAGGGATTGTAATGTGGCCATGCCCCCTAGGGGGTGATTTCTCACTTTCCATCTCTCTCTCTCTCTTCTCTCCAGCAAGTGCACATATCCTTTGACAAGAATTTTACAAAAAAGAGTTCTGGAGATAGACTGGTAGTGATTGCACAACAGTATAAATACATTTAATGCATTTCTGTGTATACTTAAAAATGACTAAGATGGGAAACTTTATGTTGTGTGCATTTTGCCACAATTGAAAAATAAATTACAAAAAAAGTATTAAATGGAAGTTCTAAATTTAGATCTTCCTCCCTCCTCGCCCTTTCATCTGAAACTCTTTCCAACACGCGCACGTGCACAAACACACACACACACACACACACACACAAGCTGGCACTGCATTTTGTTGTTTTTTAGTCAAGTAAAATTTAGTTAGTTATTTAGATCTTGGATACTGTCATTTATTACCACTTCCTATTTTTTGTGGTTGTAGGGGATAACCAGAGGAAACAGAAACACCCCTTTTAATCTTTTTTTTTTTTGAGAGGTTTTTGCTATAGGGCGCATGTGCTCGCCAGAAAGACAGAGAGAGACAGAGAGACAGAAAGCGAGAAATCATCCCCCAGGAGGAATGGCCATGCCGCAATCCCTTCTCTTCCATTCACCTCTCAGGATCTTGAACATGCACGCACATGCACCCAGCATGAGTTTAAGCTACGAGGTCCAGGACTCAAACCACAGTCGGCTACATGGGAGTTCAGTGACATAGCTATTATGCTAACTGCTGGTCCCAATCTATTAAATAAAAGTTTCCATGTAGCCTCCTGTCTCACCACTGGTAAAGTTCTCCATAATAAATCTGTCCATAACAGACTGATATTTTAGTTCCAGAGTTGACCTATTAAACTTTGTGACAGAGCCTACCAATCTACTTAAATTGAACAGTGTAAAGTAATACAAATATCTTCCAAGAATTACACAAATACACTCTGCTAGAAAATATGAACATGGAAGACTTGCTCCATAATTTCTGCTTGGCTACACCTTGAAAACTAAATAAAACAAGGACATTTAATGTGTATGCCTCTATCAAATGAGGCATAGTCTTTGAGCAAGGCCTTGATGAAAACCACAGGAGCAGTTTGTTCAGCATGTGTTCTTCATTGACCTTGTGAGGCATCGTTCACCATCTTTAATAAATGAATGTTGTAAATAAGTGTGCTCTCTTACCTGTGAGTTTTGATGGCCTTATAAGCCACTCAAGCTTCACCTTTGTATTTAATGTGTCATCAGAATCTATTTCTAGTCGTTGGTGGATAACTCTGTTGCAGTTTACAATTACCATGGTATATATGCTTCTCTCTCAGGCTCATCTTATTACCCAAACCAAACATTCTACTTATTAAGAATACAGTTACTTCATATCAGATTTCATTTTGAAAATATTTTAACTCTAGCTTTTTTTCTCCTAGTGCTTACATAATGCATTTAACCAATCTCATTCTTAATTCTAGACTTGAAATATACTTCCTTCATACATAATAGCATGACGGGAACCTTGTACCTTACTCCACCCCTCTTATTTTCCCAAATAATTGATTTTATCCAAAACATAGTTTATTAAAGGGATGAGGGAACATACTTAAAATTTAAGTCTGACTATGTAAATACTTTTAGTAAACTAATCTGATTAAATTAAAGCATTAAGTAAAGCATATTTTGTCACCCTGTCATTCTATAGTACCAAAATGCATTTCTAGACAAAAACATAAATAAAAGTTTACAATCAAGAATCAGTAGCTCTATTCTATAATACACAACCACTATACCACTATGTGTTAAAGAGAGTCAAATATACTTAGAATTTCAAGGACAAAATAATGCAAATAGTCCTGGCTAGATCTTATATCATACAAATACAGTGCCCAATCACAATCAAGATGTTAAAAAATAAATAAATAAAAATTGCCAAACAAGATGTTCGAATTTACATAATACATAATTATCAAAAGAAAAAGATTTACAGTACTCATTTTGAAGTATCTTTTCCTAAGTAAGGAAATTTCGATCTTACAGCCTTAAATCTCTTTATAAATAAGGAAATGCAGCTGATCTAAAATATTAATGGAATTTCATTTGTATTACATAGAAAAAATGCAATAACTAAGAAGGGTGAAAGATATAAAATACATTTCATATGTTGGCCAATTCACATATCTTTCATCTTTGATTACTCTTGAAAACTTTTAGGCCTGTATCCAGGAAATCTTTCCAAGTGACTCATATATCTCAAGTCCTATCATTATCACAGTCTATTCTTTTTTTTTTTTTAAGAGAGATTTTTGCCATAGGGCACATGCACTTACCAGAGAGACAGAGATACAGAAAGCTAGAAATCACCTCCTGGAGGGAATAGCCATGCTGCAATCCCATTTCTCCTGAATTGATGGAAGAAAAAAATAAGTAAAATCATTGGTAAAATGGGGCAAATTACTTCATTCTATTCTTTTTTCTCCTAATTTATTAAATTCAGAAACCATGTATCAAAAACTTTCTTAATAGTAAAAGCTAACTGGTAAGCCCTTGGTGGTTGGATCCCACATGGCCAACCACATAGCTGGAGTTTCAGATTGGCACCTTGAAAAGCATACCAGGCATAGGTACATGCATTCCCAAAATCCTGAAAGGGAGAAATGGAGGAAAAGAGATTCCAGCATGAGCATGACATATTCCCCATAGGGGGAAGGTATGTTTTCTCACTTTTCCTCTCCCTAGTGAGTGCATGTGCTCTCTGACAAAATTTGGAATTATTATAAATACTATATCCAAAATTTATTGAGAGCCTATTAAGAGCAAGCCACCACTCTAACCATCTTACGTAAGTTATCTTACTTAACATTCACGAATCTATAAGATAGGTACTACTGTTTCATTTTACAGACAAAGAAACTGAGACACAGAGAACTAAGTAAGGTATCCCAGGTCGCACAGGTAGTATCAGTTTCAAGATTTAACCCAATCCAAGCAATCTAGTTCTGGAGCCCATCCTTTTACTCAGTATGTTCTGTTGCTTTTCTGTATGAGAGTACATGCTGACCCTATCCACTCACACATCCCATTACAATACTATGCATTTATGGGAAAAGGAGTCCTAGAAATTCATCTCTAAAAAAAATATTTTTAATTAAAAAAAGTTTTTTTAATTTGCTATAAAGCATATGTACTCCCTAGAGGGAGACAAAAAGGAAAAGAGAGAAAGAAACTAAGCAAAGCACCCCCCCCCAGTGGAGATGACCACTCAGCAATGTCTTCTCAGGATTTTGGGCACATATGTATGCACCCAACATGTTTTTCAAGCCTCCAGGTCTGGAACTCAAGCTGCACAGTTGGCTATGTGGGATCCAGCCACCTTAATCACCATGCCACCTGGCTGGTCCAAGAATTCATATTTAAGCACTTAGGATGAACAGACTTTATGCCATACTCTGTTTTCAGTGGTTGAAAGGAACATAAAAATGAATAAACCATGGTTCAAGCTCTTGATAAATTCAACCTAGTAGAGGACATCTTATTACAGCACAGTGAAAACTACATCCAAAAACCTTTTGAAGACATGAGTTGAGAGTGATGACTAATTTTTTGGAGAATATCAGGAAGATGTCATAGAAAAGGTGACAAAATGATCAAAGTTTTTAAAAGGAAAAGTAGGAGCTCCAGAAAATGAGTAAGGTAGAAGGAGCAAGTAGGTATCCACATTTTGAATGATAATAATGAAAATCAATTTGCTAATCATTTTTATGTCTCACATATATTCAAGGCTTTGTGCTAGGCCCATGAAAGACACAAAAATAAATCTAACATATATCTTTCTTTCAATAAATGCATAATTTGAGAGAAGAAATAACAAAGAAATGAATATTACAAGGCCATGTTTTTAAAATGTTCAAGGAGAGAAGACATCTTCATGGCTCCTGAGAACTAGTGATTTCAGGGGAGTAAACGAAATGAAGATTTTCCACTGATAACTCAGCCTCCAGCCCACAAACTCCAGTGGAGAGGCAAGGGGGCAGGCCTCATAAGATACCTTCATGGCTTCTGAGAATTAGTGGTTTCAGGGGAATAAATGAAATGAAGATTTTCCACTGATAATTCAGCCTCCAGCCCACAAACTCCAGTGGTAGACTTTCAAGTCTCCTGTCTCTGTCTCTGTCTGTATCTCTCTACCTCTGTCTCTGGCTTCTCATTTTTTTGTAATTTTTTCTTTTTGAAATTTTTTAAGGTAAAGCATTTTCTCGGGTTTCAGCCCCTTCTCTCCCTTTATCTGCTTAATAATCCCCTCTCCTCCTCCCAACCCAGGAGAGACAAGGGAGCAGGCCTCAGAAGACATCTTCATGGCTCCTGAGAACTAGTTTTCTAATTTTTGCTTTTAAAAAATAATAATTTTTTTTTTTAGTTTTTTCAGCATTTTTCTTCTCTTCTTCTCTGTTTCTTACTTGTTTTTGTTGCTGTTGTTCCTCTCTCTTTGTTTCCTTTTCTGCACACTCCTGGACTCTCTGATTGTACTTCAAGTTTGGGAAGAAACACACTTCCCATCAAATGACTAGAAATCACCACAGGACCACAAGAAATATGAGAAAGCAAGAAAATATCTCTCCTCCAAGGGAAAAGAATAATTTCTCTTCATCCAAAGACAGTTCAATGGAAATCATGGAAATGTCTGATAAAGAATTTAGAACATTCATAATGGCAAAGCTAACAGAGATGGAAGAGAAGAGAGACAATGAACTGCAGAAGAGAAAGGAGAAAGGAGCTGACGAGTTCCAGGAGGTGAGGAAATTTTTGCAAGATCTAAAAGAGGAATTACATGCTTTACAAAAGAATCAAATGGAACTGTTAGAGATGAAGGCTATAATACAGGAAGTCAAAATCTCTCTTGAAAGTATTAAAAGCAGACTAGATCATACAGAAAATAGAATCTTAGATGTAGAAGAGAAAATTGCTGGTCTAGAAAAATCCACCATGAAGACTGAGACAATTGCCCAAAACTTTGAGAATAATATACGAGAAATACTAAATATCATCAAAGGTCCAAACATCCAGATAATTGGCATCCCAGAAGGCAAAGAGACTCATAAGGGCATTGATAATCTATTCCATGAAATCCTGCAAGAAAACTTTCTAAACCTAGAAAGGCACTCAAAGATCCAGTCTCAAGAAATACAAAGGACCCCAAATAGAATCAATCCAAGAAGATCTTCTCCAAGACACACTCTAGCCGGGTTGACCAAAACCACAGACAGAGACAAGATACTAAGATTGGCAAGAGAAAAACATCCAGTTACCTACAAAGGACATCCCATCAGGCTAACGACAGGCCTCTCATCGGAAACCATGCGAGCGAGGAACGGGCGGGAAAATATATCCAAAGTGTTCATAGAAGAGCAATTTCAGCCGAGAATACTGTACCCGGCAAGACGATCTTTCATGTGGGAAGAAAGGACAAGAACATTCTCAGATAAACGAAAACCTGAAGGAATTTACCAGCACCAGACCAGATGTCCAAGAAGTTCTCCAGGGTGTGCTATATCAGGAAAATTAAATACAGTCACACAGAAATAAGAGTTAAGGGAACCAGCGGTTAGCGTAATGGCTATGTCGCTGGACTCCCACGTGGGCGACCGCGGTTCGCGTCCCGGACCCGGTGGCTTAAAACTCAGGCCGGGTGCGTGTGCGTGCACGCCCCAGATCGCGAGAGGCGAATGGAGAAGGCGGTGTCAGACATAGGGGTAAATATAAATATATATACACACACATGTATATATATATACACACATGTATATATATACACACACACACATATATATACATGTGTATATATATAAATATATATACACATGTGTATATATTAGTATATATACACATGTGTATATATATACACACACACATATACATACATATATATATACACACATATATATGAAGCTAGAAATGGAAAATTATTGATGATAACATACATGATTAAGCCACTTTGCAGTATATTCTGGATGGAAAGCCACTTTTTGTTTGCTGTGACGATAATTAGGGGATGAATGTAAATTAATTAATTTAAAAAAAGTTTCAGGAGGGAGAAAAAACACAAAATCTGTTTTTTTTGAAATTTAAAAAAATGTATATTTGATGACTGCAGTAAGCTATACAGTCCCAGCTAGGTACTACTTTATAGTATGTTCATTCTACTCACTGAGATTTATGCCTAAAGTCAGATTTCTGTTCATGGATATGTATCTATCAGCTGCACTTGCTATTGGAAGTATTTAGATTAATTAAGTTCATTAGTGAATAAATAAAATGGGAGGGGGCATAGAAAGCAACTATGGATACAAGAGACAGTGTGGGAGGAGGGTGAGACATGGCAGAGGGTAAGAGATAGGAAATCAAGGATGGCAAAAAAAAAAAGCAAAATGTGCAGGAAATAAGAAATGGAAAATTATTTGTTGATAACACGTATGATTGAGACAATATACAGTGTATTCTGGATGGGAAACCTCATTTTGTTTGCTGTAATGATGTATAGTGAATGAATTAAATAAATGAATTTAAATTTTAAAAAGTGTTCTAGGAATTCTAGGATAAGCCCTGTAGGTGTGCTAAGGATGTAGCATAAATTCAAAGACTTCTTTGAAACTGATACTTAGTCTGTTTCTATGATTCTGAGCTCATAAAAGCAGTTGGATCAGCTGAAAGAACTTTAAGACTCTGAGATTAATGGATGAGGACTAAATGGATTGTCACAATCATATTTTTATCATATAACACTGAAATTGATGAGCCATTCCTGGATTAAGTGAAGGAGAATCCAAAACATACCCAGACTGGATCATGTTTTAGACTTCTCTAGCCTTATGCATGGAAGGGAACAAGTTGTAGTTCCAGAAGGACTCATAATTTGCTTCAGTTGTGTAACTAGTTATGTGGAAGTGTCAGGATACTGGAATCTTTGTCCTAAAGATGGTGTTGATTGTACTACCATTTATCCTCACCGTCCTGTCTACTACACTTTCAATATATGCAAAATGTGTTTGATTTACTCAAAGGGTATCTGTGTCTTGTCTTCCTGTCAATATAAGCCTACAAAGGACATATTGCCACATGACAGTTGGGCAAGGAGTTTAATGAATTATACAGGAGTTCAGAAGAGGAGGTTATTTTTGATTAATCACAGAGTTCTTGGAGGAAGTACCATTAGGATTATGATCAATTAAACTCATCATCAAACCATCAAGATTTCTGTCTGACTTACTCCCTTACTCATTGATACATTCACTTATCAGATAAAATAATCTATTCAAAAAGAATATAGGGTTCAGTCTTAATGGTTTAGGAAACTTCCTACCCTTTCCAAGAACTAATTTTATAATTTATCTATAAGAGAAAATTAATAATTCCTTCATTCCTAGATTCTTATTGGTATTTTACTATACTGACCAAGACATTAACAACAAAAATGAAAAACATATTATATTCAATTTACATAGCATATTTTAAGAATATTGCCTCATTTGATTCCTCCAGTCATTCTGTAAAGTATTAGTCAAGTATAGTGACTTGCCCCACACCATATGGCTGGCTCATAAGTGGATAAGTCATCTCTTTTCTGTTGTCCTACCATGGAATCCCAGTTCTGACTGAAAACACTTCGGAAATTCCCCTATGCCTGTGAATTATTAACTTCCTATCCTTTCCCTGAGACTTGCCCTCCCCCATCTTTGTCAATATGCCCAGCCACAGGTGGTGATATTGTACCATACAAAAAGTCCACTTAGGCCCTAACTAACTGGGCCTCAAGAATACACTAAACCAGAATGGCAAGATTTTGAGAATTTGTACCAATGTACAGTGTTTGTCTGTGTGCTGGGAAATAAAGTTTGTGAATATAAGAGCCATGAGTTGCCATTCCACCCTAAGAACAAATGTTGGAGAAACAGTCTGCAGAGAGAATGATGAAGCTGAAACACAAGAAAATCAAGGAGTAGACATAGAGGAACCAATGACTTTGCAGTTCCTGTTACAGTCTTTGAGAAGTAGATATCGCCTTAATACTTTATCCCATTTCCTTTCTGAAATTTAAATAAACCAGGGACTTAAAGACTAATTTTTCAGAATCTTTATGAGACTATTTAATATTAGCCCATTCATTAGAATACAGATGTTAAAAGAGAAAAGAAAGAAAGAAGAAAGAGAGAAAGAGGAACTAGAATACAGAGGTTAAAAGAGAAAAGAAAGAAAGAAGAGAGAAAGAGGAAGCAAGCAAGCAAGCAAGCAAGAAAGAAAGAAAGAAGAGAGGTGAGAAAGAAAGGAACAAAGGAAGGAGGGAAGGGAGGGAGGGAGGGAGAGAAATAAAGAAAGAGAAGGAGGGAGGGAGAAAGAATGGAAGGAAAAAGATAATGAGAAAGGGGTGGGAGAGGAGAAGTTATTTTCTACATCTGTTATCTATAACTACAACCTCTCAAAACTCCTACTCTGCCTCACCATATGGAAGGGAATAATTTTATAGCCTAGGTTTCAAAGTTATTTGTCTGTGCTTGGTACAGGAACAATGTATTTGATGAAATATTTTTTTTCCAAACTAATCAAATTCATGCTTTGAAAAAATGAACCAGAGTGTAAGATAGAATGAGCTTAGGGGTAGCAGGTTTTGGGGGGCAAGGAGGACATAGATAAGAATGATTAGTTGGGAATTGAGAATATGACTTAACAAAGAAAAGGCTGTACAAACAAGGAAAAACAACAGGTATAAAAAATGCTGAAAGACAGGGCTGGCAGGTGCCATGGTGATTAAGGTGTTAGACTCCCACATGGCCCACTAGTTTGAGTCCCAGACCTGATGGCTTACTTTCTCACTTTTCCTCTCTCTATCTTTTCTCTGGTCAAATCAAATAATAATAATTAACAAAATTAAATAAACAATTTTTAAAAAGTGCTGAAAGAAGACTGGATGTTATTTAGCATTGAATTGGCAGTGTGGAAGAGTGGGGGAAAGGAGGAGTCAAAGATGACTGTTCAGACTCTGAGGCCTGGTGACTACAAGTACAAAACCAGTGGCTAAAATCTGAAATCAAGAGGAGGACTCAGTAAAGAGTTGGAGTTCAAGCATTTACAAGGACTGTGTAGCATCGATAGAAATGTCCACTATTCCAAGAAAAAGACAATGCTGGAACTTCTTTATTTGTCTAGATTTTTTTGAGAGGTTTTTGCCATAGGGCATGTGCACTCGCCAGATAGACAGAGAGAGACAGAGAGAGACAGAAAGCGAGAAATCACCCCCCAGGGTGGATGGCCACGCCGCAATCCCTTCTCCTCCATTCTCCTCTCGGGATCTTGGGCACACACGCACATGCGCCCGGTGTGAGTTGTAAGGCACTGGGTCCTTCTAGATTTTTTTGAGAGGTTTTTGCCATAGAGCATGTGCACTCGCCAGATAGACAGAGAGAGACAGAGAGAGACAGAAAGCGAGAAATCACCCCCCAGGGTGGATGGCCACGCCGCAATCCCTTCTCCTCCATTCTCCTCTCGGGATCTTGGGCACACACGCACATGCGCCCGGTGTGAGTTGTAAGGCACTGGGTCCAGGAGGTGAACTGCAGTCGACTATGTGGAAGTCCAGTGACATAGCCATTACGCTAACTGCTGGTCCCTCTTTTTTTTAGATGTTGAATGCTTGATGGAGGGCACAGCAGAAGAGTTGAGGAGGAAGGACCAGAGATTGAATGCAAAGATTCAAAATGCATAAGAGAAAGCAACACTGGTAGAAACAAGATCCTGGAAGGGATAATAAACCCAAGTGTTCAGGAAAGAAATGGGATTTGGAGAGGAAAACAATTAAAAGAACACAGTGTCTTCCATCGCCTCTTCAGGGTTTGCAAGAGAGGTCTGCCAACAGGAACAATGATGCTAGCATGTAGAATCACATTCCACCGCATAGGTCTAGCAGATAGTCAGCACTTAATAAATGTCATTGAAAGAATAAATTATTCTGCTACTCAAATATGTGTGTGCAAATACTTACATAGATATTTGTGTTGCTGGTGGTTTCACAAATCAGTTCAGAAAAGAAAATGCATTCTATAGTCTTTAGTCTTAAAGAGAGCCAAAAACAACAATAACGCAATTATGTGTCAGATCAGAGTTAATTCATTCAGCCACGCCTGTAACTTGGAAAGCTCAATTATCAGCAGAAATCTTTGCCATTATGAAAGGCACGGTTATATAAACAAAGAGCATTTACATTGTCATACAGGAAATTCCACAGCACCCTTTCCACATGACCTTCCTCTATTGTCACTGTTTTCATATAAAAGGGCTTTGTGCCTTCCAGCACTAACATCCCAATTCCCATTCCCAGTGGAAAATCAAAAGGTAGGCCCATAAAGAAGCTCACACACGCAAAACCAAAACTGAGAGCCGCAGAGGACAGATGATTATAACGTACTGCACTCTTCGGCAGAAAACCTAGTAAAACTTGCTCAATGTAATAGCCAAAAGAGATGCTACACAAAATGTAAATGAAATGTTAAGTAATTAGAGAAAACAAGAGCTTGTATCATTTTGGAAAATTGAAATTTTATTTATTATCATTTGTCTATACTCTTGAAAGGAAATGTGCTAAATAAACCCTTTTCTGAAGAAGCAAATGACATAGGGGTTTCATCTTAATCACCTTCCTTTCTAAGAGCTAACACAGGAGTTCTTAAAATTGTCTATACCACACACCTCCTTGTCAGTCTAGTGAAGCCTATGGACTCCTCAGAATAATTATAGATGCATAAAATAAAATGGGTTTACAAAAACAACTGAAGTTGAAATGCAATTGAAAAGCAATTGAAAAACAAGTTTCAAAAACATTAAAAGAATATTTTGTAAAATAATACACAACTTCTTTATTAACTTATTAAACAGCAAGACTGGTAATGATGCAATTACCATATGCTAATTAGTTTGAACAATATTTAAAGATAACTATAACATGGGAGGAACTACAAAAACACCAGTAGTTTCTACTATGACAGAGTCACAGGTATATACTAACATAATATAGTATTCTATCACTCCATGGTTTAGAGTCTATACTTGGAGATGAAAGAAAAAATTCTGTTTCAGCTTGATCTTAATGAATATCCCCCTCTTTCTGAATACACAGACCTCCAAAACTCCCTGTTGTCACTTTAATAAAATCTACAAATATAATTAGCATTCACCAATTTTGATTACTAACAAATAAATACAAGCTTTCAATTTCCAGAACTATTAAGGCTTCACTAAGTATTAAGAGAGCGCAGGTATTGAACTGTGGCTATTACTGGAAGGAGAGAAATTAAAGCCCATAAATGTGGAGAATCTCCAACACACACTGAGAAGTAATGTCCAAGAAATTCACTTTAGCACTAACTGGCTCCAAGAAGGGTCCTGAAGAAGGACAACTGACCCAGAGTCCCTTCCACTATCCCAGTACCACATGATTTTCCTGGACACTCCTCATATACAAATGCCAATCAAGTGTCTAAGTACATTGTTAAGCACATTTTCTCTTTGCAACATTTTGATGAAAACTTCTCTAGAAAGGTCCAGTGGGTGGTGTGATTTAAGGGGCTGGATCCCATCTAGTGATTCCATAATTTCAGTCCCAGACCCCACAGCTAGAAAAGCATGCTGGGCATGTGTGTATTCGTGCCCCAAACAGGGCTGGAGGAGAAGAAACTGTGCTGTGGACATTTCCCCTGGGGATTTCTCACTTTCCCTCTCCCTCTCTGATACCCTCTAGCAAAAACTAAAAACAAAAACAAGAAAACTTCACTAAAAGTCCCCATAATCCACCAAAAGATTTTAGTTTGACTGAAATCTTAAATTGTTCATTAAAATATTAATAGATATACAATGAGAATTTTTTAAAGAATTATTTTATTTAACTTTATGTATTTATTTTAATTTTACCAGAGAGGGACAGAGTGAGAGAGAGAAAGAGAGGGAAAGTAAGAAAGCAAGCTGCCAGGTCTGGAATTCAAACCGTGGTCAGCACCCTTAACCACCATGCCACCTGCCGGGCCCAACATTGTTTTACCTTCTGAAGCATGTGTATGGTCATGTGTGTAGTTTCAGATCACTTAGCACCAACTCTCACGATGGTGTGGTAAATTTTCCCCTAACAACTACTCAATTAAATTATTAAGGACTGACTAGTTTACATTGAGGTGTGAAATACAGAATTCACATTAAGTTGTAAAACACAGTAATGAATGTTCCTGCATGCCTCACTTAGTCTGTGAGGCTGTTTTCAAAGCTAAAACTTTAATAAAAGCCTCCTATACTGAACCCCTGAAAATATTTGCATCACCTGAGGTAGCTCTGACCTCATTTCTCCCATTCTCAACTATATGACCTCTGTAGGCCTCCATTGTTTTGATTGTAAGACAAGAGAGTTAAACCAGATTATCTCTGAGGCCTATTCAGCAACAACTACACTTCCAAACCCTTGCCATAGCAAACCTCACTCACCCATCCCTGCCTCTCTATGGTCTAAATATTAGACTTGTGAAATGTGAACAGATTTAATTTACTAAAAGCCTCTAATCAAGACCAAAACCTTTTACTTAAACAATTAGAAAACAATTAGCTAGGGGAATAAAAACAATTTTAATTTGCTAAATGGGCCTTCTTCCTCCTAATAGATACGGACAAGACCCTAACTAATGCTTCTGACCACACAGAAACCACATGGGCATCACCAAGTGTGTAGATAGAGGCGTGGGTCGGCTCAATTTTCTATCAGGAAAGTGAACGGCATTCACATTAACCTCAGCCTTTTTGCAGTGATTCATGTTTAAACATGTGCCCAATGTTTGCAACGCTTAAAATGACCTACTCAGTGATCCAGCTCAATGCCTGAGCACAGGTGGAGCTTACACAAGCCCAGCGCTGAGACCACCTTTGTCGTCATACCTCTCACACCACCACGGATTTAGGAATCTCTCCTCGGATGCTGAGCTCTGGAGTCCCTTCCACTATCCCAGTACCACATGATTTTCCTGGACACTCCTCATATACAAATGCCAATCAAGTGTCTAAGTACATTGTTAAGCACATTTTCTCTTTGCAACATTTTGATGAAAACTTCTCTAGAAAGGTCCAGTGGGTGGTGTGATTTAAGGGGCTGGATCCCATCTAGTGATTCCATAATTTCAGTCCCAGACCCCACAGCTAGAAAAGCATGCTGGGCATGTGTGTATTCGTGCCCCAAACAGGGCTGGAGGAGAAGAAACTGTGCTGTGGACATTTCCCCTGGGGATTTCTCACTTTCCCTCTCCCTCTCTGATACCCTCTAGCAAAAACTAAAAACAAAAACAAGAAAACTTCACTAAAAGTCCCCATAATCCACCAAAAGATTTTAGTTTGACTGAAATCTTAAATTGTTCATTAAAATATTAATAGATATACAATGAGAATTTTTTTAAGAATTATTTTATTTAACTTTATGTATTTATTTTAATTTTACCAGAGAGGGACAGAGTGAGAGAGAGAAAGAGAGGGAAAGTAAGAAAGCAAGCTGCCAGGTCTGGAATTCAAACCGTGGTCAGCACCCTTAACCACCATGCCACCTGCCGGGCCCAACACTGGGAATTTTATAAGAGCATATATAAATCACATATAGAATAATTAAAAAGCAAATACACAGTACAGGTTTGTCTTTATTTAGTTGGCTAGTTGATTGTTTTGGATACTGAGTTGTTTTGACTATAAAGGATGGGAGAAATAGCCCTTAGTCTAGCCAAAGTGAAGATTTAATCAATGAACTATGAGATATTAAACAACCATAAATAAAGTAATGGTCAATAATAGTAGAGAATCTTCACGGAATCATTCAAGCTGGAATTTATTATTTTTACTACCATAAACCAACTGTACTCATTTCCTAGAGTTACTGTTACAAATTATTACAGAACTGGTGTCTTAAAACAACAAAACTTTATTCTCTCATAGTTCTCGAGACCAGAAGTCCAAAATCTAGGTGCCAATGAGGCTGGTTCTCTCTGAAGTTTTTGAGGGGAGATGCCATACCTCTGTCCTACCATCTAGTGGCCATTGAGAACACTTGCCATTCTTTGTTATGGGATTATGTAACTCCAGTCTTAACTTTACCTTCAATAGTCTTCTGTATCTCAAATTTCCCTTTCCTTTCTTCTATAAGAAAGCTATTCATTGGATTTACGGTCACCCTCAATCCAGGATGATCCTATCTCCAGATCCTTAACTAATTCCATCCATAAAGGCTCTATTTACAAATTAGGTCACTTTCACAGATACCAGAGATTAAAACTAGAATGGAACTTTTCTAAAGACATCATTCAACCTACTACAGCAAAGATTTCTGTAACTCCATGCACTCTTGCTACAAAAGCTTTTAGTAAAAGATGACCCAAGTTGGGACCAGCAGTTAGTGTAATGGCTATGTCGCTGGACTCCCATGTAGTCGACCGCGGTTCGAGTACTGGACCCGGTGGCTTAAACTCACGCTGGGCATGTGTGTGTGTGTGTGTGTGTGCCCAAGATCCCGAGAGGAGAATGGAGGAGAAGGGATTGCGGCGTGGCCATCCCCCCTGGGGGGTGATTTCTCGCTTTCTGTCTCTATGTCTCTCTCTCTCTTTCTGGTGAGCACATGTGCCCTATAGCAAAAACCTCTCAAAAAAAAAAAAAAAAAAAGATGACCCAAGGCAATACACAGCCTATAGCAAACAGTGTTAGTAGCTACTTCTACTTAAAAAAAAAAAGGAAGATGCATATCATAAATTACTAACATTTGCAGATCTGTAATACACACAGGGAGTATATGCAGCTATAGAATAGAAACAGAGTTGATACAGTCTGTGTAGCTGAAACAGAAAGTTTAAAACTTAAAAATAACAATTTAGTTTTGAGAAAGTATAGACACACACCAGGAATTCCCAGCAATCACCTCTGAAAGACATGGGCCCAGGCCACCATTGGAGGGTGTAGGCCAGTGTAGGATATAAAAACAGGGTGAAGACAGAGGTCCCCTTAGTCACCACTGCCTAAGGGAGTTCCCAGTGCTTCAGCAAAATAAGTATCACCCAACCCACACTGGAGCTATGACTGAATTGTTTGCTATCTACAAGGTATGCTGTCTACATTTATGCCTTAATTAACTCTTTGTGAGTTTTAAATAATTTATAGTTCATCTAGTGGAATATAGTCAATTCTTCTGAACTAATGTTTTTATGTTTGCATATTCCAAGAAAATTGGAGAAAAGACTCAACATAGTACAAATTAAAAAAAAAAAACAAAAAACAAAAAACAAAAAAAACACATCTGAACCGGATAGGCTATCTAGTTCTTGCAATCATAAAAAAAATGCTTTGTTAAGAAAAAAGGGACTGCGTAATTCTCAAATATACCCATATAATATATCTATAATTCTCAAATATACCCATACATCCATTTTGGGATCCAATACACTTTACACAACTTTAGATTTTTAAATCATCAAAGTATAGCGATAAGTCTTTATCCACATATCAAACTTGATAATCATTTTCCATGTCTTCAACATAGAAAGCATATTGTCTTATAAAAATTAGAAGTATGAATGTAAATGTATAAATATTTTTCCAACTAATTGTTAATTGTATTTAGTAATACTATGGACTTCCATTTCCAGACCCCTGGCCTAAGGGATGCTAAGGCATGCCCACTGCCACAGATCAAGCTCTGGATCTCCCAACCCCAGCGATCCTTTATCTCTTATCAGGAAGGAGCACCTCCAGCTCTACAGCAGACCCCACTTCCATCTCTAGACCCCTGGCCTAAGGGACACTGAGGCAAAGCCCCCTGCCCCAGATACAGCTCCACCAACTCCAGGGACTCTATCTCTGTCAGGAATGTTGGCTTTTTTTTTCCTTCTCTTCTTTCATTTGTTAATTTCACACTTCTCATTACCACACAGGACTGCCCCCAGCTCTACAGCAGACCCTACTTCCACCTCCAGACCTCTAAGGAATACTGAAGCAGACCCCCAGATCCAGCTCCCCCAACCCCAGCGACCCTCCATCTCTGTCAGGAACCCTGGCAAACTTGCACACCATACGCTAGCACAACTTTTTCTTTATTCTTCTTCTTACTTTCTTCCCTCTTATATTGTCCTCTCTTCCTTTTCCTCCACCCTCCCAGAGGGACTAGATAAGTCTAGAATCACAGTTCTGAAATACCCTAGTATTGTAAGAAATCCTGGGATCCTCCCTTTTACAGAAACACCTAAGAAAAGGAAGATATAGCTCTTTAGACACCTGAATAGAATACTCCCCCTCGAAGCACATTGCTAAACACAACAGAAGAGAGACTTCAGCACACATCAGTCCACAGCAAAAGGGAAACACACTTGCTCCTAGTCGTCTAAACATTCTCCTCAAAGGTATTCCAAAGTGAATACATCTCCCAATGGCTAGAAGTAGAAGAAGAGCCTCAGGTCTGAATAAACCAGGAAATATGTCTCCATCAAAAGAACAAAGTAACTCCCTTCCATTTCTCAACAAAACAGAAGAAGTTACCAAAATATTAGAGAAAGAATTTAGAACATTCATGATGACTAAATTCTGTTAGTTGGAACAGAAAAGAGACAACAAACTACAGGAGATTAGAAAGTCCATTAACGATATGAAAGAAGAAAGAAATGGGCACGCTAAGAAAGAATCAGATAGAACTATTAGAGATGAAGTCTGTAATACAGAAAATAAAAAACTCTCTCAAAAGTATTAAAAGTTGAATGGACCATCCTGAAGATCAAATCTCTGACGTAGAAGATAAAATTTCTGACCAAAAAAAAAAAAAAAAACAAAACAAAAACAAAAAAACAAAAAAAAGATAGAGAAAATAGCAAAAAAAAAAATAAAAATGAGGATAATATACAAGAAATACTAGATTCCATTAGCTATCTATGAAAAACCCATAGAGAACATCATCCTGAATGGAGAAAAGCTGAAAGCTTTTACACTAAAAATTGGTACAAGACAAGGATGCCCACTTTCCCCACTCTTTTTCAATATAGTACTCAAAGCCATCGCCAATACAATCAGAAAAGAGAAAAAAATAAATAAAAGGCATTCAAATAGTAAAAGAAGAGGTGAAACTCTCTCTATTTGCAGATGACATGATTGTATACATAGATGACCCAATAGTATTAAAAAAAAAAACCCAAAACTTCTCAAAGTAAGAAATGCATACAGTAAAGTAGCAGGATACACAATTAACTTACAAAAATCTATAACATTCCTATTTCCAAACAGCAAGCCAACAGAGGCAGAACTTACTAAAGTAATCTCATTTACCATAACCACAAAAAGTATAAGATATTACGAATAAAACTAACCAAGTAAGTCAAAGACCTCTCTAAAGAAAATTATGAAAATCTTAAAAAATAAATTGAAAATAACACAAAAATGTAGAAGGATATCCCATGTTCCTGGATTGGGAGAATTAATATAATCAAAATGGCAATCCTACCCAAATTAATCTAAATATTTAATGAATTCCTATAAAATTAGTACTAGCCACATTCTTCACAGATCTAGAAAAGACGATCACAAAATTTGTCTGGAATCATAAAAGAACTCGTATTGCCAAAGTAATCCCGCACAAGAAGAGTAGAATGGACAGCATCTCACTTCCTGACCCAAAAATATACTACAAAGCTGTGGTAATCAAAACAGCATAGTACTGACACAAAAACAGACAGGTGGACCAATGGAATGGAGTAGAGTCCCCAGAAATAAACTCCCATACAGCCAACTGATTTTTGACAAAGGGTACCAGACAATGCACTGAGAAAAGGAAAATCTCTTCAGCAAATATGCTGGAAAAACTGGATATCCACCTGCAGAAAAGATGAATCTGAACCCCTACCTCTCACCTTTGACAAAAATCAA
Source organism: Tupaia belangeri chinensis (assembly GCF_000334495.1). NCBI lineage: Eukaryota > Metazoa > Chordata > Mammalia > Scandentia > Tupaiidae > Tupaia > Tupaia belangeri. The sequence goes on from NW_006208436.1 coordinate 1,602,091, forward strand.
CTCAAGGTAGATAAAAGATCTAAACCTAAGACCTCAAACTATAAAACTGCTCCCGGAGAACACTGGGGAAACTCTGGGAGACATCAGGGTAGGCAAAGACTTCTTAAATAAGACTCCCAAAGCACAGTCAATTATCCCCAAAGTAGACAAGTGGGATTACATCAGACTAAGAAGTTTTTGCATGACAAAAAACATAGTAATTAGTGTGAACAGACAGCCCTCAGAATAGGAAAAATGTTTTTGTAAACTATGCATCAGATAAGAGATTGATAACCAGAATACACAAGGAACTCAAGCAGCTGTTTTGAGAAAAGATGATCGACCCTATTAAAAGATGAGAGAATGAGTTGGAAAAAACCACTCTCTTAAGATAACATACAAATAGCCAAAAGGCATATGAAAAAATGCTCAGCACCCCTCATTGTAAGGGAAACACAGATCAAAACAACAATGTGATACCACCTAACCTAGTCAGAATGACTAAAATTAAAAAAAAAAAACAAAGAATGATAAATGCTGGTGGGAGTGTGGTGAAAGAGGAACTCTCTTACACTGCTGGTGGGAATGTAAATTGGTCCAGCCACTGTGGAGAACAACTTGGAGA
>NW_006208436.1:1602737-1607442 GCF_000334495.1 Tupaia belangeri chinensis
TATGATCCAACAATTCCACTCCTTGGTATCTACCCAAAGGACAGAAGAATTCTTAATCAGAAAAGTACATGCACATCAATATTTATTGTGGCATTATTCACAATTGCTAAGACATGGAACCAACCCAAATGCCCATGAACAGATAAATGGATTGAAAAACTGTGGCACATATGCACATATACTCCATGGAATACTACTACGCCATAAAAAACAAGACCCTGGCTTTTGATAGAAAGTTGGATGAATATGAAAGATTTATTGCTGAGTGAAGCAAGCCAAGCTATAAAGGAGAGACAGTGTATGTCCCCACTTAATTTATACCAAGTTTTCCGCACTCTATGACCAAAACTGAATGACTAAAGGATATAGAAACACGGTAAATAGTTGTGAATACCAGATATAGTGCGGGAAGAGCATGGATGAAGGAATAGTCTGAGGAAGGACATTAAGGAGAAAAATGGAGAGGCAAAGCATTAATAGGAAAAAGAAATAGGATATTATCTGTTGAAGATAACTTTATACTGTTATCAACTGGATTGGGGAGAAATGTAAACAAGTTGGAATATTCACTTTGCAAACTAAATGACATGATTGAATGTATAAAAAAACTTGAAATAAAATAAGATTTAAAAAAAAAAAAACATGAAAACCCAGGAACCAGCAGATGGCATAATGATTACATCACTGGATTCCCATGTAGTTGACCATGGTTCAAGTCCCAGACTCGGTGACTTGAAACTCATGCTGGGCACGTGTGCATGTGTGCCTAAAATCCTGAGGATAAAATATAGGAGAAGGGACTGTAGCATGATCATCCCCAAAGGGGATGATTTCTCTCTTCCTGTCCCTCTGTCTCTCCCTCCCTCCAGCAAGTACATTCATTCTATGGCAAAAATTTCTCTTATAAAAATAGATAAAAACTTATACCCATTGTATCAAAAAACCAACATCAAAATATATAAAATAACTAAAATATATAAGTAGTAGAAGTCCAGGAAAAGTCGAAAGGAGCACTATACTAAAGAAGAATTAACACATTGTTTACATAGTCCTGAATAGACAAAGAATGCAAAATTAATTAATAAACCGATATCCTTTTTCAACACTCATACAACACTCACAAGTGGAAGCTCCAGTACCTTACAAGATGCAGTGACTGTAGATAATTCACTCTTTGATAAAAATGCGATAACAAAATAAAATGACCAATACTCAACAACTTACCCATACTCCCAAGTTTTGCAGGATTGCATTACAGTTCTCTTTTTCCTTTCTACACAAATATTTTATTTGATATTCTTTTAAATTAGTATGCTAAGACCATTTTCTGTGACTATCATATTGCACACTAACTTCATTTCATCCTTTTCTAAATGTGATTAATAACCTCTATACTGTGATTCTTCTTTGTCATAATGTATCCAAATCACCCTAGTTCTGGCAGTGCAAGACAATGCTTTATACTCTCCAGCCTGACATATCTGCACCAAATATGTGCCATCACCAGTAATAAATTCCACTTAGTTGTGTATCTTCAAAAAAATAATAATACTATGCAGTTCTTTACAGATAGATATAGATATAGATGATAGAGATATCGTCCTTCTTAGACCTACTAAATGGAAGAATCCTATGTCTTTTCTTTGGTACCTTCCACAATACTTAGTACAGGACCTAAAGTACAGTGGATCTAAAATCAGTGGTACCTACCACATTTCCTAATGTTGTCTACTAAATTGTCATTCTTTCTTGTGGAAAGTACCAGTTGTATGTATGATGCTGCTAAAGGAATTCATATAAGATAAACACTGCGTAATATTTTCCCACTGAAGCAGCTATGAAGACTGAGTATAAGGAGCAACTAACTGTACTAGTACACTCTGTACCTCAGTTTCCCCATTTATAAAATGGAAGTTATATAGATCTTCAGAAGGTTATTGTTTAAATGAGGTAATAACTGAAAAGTCTTCAAAAGAGTACCTGGCACAAAGGAAGTTCTATAAATAAGCAACTTTATTAGTAATGGTGTTGGTATTATTGTTGGGTTTCATTCACTAGCTTATCAATAATAGGTTTGTCTGATGGAATAACTACAATAATAGATTTTTTATTTGGCATACTAAAAACATCTTCCAAATCACTAATGTTACTGCCTTTAAAAAGTCAGTCCATGAATCACTATTTACTGAACATCTATTGGGTGCCAGACATGTTATTAATATACTGAAATCTGGGACGAGCAGTTAGCATAATGGCTATGTTGCTGAACTCCCATGTAGCCAACCTCAGTTCAAGTCCCAGACCCAGTGGCTTAAACTCACACCAGGTGTGTGTGCATGCATGCCCAAGATCCTGAGAGGAGAATGGACAAGGGATTGTGGTGTGGTCATCCCCCCTGGGGGGTGATTTCTCACTTTCAATCTCTCTGTCTCTCTCTGTCTTTCTGGTGAGCGCATGTGCCCTATAGCAAAAACCTCTCAAAAAAATAATAATAAGGGACCAGCAGTTAGCGTAATGGCTATGTCACTGGACTCCCATGTAGTTGACTGCGGTTTGCGTCCCAGACCCGGTGACTTAAAACTCACGCCAGGTGCATGTGCGTGCATGCCCAAGATCCATAAATAAATAAATAAATAAATAAATAAATAAATAAATAAAATATACTGAAATCCGTAAGGAGATGGTTTCTACCTTTAGTAAGTTTATACTCCAATGTAAAAAGAAATGCATGAACATCTCAATAAAATAAAATGCTTTCAAATAATATGTACTATGAAGAAATTAAAATTGTGTAATGTGATAAACATAGTGCCTGTTTGAGAGCTGGTAATGGGAGAGCTAATTTGAACTAAGAGATCAGTAGACACAAGAAAAGAAGTTTGGTTGAGGCCAGAATAATGAGGCCATAGATGTAAATGAAGAGCTTTTCAAGAAGAAATAACAGCTGCAAAAGATGACATAATTATTATGTTGCTGGACTTTCATGCAGTTGACTGCAGTTTGAGTCCCAGACCTGGTGGCTTATAACTCATGTTGGGCACATTTGTATGCGTGCCCAAAATCCTGAGAGGGAGAATGGAGGAGAAGGGATTGAAGCATGGCCATCCCCCCAGGGGGTGATTTTTCGCTTTCCATCTCTCTGTCTCTCTCTGTCTCTCTGGCAAGTGCACACACACCCTACAGCAAAAAAAAAAATCTCTCTTTAAATAAACTTTAAAACACACCACACAGGTCAGCAGGTGGTGAGGTGGTTAAAAAAAAAAAGAAAAGAAAAAGAAATAACAACTGCAAGATATAAATGCTCTGTGATGGGAACAGTGTTGAAGGCTGATGCAGTCAGTTTCATGCTATTGGATATGATCCAGCGGAGAAGGATAAACTGAAGGATATGATCCAGCAGAGAAGGATAAACTGATAACTGGGTAAAAGAAAAATCTGGAGGAGTGAAATCTTGATGATGGTATGGAATAGGATCCAGAGGACATCTAGAGGGCATGTCCTTTGACAGGGACAAAGTGGCTTGGCAGAATATATAGGTACAAACATGGTGAGCTCGTAGAACTAGAGGTGTAACATAACATTATGGAGAGATCATAATCTGTGAGTGAGTGGGAAAGGGAACTTGAGTTTTGAGAAGTCATTGTAGAGTTAGAAATTGAAGACACTGAGTAGTAATGCAAGACGGCATCTGGTACTGTATGCCTAGACACTTGCAGTGATGGCTATATGGTTGAAGTGACTTGAATTACCACAAATGTTTGATTTTTCTCCAGCATATTAAGCTGTCTTGGGGAGGTGCAAAGTAGGCAGTCATTTCTTTATAAGCAGTCTAGAGATTTTTCCAGGCAGGGAAAGTGATGAAGAAATGTGCAAGGGAATTAAGACGCATTTGCAAAGATGACACAGCAAGAGATTGAAAGCCTTGATGAGGTTGGTAATTTGCAAGAGTGGGATAAGCAGAGTAAGGAAGCTGGATGAATGATGACCAGAAAGTGAGATGTTTGAAATCAAAATGGGGTAGTCACCTTGTAATGAAAAGGGGTATGTTGTGGCCATATGAGTGGTATATGAGGCAAGAGGAAGGTAAATGAAAAAACTAGTACAGAAACTGACTTTTAATTGATTGATTGATAAGTTTTTATTTTGTTTAATTTTGCCAGAGAGAATGAGAGAGAGAGAGGGGGAGGGAGGGAGCAAAAGTATACCCTGTGCAATCTCTTCTCTTCCATTTCTCCTTTCAGGATTTTGGGCATGCATACGCACATGCCTGGCATGTTTCTCAAGGCATGGATCTGGGACAAAAACCACACAGTCAGCTCTGTAGGATCCAGCTGCCTTAACCACCCCTTCACACAATCACCCCAACTACTCCCATTTTTTAATGATAAAAATGTTTTTAGTTACACCAATTGAAAATCCATTTCCACAACATGTTTTCTCTTGTGCTCATCACACAACAAAGAGATGACAATTCTGAGGAATCAAAATTCTCTTAAGGACTGCTGTGTAGATCCATAATGGAGGACGGAAGTCTCCATTCCCTGCTATACAACTAATGCTGGACATCTTTGACAGCCCATTTAGACCTGTTAACTTCCAGGATTTTGTAAGCAATATCTCACCAGAGAGTCACTTTGAGGGAAAAAAAAAGGCCCAGGAACTCTATTATATTTTCACAAAATGCTATTGCAGACACAGGCGATAT
>NW_006208436.1:1607499-1680180 GCF_000334495.1 Tupaia belangeri chinensis
AAAAAAAAAAAAAAAAGAGCAGAACCCTGAGAAAAGCAAGAGATAAAGTAGCCAGAGGCATTTGGCCTTTTCTGAACATTTTTAGCACAAAAATACTTGGCAATCAGTAGAGCTGGTAATTTGAGCATTCTGCTCAAGCTGAGGAAGCACAGGTTTAACCTTACCAGTACATTTTTTACATGAATGGTCTCAAAGATCTTAAATTTCTACATACCTCTGTTAGGGATTTTGTTCGGTCCACCATTTTTGGTGGACTGAACAAACCATTCATTCTCACATTCATTCAGTGATTTTTTTTTTTTTTAAGACCTCGCCATGTGCCAGTCACCACCCTAAGTGTCACATACACATGAGAGCATGAATTACCCAAGTCTTTGTCTTCCTGCTCCTGAGTTCCAGGAGACAGGCAAACAATGTCCAGAATAAACAAATGAATTCTAGTATGTATAAAAGTAATGAGTGTTGTGAAAATAAAGTGGAACACAGTAAAGAGAAGCAAGAGGAAAGGAAGTAGGCGTGTGTGGGTGTAATTGTAAATAGGGCTGCTTTGACTGCTCTATGACAAATGATCCCTAAGTTACATCATTAAGTGAAAAAAGCAAGATGTAAAGAATGTGGCCAGTAAGCTGCCAGTTATTTTCTTAAGTGTACATATAAACATATATATATATGTGTGTGTGTGTGTGTACATGTGTGTATATGTATGTGTATATATGTATGTGTGTGTGTATATATATATATATGTGTGTGTGTGTGTGTGTGTGTGTGTGTAGTCGACCACTGTCTCTGAAAGGAACCTAATAAATCATCAATGTAGTTGACTTCAGAAAAGGAAGGGAACTCAACATCCAGCAGAAAAAGCTGTTTAGGTCCCAAATCCTGTTTATTAGACAATGGTAGAAAACAAGATTTTTTTTAAATGTTCAAAATCGGGGCCAGCAGGTAGTATGATGGGTAAGGGCACTGGACTCCCACATGGTCGACCACAGTCCGAATCTTGGACCTGGCAGCTTGCTTTCTCACTTTCCCTTTCTCTCTCCCCCTCGTGAAATTAAAATAAATAAAGTTAAATAAAATAATTTTTTTAAAAGTCCAATGTCTATTTGTTTCTAATTATCCTTCTGTTAATATCACCATAAATGTGGGGTTTTTGATAATTTTATTTCATTTTATCACTTATTTACATTTAATTATTGCACATTTTATGGCTTACAATATGGTTTTTCCCTTTTTTTTTTTTTTTGGAGAGGTTTTTGCTACAGGGCACGTGCACGCGCCAGACAGAGAGAGACAGAGAGACAGAAAGCGAGAAATCACCCCTCAGGGGGGATGGCCATGCCGCAATCCCTTCTCCTCCATTCTCCTCTCAGGATCTTGGGCACGCACGCACACTTGCCTGGCGCGAGTTTCAAGCCACTGGGTCCGGGACGCGAACCGCGGTCAACTATGTGGGAGTCCAGCGACATAGCCATTACGCTAACTGCTGGTTCCCAAGAGACTTTTGCTTTAAGGTGCATGCACTTGCCAGAGAGACAGAGATACAGGAAGCAAGAAATCACCTTCTGGAGGAAAGGCCACACTGCAATCCCCTCTCCTCCAGTCTCCTCTTGGGATTTTGGGCATACATGTACAAGCGCCCAGCATGAGTTTCAAGCCACCAGGCCCAGAACTCAAACCACAGTTGACTACATGGGAGTCCAGCGATATAACAATTACGCCATCTGCTAGCCCTTGCAATCCAGTTTTTCAAAGCATGCATATAGTCTGTGATAATCAAATCAAGGCTATTACCATACATACCACTTTCAACAAAGTACTTTACATCCTTCAGTCTGTTAAATGCTAATTTCCTGAGCACCTCCTACCCTCTCCCCATAACTCATCCCCCTCGTATACGGTGTTTGGTATCTACATTTGTCCTTCCTGCTATCATGCCTTCTAATCTTTCTGTTTCTGCAATAGAGTGCAGACATCTGGTATATATTGAGCAGGGACATACGATGCTTGTCTTTCCTAGTTTGGGTTAGGGAAAAAAACTTTTCAATATACTCATTTTGTATCTTAAATTTTGCACCTGTACATCCATTCATTAAATATTTTAATTCTTTTAAGTGAAATTGCACATAACCTAAAACAACTAATAGTAATTAAATCTCTTTTTTTGGTAAATAATCTGTCAATCTAAAATAAATAATCTATTTTTGGTACTACCAAGTCATCTATATTTAATACTATCAGCATGATAGCATAAAATTGAATAGCTGTCTTTAAAATAAATAATTCCAAGAAAGAAAAATAATTCTTACCAAGTAATAGATATTTACAGTAAAAAAAAAAAAAAAAAACAGGAAACAAATGCCTTAATATTTTCACTGTTCTTGGAACCAGCAGATGGCATAGCAGTTAGGTCGCTAGACTCCCAAATGGCTAATCATGATTTGAGTCCCAGATCCTGTAGTTTGAAACACACCAGGCATGTGTGTGGATGTGCCCAAGATCCCAGGAGAAGAATGGAGAAGGGATTGCACTGTAGCCATCCCTCTCCCTACCCCCAAGGGGCAGGGGGATGTGATTTCTCACTTTCCTTCTCACTGTTTCTCTCTCTCTCTCTCTCTGGTGAGCACACACATCCTAAGGCAGCAACCTCTACAAAATAAAATAAAATAAAATAATATTTTCACTATTCTTATCCTTTGCTTTCCTCCTGTGACCTGTTTTATACTAATTTCACTGCTAATTCTATACAAAACTGAAGAGGGCTATATTCCATTTAATATTCTTTATTTACTTGTTTCCTCTTTTTAAAAATTATTTTATTTATTTATTTTAATTTGCTATAGGGCATATGTGCTCAACAGAGAGAAACAAAAAAAGAGAGAGAAAGTGAGAAAGCAAGCTACCAGGTCCCAGACTCGAACTGCAATCAGTCATGTGAGAATCCAGCACCCTAACCACCACACTACCTTCTGGCCTCTGTTTATCTCCTCCTTCACATGTGAGACTCCAATTAGCCCTACTTTACTGGCACCAGACATAGAAGCTGGACTGAAGTTGCCTTTATCCATATTTCACTACTAAGGGTAACCACCACCCTACAGCTATGGCTGTGCAGCAGCTTGTTCTGTTACTGTGTATACCAGGAGGCAGGGTGGAACTGAAATGGCATATCTTCAGTTGGGGAATTACCTGAGAAGTCTCTGTTGACATCGGCCACAATTTACCAAGTCACTCAGCTGAAACCTCTCTCCACCTCTTCAAATTATTTTGAACATCTTGTCCTTTGGTAACATCATAACTAAGTAACCTCCTAGGAGGTCTGGGCCCCTCCTAGATTTCTATGGGTGACAGTTAACCTATAGATCCTGCCAGTGCCCCAGGAGAGTCAAAAATTAATACAGACTTAGGGAACCAGCAGTTAGCGTAATGGCTATGTCGCTGGACTCCCACATAGTCGACCGCGGTTCGCGACCCAGACCCGGTGGCTTAAAACTCACGCTGGGCATGTGTGCATGCGTGCCCAAGATCCTGAGAGGAGAATGGAGGAGAAGGGATTGCGGCATGACCATCCCCCTGGGGGGGGTGATTTCTCGCTTTCTGTCTCTATGTGTCTCTTTGCCTGTCTGGCGAGCGCACGTGCCCTATAGTGAAAATCTCTCCAAAAAAAAAAAAAATTAATACAGACTTGGACCTAGACAGTCAGAGATCCAGATAAAGAGGACAGGGATTCCTTACTCACTTTTAATTCACAGAAGTAGTTGTGGCTGCCCTTCACCTTTAACTTTGTCAGTGGCTTTTTAAAATATTATTCACTTATCCCACTCATTCAACTCTTCCACTTTTACCTTCTCTTGAACCTAAAGACAGTTTCCTTAGAGCGTGTCTTATTTTTAAATTCTTTATTGTCATTCCTGACACTACTTAGCCCAGTCACCAATACTGTCAGTGTCTGGCATATTTTCCCATCAGTACTTTTTTTGGGTACAGGTGGGTGGTGAAATGTTGCTTGCTTTTGCTTCCTGGTCTGTGTTGGCAGTGATCCTAGAAATTAGTGAAAACCAAGTCAATGACCTAGTTTCTCCTCTATACCCTCTGCAGTTTCTCAGGACAAGGGAACGAGGAAGAGGTTTCTATTTGCCCCCTTCCTAGTCAAGTAGGAAAGAAGTAGGAAAAGAAGTTTTCTGAGACAGGAAATTAATTTTACAAATGTTATCAGAAAGTACTGAGAAACACCAGTCTCAGAAATTGTTCACTCAAATCCCAGATCTACTACTGTAGCAGAAAACTCGGAGAGGTTCTGTTAGTTTGTTTTGAACAATGAATGGTATCCTCATTCCCGTCGCCTACTGTGATGAGGCTGCCAGAGCAGGCTGTGTGATCAGAGGAGCACAGCTGGGCAGGTACCCTTCTCTTCCTACATAATCCAGTTTTATTAGTTAGAACTATAAGACACCAGACCCCCAATTATTGACTTGAATACCTAAAAGCCCAGGATACAGAGTCCTCTTCAGGTATGGAGCTCCAACAATTTCAGGAATCTGTCTCTTTCGATCTCTTTGTTCTCCCTTCCCCTGAAGTAGGGTTTTTGTTTTGTTTTGTATTTGTATTTTTTTCCAGAGAGCATTTGCACTCACCAGAGAGAGACAGACAGAGACAGGGGGAGAAAGCACACACAATGGAGCATGGCCATGCCACAAATCCCTTCTCCGTTTTTCCATTCTGTCAGAATCTTGAACACTCATGCACAGATGTCTGGCATATTTTTCAAGCCACTGAGACTAGGATTCCAACCACATGGTCAGTCAGATGATATCCAGCTGCCTTAACCACCAGGCCCTGGGCTTTTCTGAAGTGGCTTTTAAATGGGCTCACTTTCACCTCAGTCACTAAGTTCATGTTCTAGGAGTTCAACAACCCTCTATAAAGACTGTGTTCCTTTCTGGGTTGTTCCAGGAAATATTCCTATTGGCCCAACTCTCAGCAGATATCATTAGTGAGCCAATCACTGTGGACAAGACTCTGTGCTTTGATTAGCCAGACCCAAGTCAAGTACAGCTCCTGGGGCCCCATTAGTACTGTCCATTCGACCTGAACCAAGGGACCGAGATTGTGCAAGGGTGCTTATCAGAAGAAAATGAAAATATAATTAGCAGAAATGAAAACGGATTCTTCAGGGCCAAGACTAGAGGAGGCCAGTGAGGCACTAATGGAATGAACGTGGAGAAGACATTCATTTCAGGTTCATGCAGGATGGGTTTTGAGAGAGAGCATCTCCTCAAATTGTATGCCCTGTCCTCTGCACTCACCTCACCTTAGTCCTGGCCTTGGATGCTGACCAAGCAAACTATAGAATATTCATTACACTGGTATAGTTTAAACATCCTCTAAATTCACATGGGACATGGTTGTATGTAAAGGTCTTAGGTGAAAACTTAATCTCTTCATGGTGTCCCAGGGTAGGGCCTTTGGACATGATAAAGTCACTAGGCCAGAGAGTCCCATGACTGGGTTCTGATGTATATGTAAGGAGAGGAAATAAGGGGCCACATGGATTCAGACCAGAACAAGGAAAAAAATCTACGAATGGTCACTCTGCTCAAGATCCTCCACTGTGTTGTAGCCTCAACATGGAAGTTGACCCCTGGACTCCAAACCCTGAATTGTATAACCCCCTACTTCTTTATAAACCATCTAGTCTCAGGTGTTTCTGTTAGCAGTGCAGTAGCATACTAGGACACACTCATACTCAAAAACATCTCCCAGAGTCCCTGAAACCCCTCCTACTGGAGATTCATTTATTTGGGTTAAACAGAGACATCACTACAAGTCCTGCAATTATTTTTCTTCTAAAACAGCTAGAAGGCAAAATTTTAAGGCAATAAGAGTATCCCATGCACACGCCAATTATAGACTATCAATCAGTCACCTCCAGGGCCAGCACCTCAAGCCCCACCCTATAATGTGGTACAGCACATACAAGGAGAGACGTAGGGGTCAGAGAAGGAATGCCCAGAACCTGAGGCAGCATCAAAGGAAACCCCTGAAGAGGAGAAAAATGAAATAGAAAAGAAAATACAAGATTTTAAAGGTAGGCTGGCCTTATAGCCTAGTGGTTAAGGGAGCCAGAGTCTACATAGCCAACTGCAGTTTGAATCCCAGCCCCAGAGACTTGAAAAACACCCTGGGCATGTGTGCATGCTTGCCTGAAATCTCAAGAAGATCAAAAAATTAAAGAGAAAGAATTATGGCATGACCACACCCATGGAGGATTCTCTCTCTCTCTCTCTCTCTCTCTCTCTTTTCCCTCTCTGGTGAGCATACGTTCCCTCTGGCAATTAAAAAAAAAATGTTAAAGGGAACTCTTAACCTGTTTACCTCATCACTTAATCACACTTAATGAACGCTGACTCTAATCCTACTTTATCAATTTGCCTAAATTCTGACGCAGGGACTTTTGGGTAGCAAGTTGGTGAGGGAGAAAGTAGTAAGAAAGTGTAAGAGGCACAGTAAATATAGAAATCCCCAAACAAGAACTCTGGTGGTGGACAACATCTGGGAAGTCTTCCCTAAAGTTCTGATGATGAAGCTAAGAAAGAAGGATCAGTCCTGCCAACAGCAAATCCTTGGGCGCTTAGTTTGCTAGAATATTTTGGAAGTATAATTTCCCCCTACAGCAAGGATTTAAGGAAAGACTAGAAGAGTAATGAATTTTGTGCCCCTCCTAGGCTCAAGGGAAAAATCAGTCTTTAAACCACAAGCTAAAAAAGTCAGCTGACTCTTAAGTTTGGTATTAACAAAGGCAATTTTTCCTTTCCCTCATATCCCAATAATCTTTTTCTAGGACTGTGGTTGCCTTTGGCAAAGCAAAGCGCTTACATAACTGAAATATATCTGCCTCTCATAAAAATTGGGTTCAAGATGTTTCATCCACCTAATAATTATAAGTATATATAATGTAATCATTTTGTTATTAGTTGGTGTACATATTTGGGAATATAGTTCTCCAGTACTTCAACTCATAACGGATCCACACTCCACCTAGAAGCCATAGTGTCCCGGTCCATAGACCCCCATCTGTCTGCTTCTGACAATAGATTTGTAACCACAGTTGCAGCTGAATATTTTAACCAGAGTCTAGTAAATCTTGGAATCTTACAACCCACTTTCCTGTCTCTCATATAAAAATGGCTTCCACAGGGTGTGCCCACAGGAAGATAATGTGGTGGCTAGAGTGTCTGGTGCCCGCAGTAACTGTATCCTCGCAGGAACTACTTGCTTTATATTCCACTGAGAACTAATACAGCTGTGTTCTGGTTGTATCAAGGTCAGTGTTCTAAGAATCAAGCTTCTGTTATGCCTGTATAGCTCTGTGGTTAAGTACTCTGCATTGGGAGCTGATCCCCTATGGTCAGCCACAGTTTGAATTCCAGCCCCAGCAACTTAAAAAATACACTGGGCATATAAGTGTGCATGTCCCAAATCCTGATGGGTCAGAGAAATGGAGGGAAAAGGATTGTGACATGATCATGCCCCATTGAGAGGTTCTCCCTCTTGCAAAAAACAAACAAACAAACGAACAAAAGCAATGTTTCTGTTCCCACAACACCTAAAACTAGATGCTAGATCAAGGACAAATCATGAAATTGTGTTGACTCACCATGAGGCCTCTTTCTGTCTCTGTCTCTCCGGTGAGCACATGCGCCCTATTGCAAAAATCTCTCTTAAAAAAAAAAAAAAAAAAAAAGAAGAAGAAGAAGAACACTTGCTAGTCCCCAAACTAGGAAAATTCAATTGTATAAAATCAATAGGGCTTTTGTTTGCTTGTTTGTCAGGTTTTAGCCACAGGGTGAGTGTACTCACCAGAAAGAGACAGAGAGAGGGAAGGTGAAAAATCACCCTCCCCTGGGGGAATCACCACATCACAATCCCTTCTCTTCCATTCTCCTCTTAGGATTTGGGGTATGGATGCACATGCAGCCGGCATGATTTTTAAGCCTCCTGGTCTAGGACTCAAACCACAGTGGGCCATGTAGGGGTCCAGCACCTTAACCACCAAGTCATTTGCTGGTCCAAAGTGTGCATGCATGCCCAAGATCCTGAGAATGGAGGAGAAGGGATTATGGTGTAGTCATGCCCCCAGGGGGTGATTTCTTACTTTCTGTCTCTCTGTCTTTCTGGTAATCGCATGCACCCTATAGCAAAAACAAAATAAAATAAAATTAATCAACAAAACAAAAAAACAAACAGAAAAACTCGATCAAAAAATAAAAAGAAATATAAATTACACTATATTGAGAAAGAAAAGATAATTACAACTAGTGGCTTGGAGACCACTTCTTAGCAAACGGAAATTTGGCCAAAATGTGCTGGGAACAAACTTCTCATGTGGCTAGGCGTTGGGACCTTGGCCAGCTAGCCCTGGGTAAGAAATAAATTTCAAACTTGTGTTTCAAACTCCAAAGTTTATGGGTGCAGAGATGCTTTGCCCTATAGGTTAACATAGGTTATCAAGGGGCTGGCAGGTGGCATGGTGGTGAAGGGTGCTGGATTCCCACATGGCCAAGTGTGGTTTAAGTCCCAGACCTGACTTGCCTTCTCACTTTCCCTCTCTCTCTCTCTTGCTCTGTCCTTCTCTGGTCAAAATTTAAATAAATAAAATAATTCTTTTTTAAAAAAACACAGGTTATCAGATTTTACACTACCATGGTTGTGGTTTCTGAACTCCTCTTCCTATTGCATACACAGTCATGTGTCACTTAAGGTGGGGATACACTCTGAAAATTTCAACACTGGGTATTCTGCCATTGTGGGAACAGCAAAGACTGCATTTATATAGACCTGACTGGTATAGGCTACAACACACCCAGGCTAATAGATATAGCCTAGGATAATTTTATGGAACCACTGTGTTTTTTTAATTAATTAATAATTCATTTCATTTTATTTATTTTAATTTAACCATAGACGGAAACACAGAGAGACAGAGAGAAAGAAAGTGAGAAAGCAAATTACCAGGTCTGGAACCGGAACCATCGTGGGCCATGTGGGAACCCAGTGCCTTTAACCACCACACTACCTGCCGGCCCCGACCACTGTGATTTTATATACTGTCAATCACTGATTAAAATTTTGCTATGTGGGAACCAGCAGTTAGCGTAATGGCTATATGTCACTGAACTCCCACGTAGCTGACCGCAGTTCCAGTCCCAGACCTGGTGGCTTAAACTCACGCCAGGCGCGTGTGCATGCGTGCCTCAAGACCCGTAGAGGAAAATGGAGAAAGGATTGCGGCATGGCCATCCCCCCTGGGGGGGTGATTTCTCGCTTTCTGTCTGTCTCTCTCTGTCTTTCTGGCGAGCGCACGTGCCCTATAGCAAAAACCTCTCCAAAAAAAAAATTTTTTTTTGCTATGTGGACCATGACTATATTTATAATAACGTATTATCTCTCTTTCACTCAGTTTGTTTCTTTGAATGGTTTAATCTGCCTAAATAAAAGCCTGAAAAGCCAAGATTATCTAAACTATGAGCCCTGTAAGAGCCCAGAGCTTCCTTGAGGCAGGGAAAGATGTCACCTTTTACTCTGAACTGAGACAAAATGTCAAGAGAACTGCCTAGAAAACTAGCCCCACCAGCTACACAGAGACCCCTCTGGCTGCTTTAGAAAAAAGGTCTCCTTTCCAAGCCTTAATCAGCCTGAAATGCACAGATCCCAGGGGGTCCAGGGGAAGCCCCTTAAAATGCTTAATTACCAGAGAGCAATGGCACTGACTGCGGCAACAGCAGCACCGGAAGTTCTTGTCCTTCCAGCTGCCTGGGAATCCCAGCCTAAACTCTTCCTGGAAACGCTTTCCTCACCCGCGTCTCTTGCGAAATCCAGCGGGCCCTCCCTCCTCTCTCAGTTCTTATATCAGCGCTTGGAGCCGCAGCGCTGACCTGGAGGAGCCTGGAGCCCCGCGCTCTGCCCGCCTTTCCCTTTTCCGCAGCGCGCACCCGGTACAGCTGCGCTGGACACTCACTGCCCTGGAAGCGAGTCTCTCGCAGGTGGGTCCCATTGTTGGCTATTTATTGCCTTGTAGCTTTTAGACCTCATCCCTTATCTGCCTCAGCGGACCTCAAAAGCCCCTGCTTCTAGACCCCCCTCCCCTCCCCAGCCTGTGCACAGTAAAGAGAAGGTGCTTGCAAACTCCCAGCGGCTCCCTGGCACCCAGAAGGGTCATTCCAGGCCTCAGTGTGATCAGTTAAGCGATTGAGCAGTCTTCTAGCTTCCAAAGGAGAAGGATTTCGGGGGTTGGATTCCTCTCTGCATCTTACATCTGGCTTGGAACTACCTGTGGCGCCCATCCAGCCGGAGCTTGGAAGAGACTTCAGCAATCTCTACAATCTCAGATCTGAGGCTGCTCTTGACCAACAGCAGAAAATTTGTCCTGAGATCTGATACCACTTCCATCTTGATCTTGATTTAGATTTCCTTATGCAGTTTAGCCATTGCTTTTCCAGAGAAGTCTTATTCAGAATATAACGTATTGTGAATAGTAACTACAAGGGGAGGCTCTTCAAAAAGAATCATGGAAAATGCTTATTATGGAAAAAAAAAAGATCATACTCAGATTTCAAACAGAAAAACTAGTACCAAAATACATTTGTACTTTAATTCCATTTTTCTGAGAACTTTTTGAAGTCCCCTGGTAAAGCCTTGGTTCCCTATTTGTCCAGAGACAGGTATAAGATAAATTTTTCCTCTTGATGGTAATTTAGGAATTTTTTCAAGAGCTGACTGGTGTGGTAGGAAATGAATTGGACAGAAAATGGGGGCGGGATGGAGAATTCTCATCCTAGTCCTAACTTGAAACTCAACATCTCAGCCTCAGTTTCTACAGATGTAAAATAAAATCTTCTCGAACAAATAATTCACAAAGACTAACTCTGACAAAGGGAATAAGCCACAACAAAGATGCCTGCAGTTTCAAAATATGTTAAAATTGTTATTAATGCCAGAAATATCATTGAATAATTACTTTTTTCATAATAATACAGGTTTCTTTTTTTTTTTTTGAGAGAAATTTTGCTGTTGGGTGCATGTACTCTCTGGAGAGACAGAGAGACAGAAAGCAAGAAATCATCCCCCAGGAGGGACAGTGACTCTCAATCCCTTCTCCTCTATTCTTCTCTTGAGATTTTGGGCACGCACGCACATGTGCCTGTCATGAGTTTTAAGTTGCTGGGTCCAGGACTCAAACCATGGTCGACTATGTGGGAGTCCAGTGACGTCATCATGATGCCATCTGCTGGTCCCCAGGTTTCATTTTGATAAGGAAACTCCGCAGCTGTGGAGAGTCTCTTCCCACAGGAACATCTTAAAGTTCTGCCACATTTATCATCTAGAGAATGCTCTCAGCTTCCAAAACCATTCTTCAGCCTTACTATGTGAAATGTCCTATTCCCTACAAATGGCAGTCATATAAATGTCACTCACATGAAAGAACATTTTTTTCTGATACGGTAGATGTAATTTTATAAAATGGCACATTTATTTGAAGCAGTAACTTTTTTGAGATATGGCCTTTTGCAATGCCCTGAGTTTTTCAGAATGCTGTGATTTAGCACAGTATGAGAGCCTACTTCTACCTGCATGGCAAACACTGCCAGCCCAGCAAATGGGATGAAGCACTCCCTGTTAATCAGACTCTGAGCTTGTAAAGTAAATAGTACATGTGTACAGAAAAATTGGGTCATAGCACTTTCTCCATTTGGCAACATTATGGTTCTCCTGAAGATCAGAGCAACGTGAGGTTCAGAAACCAGCATATACGAGGCCTGACCCCTAACTTGAGAATGATATCCAGACTTCTGCCTTGCTTAAACATGCCATTATTTAAGAGACCAAACAGAGTTTTATAAGCCTGTAAATAAATAGAAAAATTAAGAATCCTGGGCGTTGCACTGTATTGTGAAAATGTTTAAGGAAAATAGGCTAATTTGTTGGGTCTAGCAGATGGTGTAATGGTTACATCATTGGACTCCCAGGTAGTTGACTGTGGTTCAAATCTCGGACCCATTGGCTTAAAACTCACACCACGCATGTGTGCATGCATGCCCAAAATTCCAAGAGGAGAATGGAGAAGAAGGGATTGTGGCATAGCCATCCTCCCAGGAAGGGGTTTCTCACTTTCTGTGTCTGCATCTCTTTCTGTCTCTGGTGAGCACAGAAGTCCTATAGCAAAAATTTCTCTCACAAAAAAAAAAGAAAAGAAAAATAGACTCATCCAGAATAGAACTTTGAAGTTGAAGAAACCATTAATGGTCACTTTGTACTACCTTGTCTCTTGAAGGACGGTTCCTAAATCACCCACCATTGTTAACAGGATATAAATGCTCCTTTTAACATGAGCAGCTGATTCTGCGGTCGCTCTCAAAAACATATTCCAGTGTTCCATGATCCTCACTATTTAATTCTCTTATAATCAATTTAAATATTTTTCATCAACTACTATTTAAAAATAAGATTGTCTTTAAAAATCTTAAGAAGACTGGGACTAGCAGATGGTATAATGGTTACATTGCTGGACTCCCACACAATCTACCACGCTTTAAGTCCCAGACCCGGCAGCTTAAAGCTCATGCTGGGCATGTGTGCATCTGTGCCCAAAATTCTGAGAGGAGAATGGAGGAAAAGGGATTGCAGTGTGGCCATCCACCCTACAGGGTGATTTCTTACTTTCTGTCTCTCTGTCTCTGTCTCTCCAGGGAATGCATGCATCTTATAGCAAAAATCTCTCCAAAAAAAGGAAAATCTTAAGAAGGCTGATGAGCTATAAACAAAGACACAGCACCCACCCCAACCCCGCAGCCCGCCCACACACACAGCACACCAACCATAGTACAATAGCCTTCAAAGCTTGAGACTCGCTAGACATCTTCCAGCTAGTTTTCCAAGGAGATCATCAATTAAGTGCCTACAGTACATCTGATAATTCCTACTACGATCTAGAATAGCTTGTGTATTATGATGTTTTCTGGGTGGAATTTTTTTTAAGTTTAAGCTAGATAATAATAGAAACCTGTTTATTCTTTGCACATCCAAAGAGGATGGTTCATTAGTTAATTATAAAGGCTTCCCATTCCACATGATGTGTTAAACCTACTTAAGATATTTTGAATAACTTTTCAGTCATTTCCAAAGCTATCTGAATTAACACAGTCCTCTCATTAAGAAGAAATCAGTCCTAGCATGAATCAAACTAAGTAAAAAACAATTAGTGCTCAAAACAATGCATACTAAGACAACATACTCAGCCTATGTACAAAAGCAATTTGTTCTTCCAAATCAATAAGGAATAGAAAACAAAGAATGCTTGCACAGTTGAAGATTATCTTTCAGAAATGTACCACTGCAAAAGAATGCACTATTCTACTAAAAGATATATTTCCACTCTAATTAACTAGGCAGGACACTGAAGTCCTGATGTAAATTCTTCTCCACAGTGTTCTAGAAGACTTTATTCAGTCATGTGTGAAGAGATCTTATCATTTTGTACTTTTGACAGTCACATATTTTCAAAAAGTTAGTTCAAGAAAAATACAGGTTTTTTGTTTTTGTTTTTGTTTTTTTAATGTTGTGAGAGCATAAGTGTTCTCACCAGAGAGGGAAAGAACAAAAGAAGCACCTGCCATGGGGCATGGTCACACTGCAATCCTCTCTGCCATTTCTCCCTCCTTTCAGGATTTTGAGTACATACATGCATGCACCCAGCATGTTTTTCTTACTTTTTTTTTTTTTTTTGGAGAGGTTTTTGCTATAGGGCGTGTGTGATTGCCAGAAAGACAGAAAGATACAGAGAGGCAGGAAGTGAGAAATCACCTCCCAAGGGGGGATGGCCACGCCATAGTCCCTTCTACTCCATTCTCCTCTCGAGATCTTGGGCATGCACACACATGTGCCCAGCATGAGTTTAAGCCATCAGGTCCGGGACTCAATCCATAGTCAACTACATGAGAGTCCAGCAACATAGCCATTATGCTAACTGCTGGTCCCCCCAGCATGTTTTTCAAGCTGCTGGGTCCAGTATTCAAACCTTGTAGTCAGCCATGTGGGATCAGGCTGCCTTAACCACTAGGTCATGGGCTGGTCCAAGAAATATGTTTTTTAATCTAGATCAGTCCTAACCCAGGATGAAGTAAAGTTCACTTTACATCTTTAAAAGTAGGAATATGTGTACAAAGAGTAATTTTTTAAAAGTTAGAAACTATGATTCTGAATAAAAAGAAAGTTAAGAGGTCATTTACTATGACCATAGGTATGTACTACATAACAATGTTTAGGTCAAAGACGGGCCCCATACGAAATGGTAGTCCCATAAGAATATAATGGAGCTGAAAAATTCCTGTCCCCTTGCGACCTCGTAGCCATTGTAACATCATAGCTCAAGACGTAGCTCAGTGCACCACAAATGCATCACCAGTTAAAGTGATGCTACTATATACAAACTTATTAATACTACACTACTGGTCTTAGAAAAGTATATACCACATACAGTTATGTATAGTACCAAATACTTGATAAGAAATTATTATGATTGGTTTAGATATTTTCTATACTACTCTTTTTATCATTATTGTAGAGTGTATGCCTCTTTATTAAAAAAAAAAAAGTTTTCTACAATGTGCCGTGCCGTTCTGGCAGCAGCCTCAGACATCACAGATTGTTCTTGTCCATTGATTGCATCATTTTTCTTGTCTTTGATTTAATTCCATGTGGTTTTGTTCATCGTGGTCCTTCCAGTGGGACAACATGTGAAGGCCAAAGGCAGTGGTAATAATGATCCTTACCCTGTGTAGGCCTAGGCTCACATGTGTGTTTATGTCTTAGATTTTCAACAAAATAGTTTTAAAAATAAGAAATAAATTAAATATTAAAATTGTGAAGATCTTTATAAACTAAAGACATGTAGAAAGAAAATATTTTTTGCACAATTACTAACGTGTTTGTGTTTTAAGCTAAGTGTTATTACCAAAGAGGCAAAAAGTTAAGAAAAATTTAAACTTCACGAAGTAAAACAATGATAGTAAACTAAGGCTAATTCATTACTGAAGAATTTTTTTTTGTAAATTTAGTATAGCCTAAATGTACAGTGTTTATAAGTCTGCAACTGTGTACAGTAATATCCTAGGCCTTCTTGTTCACTCACCACTCTCACTGATTCACCCAGATCCACTTCCAGTCCATTCATAGTAAGTGCCCTATGTAGGTGTTCCATTTTTTATCTTTAATACTGTATTTTTAATGTACCTTTCCATGCTTAAATACACAAATGCTTATCTTTATGTTATGGTTGCCTGCAGTATTCAGACAGTAACATGTTCTACAGGTCTGTAGCCTAGAAGCAATCATCTGTACCACACAGCCTAGGTATGTAATAAGCTATACCATCCAAGTTTGTTTAAATACAGTCTATGCTGTGTTTGCACAATGATGAAATCACCTGAGGACAAATTTCTAGAACATGCCCCTATCATTAAACTATGCATGACTATATATGGTTTAATCTTAGAGGGTTATTAGAATACAAACTAGATCGTTTTTGACACAACAGGTTTTCAGAGTACTCATGGCACCAGGACTGTGCAGCTTGGGAATCGGAGAGGGCGATTAATGGTCAAAACCTCTGTATCTGCTCTGTTTATACGGTGTGGAGATAGTTGCTTGAGTTCAAGTTAACTGTTAAGGTATGGTGGTTGAAGCAATTTTCCCCAGAAAATTGGAGAAACTTTCTTGTCCTGCTTTTTAGATTAGTGTCCCTCTTTTAGGCTCCCATTCAACACACACATTTCTCTGGCCCTTACACGGTGCATTGTAATGATTTGGTGGAATACCAAATCTACCCCAGACAGGGACCATCTAATTTAACACTTTATCCCTCTTGCATAATACAGTGCCTGGCTCAGAGAGGCTATTCAATAAATCTCTGCTGAAAATGTGAAATCTTAC
This sequence comes from Tupaia belangeri chinensis, assembly GCF_000334495.1. Classification (NCBI taxonomy): domain Eukaryota; kingdom Metazoa; phylum Chordata; class Mammalia; order Scandentia; family Tupaiidae; genus Tupaia; species Tupaia belangeri. Next base: position 1,623,484 of record NW_006208436.1, read on the forward strand.
AAAGACGTTGTCGATAACACTGATTTTTTTTCTTGGACAATGCTGACCATCATGGATAATGTATGGAGCTGCCTACATTGGATTAACTAACAGGGTCAAAGCATAGTGGCAAAGTCTACATTTTAACTACCTACCATGTGGGGAGAAATAGGAGATCGTTTTCTACTGTCAGTTCATTCAAAGTAAATCATTGAAAATATTGTAATTTTTTTTAAGTAGAAGAAATTGCTGGAAACTCAGTGTTTCTTTTTGTTTGCCTTAATTGTAATAGCCCTATTTTATTGCTATAGTGAGTAGCTTATTCCATTTTCTGTGGCTATACCAGACTAATGTACACTAGGAAATTTATTGATAATAAAAGATTGTTTGTCCCATGCTTCTGGATGCTGGAACATCAAAAAGCATAATGCCAGTGTCCAGGAAAGATCTTGCTTCATCGTAACATGTCAGAGAGCATTGTGGAGCAGGAGAGCAAGAGAGCCAGGGACAGCTCACTTTTATAACAAAGCCACCCCTGCTGTAACAAACCCACTTCTATGATAGCAGTCTTAATCCATTCATGAGGGCAGATGGATTGCACTTCCAACAAGTGAACTTTGGGGGAGAATGGTACCCAAATAAGATGAAGGAGGCTCATTCATAAGTACATGTGAATCGCCCCCTGGCTATTTCTAAAAATGATAAAGAGATACTTTGAAGCAGAATAGAGTTCCCTTATCTGCAAGGTTACAAGGGATGGAGTCAGATCTACATCAAAATTACTGTATCCTCAAACTGATTTGAAAGTTACTGATATTTAGAAAGTTTTTCATTGGCTTTAATGAGAAGATACATGACAATTCATAGGAAATTTTATTTGAAAGAAGTTAATTCAAAATTGAAACTATCCAGTTACTTTCTAAATATCTCTTACTGCAATAGTCTTTTAAAAAAAAAAAAGCAAAACCCACCAATGGACACTAAATATTAAGTGAGCTCTTGCAGATTATCAAATTATCCAGTCAGTAAATGCTAACATGGTAAGGACAAGCAAATGCCACCATAGTTTTCTGATAATAGCAATCCACTAATCCTGGTCCTGACGTGGACTCTTTGGTGAACTATAGATTTGTAAAACAGTGTTCAGGATGTGGAATGTAAGTGGAGAGTAAGGTAAATTAACCCAGACACAACTGAATCCCTGACCTTGTAGTCATGCACCCCAGGCTTTAATCAAATGATCTAACCAGCCTGGACAGCAGATAATGAACCTACATGATGGAATTCTTGGCTAGGAAATCATGAAACAATCTTAATTTATCTTGACAGATGCTCAGATCTAAATGTGGCAACATATATTAATGAGATCTTTAATTGAACTAGAATTTCAACCAAGAACTTGAACTAAAAATAAACTATAGTGAAATAAAGTAAATAAGATAGCCCTTTATTTCCTCCCTCTTCTCATAATTCATTGGGGGGTGGTGAGATGTCACTGATAGTATCCCTGCTTGCAGCACACGCCACGGCCCGTTCATGGCCAGTTACTACCAATTCATGTAGAAGTATGTATCTCCATAGAACATTAACGTGAAGGAGTTTTTAGTTATGCTCTTATGACTTAACCATACTATACAAGCTAACGTTACTCTTTTCTTTTATGCCGTACTCTTGGCTAGCATTCAAACTAACCAGCCACAATGACACACAGGTAGCACCACTACTTGGGCTGGAAGCTACATGGCAAATCTGGGTTTGGTCACAGACCCACCTAACGCTTTGAGCACAGTTGCACACATCTGTAATCCTAGCTAATTGGGAGACAGGGACCGAAAAAAGTGTGGCACTACAGGACATTGTCAAAAGTCCCCATCTGGGGAACCAGCAGTTGGCATAGTGGCTATGTCGCTGGACTCCCACGTAGTCGACCGCGGTTCACGTCCCGGACCCGGTGGCTTAAAACTCACGCTGGGCGCGTGTGCGTGCGTGCCCAAGATCCCGAGAGGAGAATGGAGGAGAAGGATTTTGCGGCATGACCATCCCCCCTGGGGGGTGATTTCTCGCTTTCTGTCTCTATGTCTCTCTCTGTCTGTCTGGCGAGCACACGCGCCCTATAGTGAAAAACCTCTCAAAAAAAAATAAATAATCCCCGTCTGTCCATTTTTACTCTCTCTTCTTTTTTTTCTCTTTTCCTGTTTTTCTCTCCCCTGTCTTCTCTTGTAAAGAAGAACAAAAATGCTAATCATCAGCAAATCAGATTGCCACAAAATATGTAACACTTTAGCACAAAATAATGAAAATAACTCGTTTTTCAGCAACCACGGTACAGGATTTTCTCTATTTAGAGAAAGAGCTTTCCATAATAGATTTCTTTTAGTATTTGGCTATTAGTAACTTAAGTAAGTTACTAGAACTTACTCTGCAAATCACAAAATGCTATGGAATTCCTTTAATTTTCACTTAAACTGAGGTGGTAGTAAAACAATGGCAGTAATGTGTATTTATGACAAGGGAACACATTTGAGAAATCATATGTAGGGCCTAAAAATTCTTTAGAATAATTTTTTCCCCTATTTCTCTTCTTTATGAGAGAGGGAGAAAGAGGAGGAGGATGCAGAGTCTTTTTATGTCACACTCCTTCTGCACCAGCCTCCAGTCCGCCAGGATTCCAGACCAGGGCAGCAGCACCCAGTGTGCTCAGGTTGGTCTGGGAACTGCACCTGTGTCTTCATGGGGCTACCAGCCTCCCAAGCAGTGGCACTAACTGTGTGCCACCAAAGCTGGGCCTGGGCAAGACTTAAAAATCATTTTTTCTTTTTGAGAGGTTTTTGCTATAGGGCGCATGCGCTTGCCAGACAGACAGAGAAAGACATAGAGAGAGAAAGCAAGAAACCACCCCCCAGGGGAGAGGGTCACGCCGCAATCCCTTCTCCATTCTCCTCTCAGGATCTTGGGCACGCACGCACACGCGCCCGGCGTGAGTTTTAAGCCACCAGGTCCGGGACGTGAACTGCGGTCGACTACGTGGGAGTCCAGTGACATAGCCATTACGCTAACTGCTGGTTCCCAAGACTTAAAAATCTTTACCTCAAGTTTCTTTCTTCTCTGAGTAAAGACATCTAATACAAATATGTATTAGGTATAATTAGAATTAAAAATTCCAATTGAATTATATTTTAATTTTGGAAGGCTTTATCTCAGTTCTGGTTGGCATTCAATTAAAAACTGATGCTAACACATAAGCTTGCAGTCTCTTCCTAGCTGACCCTGTCCCTCTGACCATGTTCTCCAATTTTCACATAGTTAAAAAGATCTACAAATACATTAAAAACATCTAGTAATCTTCCATCTCATGTGCCCCATCTACGAAATGATTTTGCAAATGTCAGTAATAGCTTCTTTACTAATTCAGTTGCAAATTAGGCTATTTTAAGTATTTGAGTATTTTTGTGAAGGTAGCATTTTACTATGATTGTTAACACATTTGCAACTGCTTTCCTTTCCGCCTGGAAACTGCAAACTCCTTGTTATTCCTTAGGTCTCAGTATGACTTAAAGTTGCCAGATAAAACACACAATGTCCAGTCAAACTAGAATTTCATATTTAAAGGTTTTTTGATATGAGTGTCCCTCAGTCATATTGCAGGGAATATATTTATACTAAAAAAAAAATATATATTTATTGGGCCGACTCTGCGGCCTGCTGGTAAAGGTAGTTAGATCCCACCTGGCTAAGCATACAGTTCGTGTACCAGACACAGCGGCTTGGGAAACACATCATGCACGTGTGTGCACCTGCCCAAACTCCCGAAAGGAAGGAAGGAGAAGCAATTGTTGCATGGCCATCCCATGGAGGATGGTTTTCTCCTTCTCCCTCTCTCTGACTCTGGTGAGTTTACCTGCTCTGTATTTAGGTAGGTAGGTAGGTAGGTAAATAGATAAATAGATAGATAGGGAGTTAGAATTTCAGATAAACTAAGTATATGTCATTTTTTCTTAATTTCAGAAAATATGTATATATAGTTTACCTGAAATTTGAATTTGATTGGGCATCAGGTACCTTCCTTTTTAAAGCTGGCAATCCTCACTTGACCAGCACCTTCTTATGGCAACTAATTCTCCATAATAGACTGCCCCCTCCCTTCCGCTCCCAGCATTTTCTATTTATTTTCCCTAATCTGATTTTTCAGAGTACTTCCTACATTTGAAATCGTCATATTTATTATTTATGTGGACATAGTCCAAACTTCCTACAATAGCATACACACACACAGAGACACACACACACACACACGCAATTTTTGAAACACACAATGTCAGAGATCTGGCTTAATACTTCTTAAAGAGTTAACACGTTTAAACTACAAGACACCTGCAGTCTTCACCTTTTGTCTTCAGCATTGAGTACAGGACATGGCACAGAGTCGATAATCAACAAATACAGCAAAGGAATAAGTTAATGTGTTTGTTTAAAAAAACAAATGGAAAATTATTTCTAAGTATCACCAGGAAGAAATTACCTCACAGCCAGTCAGTTCTAAATATAAGGCTAAAGTAAGAAAAATACATTTGTATTTTCAATTAACTTCTGTAGAAAAATTTGAACTGTCCAAACAAATCAGAAAAATCTGTTGATTATGAACACATAACTTTTTTTTGTATCAACCACTGGTCTTTTTAAACCAAGGTCTTCCAGTTTTGCTAGTGTACACACCTGTCAGTGAAAGAATTTGTGTTCGAATGTGAATGTATTTGTTTTCCCTGAAGAGCCTTGATCTCACCAAATACAGAAACAGCTCAGTGAATAAATTGGATGGGTTCATGTGTTAGTATAAGGATTTTACATTTTTAAAAAATTTTTTGCTTTCCATGTGTCCCTGGGATATATTAAAACAAATGTTCTGAATCACAGGAGGGCTGACACAGTCGCAGGACTCCCTCCTGTTTCTTTGCCTTGTGCTGAAAAGAAACATTTGATTGATGGACTTCAGCTCATTGCAAATACATTGTCAAGTCACCCAGGGCCTTCAGGTTGAACTCCAGAAGGAATAATAAAACAAAAAGATGAGCTTTTTAAAAATTCCTGTTTACAGTCATCAAATTAAAAGGAAAAATCATTTTGTACCTTATATAGTCTGAAGGCATTATTTGTATTCCAACTCTATGGAGGGTGCCAGGTCAGATCACTGGATGTATGTGTTACACGTGTATGTGTGTGTGTCCATCCGTCCATCTCTCCAGAGGGGATAGTGTCTAAAAATTCAAATGTTTGAATAAACAATCATTTCAGAATTCAAAACTGAATTCTCAAATGGAGAAATATTGGTTCCATCTAAATGATTAATGACATGCCACATGATACTATGTGAGAGTTGCTAGTTAGGAGGGCCATAGCAGATTTGTGAGTATATGTGATCAAACTATAACTTGTGGCTCTCGGGAGACAACTCTTCAGGTTTCCTTGAGAGAATTCCAGCTGGTAGAGTGGTGGTTGGGAGAGCTAGATCCCACATGCCAACTGCATGGTTTGAGTCCTTGACCCAGAAGCTTGAAAAACATGCAGGGCGGATATGCCCAAAATCACAAAAGGAGAAAGAAATAGAGAGGAGATTACTGCATGACCATGCCTCTTAGAGGTGCTTTCTTATTTCTTTCTCTCTCTCTCTGTGCCTGCCTCCCTCTTTCTCTTTCTCACCCTGCCCCCTGTCAAGCACACATATCCTCTGGCAATGATTTTAAAAAAATAAATAAATAACTTCTAAAGACAGTTAAAAAAAAAAAAACTACCAACTGGAGAAATAGATTTGTAAATCACATATTTAACAAAGGACTAATATCTAGGATATCTAAAGAATTACAAAAACTCAACAGTAATGAAATCTAACAGGACAGGATAAGGTAGGCTGCACTGGTTGACACTGCTACTCTGTAGGCTGGGGCCACATGAATCTGGATAACTCAGATTCAATCCCTGGCCCACTCTAAGAAGCCACCCATGGTGGTGCATTCCTGTAGTCCAGCTATTCTGGAGGCTAAAGCAGGAGGAGCACAAGCTTGCTATAAGTGTGGGCAACATGGCAAGTTAAGTTCTGAAACCCAAGTGTGGTGGCATTCACCTATGGTCCCAGATACTTGGGAGAGGAGGTTGGAGGACATCCTATCTAGTAAAACACAACAACAACAAAGTCCAGTTAAAAAATGAGTAAAAGAAACGGAGGTTTCTCACCAAAAATAACAAGTGGGTAGCAAATAAACACATAAGAAAAAGACCAACATTAGCCATAAGAAAAATGCAAAACCAAACCATAATGAGATATCAGAATGGCTATAATAAAACAGTGACACTGTTTTATTATATAACAGTGACACTCCTAAATTGCTAGTAGGAAAATAAAATGGTACAGCTACTCGGGAAAACAGTATGGCAGTTTCTTTTAAAGCTAAATACACTTACTGGGAACCAGCAGTTGGCATAATGGCTATGTTGCTGGACTCCCATGTAGTCGACTGCGGTTTGAGTCCCGGACCCGGTGGCTTAAACTCATGCCAGGTGTGGGTGCATGTGTGCCCAAGATCCTGAGAGAAGAATGGAGGAGAAGGGATTACAGTATAGTCATCCCCTCTGGGGGGGGGGTGATTTCTCACTTTCTTTCTCTGTGTCTCTCTCTATCTTTCTGGCAAGCTCACACGCCCTATAGCAAAAACCTCTCAAAATAAATAAATAAATAAATAAAAACCAACTAAATACACTTACCATAGGATCTACCAGTTATACTTTGATCCCAGAGAAGTGAAAACTTACTTTCATACAAAGACCTATACATAAATGTTATAGCAGCTTTATTTGACATTGCCCATAGTGGAAACAACCAAAATGTCCTGCATTCAATTGATAATTAAAGAAATATGTCTATGTCACAGAATACTACCCAGCAATAAAATAGAAAAAAATATTGATACACAATAATCACTTGGATGAATTTCAAGGGAATTAGGCTGAGTGAAAAAATACCAATCTCAAGAGGCTTACCTACTGGGTGATCTCATTTGTATAACAATCCTAAAATGACAAGAGTATAGAGACAGAACAGATTGAAGGTTTCCAGGGGTGAGTCTGACTATAAAGGGACAGCATGGGGGAGTACTTTGTGCTGATGGAATAGTCTGCACCGTGATCGCGTGGCAGGTACTCAAATCTACAGCTGAGAAAAAGCATGACCTGAAATGCACACGTATATTGCACCAATGCCAACATCCTGGTGTGGGTATGTACTACAGTTGTGTGACACACAGTCATTGGAAGACACTTGGGTGAAGGTGCACAGAAACCTTCTGCACTATCTTTACACCTTCCTGTGAATCTATAATTATTTCAGATTAAAAGTTTGGTTGTTTTTAAGAAATAATTATAGACTTGTTAAATATTGGTTGTTGGGAAAGTCACGGTGTGTTTTTACATAGGAAAAAAAAAAAAAGAAAAATTCATCATGACTTTCCCAATGATCTAACATAAGCATTTAAGGTTTATGAATTTTATAATCCTATTTGGACATGTTTTTAATATACTGGAATCCTCAGAAGCTAGAAGCAGTCGGGGCCTCTCTGACCGCTGACTTCTGGGAGGTGAGCAAAGTAAAATGCATAAGCTTGATTTGACCCTAACACCCTTGTAAGAGACCTCACTAGGAACACCTTGCAAGAATGCTGCCTCACATTCAAGCCTGGGATGGAATCTGCAGAGGGAGATGGTGAGCAAGGCTCTTACCCACCCACAGCTAGCCCTCCTATGTGCGCTCCCCCCACCCCTCACACACACTCACACACACACACACACACACATACACACACACAAGCTCCTCAGTGACAACTGCTGTCATGGCCTTCACAGTGATCTTGCCACCTCTGCATCTGTGCCACTGGTCACTAATCTCCACTCTGTATAAATACCCTTCTTGGGACCAGCAGATGGAGGAATGGTTACATCACTGGACTCTCATGTCATCAATTATAGTCCAAGTCCTCGACCCAGCAGCTTAAATTCATGCTGTGTGCACATGCATGCGTGCCCAAGATTCCAAGACAAGAATGAAGGAGAAGGGATTGCAGTATAGCCATCCCTCCTGGGGAGTGACTTCTTACTTTCTGTCTCTCTGTCTCTGCCTTTCCAGAGAGCACACAGCCTATAGCAAAATAAATAAATAAATAAATAAAAAGTAAATAAAAACCTCTCTTTAAATAAATAAACAACAACAAAAAACACCCCTTCTGGGATCACTTTACCTTTCTTGGCTTTCCTCTCAATGAGTATCTCCGGGAAATGCTTCCATAGGAGGCAAAACCACCCTGGAGAACTTCCAAACCAAGGACCAAGGATAGTCTTGTGTTTCCTGTTGTATAATTGAGGTTTGTGGAGAGTCCATGTGGTTGAAGGAAGGAAAGAATTACATTATGTTTTAACTACTTTAACCCAACTTTCCCTTAATAATTCTTCCTAATTATGACCTTTTCTTAATTATTTTCTTTATTCCTTCCATCCTACATCTAAGAGTAAAGTAGGACTAAGAAAGTTTTTTACATCTTCAAACAAGAAACCTTGCTACCTCCATAATCCATGTTTACACATAGCTATTTTGAGTTATAAATGTGTCTGAAATTGATGTATCATTCTTCTTTATATAGCAGTTACTATAAAATGCATCCTCAACTTGCCCTCCCTTGTGGTTGAGAGTATGCATACATTCCATTTTTATGAACTCCTCTTAGTAGGCTATTCTTCTAAGAGTTCAGAATTAAATTCTTCCAAAGTATTTTTTTAAAGAAGCTTTTGCTTTAGGACACATGCGCTTGTTAAGAGAGACAGAGACAGTGAGAGGGAATGTGAGAAATGACCCCCTGGGGGTTGGCCACACAGCAGTCCCTTCTCCTCCATTATCTTCCCAAGATCTTGGGCACGCATGCACATGCTCTCAGTGTCATTTTCAAGCCACCAGGTCCAGGACTCAAACTGCAGTCAGCATGTGGAGGTCCAGTGACATTACTGCTACCCCATCTGCTGGACCCCCCAAAATTTCTAACTTTTTACCTTTACCTGTTAATTATTTTATCCTCCCAATTATGGTAACATTAGGTATAATTCTTCATGAAAAAAATTAAAATGTTGTATTACCTTGAATTATCTTACAAGCAGAGCCTGTGACCAAAGTTTGTATACAGATCATTTATTAGGGAAGTGATTCCAGGCAATTAGGAGTGAGAGTCAGGGGACAGAACAAAGGAGCATGGGAAAGACAGTGTAAGCAAGCAATAAGTTGGCTACGGATGCAGATATCCGGTGCTCTACTCCACTGGGACTTTCTCATGAGCCTTATGAAATGTGTCAGAATTTATGCCCAAAGAAAGGAAAAACGCTTAGCCGTGGAGCCCTGCTCCCCACGGGTGTATGGTAGCCCCACAGGTTGTACATATCTCAGTGCTAAACAGATCTCAGAGAACACTGGGACAAAAATAGAGATACAAGATGAAGAACCAGCCCTCAAGAAAGCCTGTTAGGCAGTGGAAGCTGAGTGGAGCTCCACTCCTGTCCAGAGACTACAAATAGAACCAGAGGATGTGAAATGGAGTTCAAGATGAGGCCAAAAGTGATCAACCTTAGAGTTTCTATCAGTTGCATAAGGGTGACTAATTGTCCAATGAATAACTGTATTTCTTTCTATTAAATCAACCAGTGGTATTTTAATATCTCCTTATTGTTTTTTCATCTCCAATTTGCTCAATAACATCTCTGAACTCTAAATATTAAAATAAATTTTAATGGTTGGGGTAACAGCTCAAGTATATTACACTGAACTGTCAAACTGCATTTTAAAGGGGTAACATTAAAGTAAAATGTGAATTATAAGTGAGAGAAATTCACATTTGAGCTATTTTTACATCTGTGTTTTGATATGTCATATGCCCTAAGGCCATTTCATATACAGTTTTATTTATAATAAATAGGTTAAAGGCCAGTCCCATAGTGCAGTGGTTAATGCATAGGAATCTGGGTCCCACATGGTCCACTGCAGTTTAAATCCTGGACCTGATAGCTTGAAAAACACACTGGGCACATGTGCATGTGTGCCTAAAATCCTGATGGGATGGAGAAATGGAAGAAAAACTATTGGGATTTGATTATATCCCATCAGGTAGTGATTTTTCTTTCTCTCTAATCCCCATGCTCTCTGTCAATAGAAAGCACAAAAACAAAGAAAGAGAGAAAGGAGAGAGAGAGAGAGAGGGAGGAAGAAGGAAGGAAGGAAGGAAGGAAGGAAGGAAAAGAAAGAAAGAAAGGCAGACAGAAAGAAAGGCAGACAGAAAGACAGAGAAGGAGGGAAGGGACACTGAACTTCGGTTCAGATTTTCGTATATTTATAATAATCACAGTTAAATATACATAATTAAGCATCAATTTATAGAATTTTATATAGCGGTTATATTACTAGGTAATTAATAGATTATATTAATTTCATAACTAATAATTCTTAAATAATCCATTTTAAATAGATTTGTATTGAGCATATGCTATGTCTCAAGAACTGGCTTAAGATATGTAACTTTATCTAATCCCCATAATACCTCTCAAGGTAGATACTCTCAATCTCTCACTTTGAAGATGATAAAACTAGGGCACAAAGTTTGAGTAACCTGCCGGAGGACTCATGCATTCTAAGAGGTAGAGCAAGTAAGTGTACCGTGTAGTCAATATCTTTATTTTTAAAGTTTATGGTGGTTCAGAATAAAGGGCAGAGAGTCAAAATGGAATCTGGAATTACTCCCTCTTCGCAATGATTAAGATAATCCAAATTGTAAAATTTCAATAAAGAAATAATCCACCTCATTACAGAACACTGGCAACTTCATCAAATCTATATTTTGCTTGCAGGTGTTCACTGAGTATGAACGAGAGAAAAATAATATATTAGGATAAAATAACAGAGAAAAAAATAAGGGGACAGGCAGACATTCTTTTGACAGACTTGAAGACTGGCTATACAGAGCCAGTCAGGGTCCGTCAGCACTTTGAGGGTTAAAGTTATAAAACTAGCTACTAATTAGCAATTAGTCAATGCAATGAAAATTGCCAAACTAGCTTGCATTTTAGAAGCCCACTAAGAACCTTAAACACCTGCAGGTATTTTCCTATTTGTGGTTATGACCTTCTCAGTCACCAGCTAGTTTATAAAATGATTCAGTCACTGTGTTCAATTAGATTATTCAGAGTTTCTGTGGAAGCATAAGAAAGGCCTGTATTTCTTATTCTTTTCTCCCATGACTTCTGTTTACTTACAAAGACCTGAATGATCAGCTTATAAACTTCACATAAGCTTGGGTAAAAATATGGGTCTCGGGGCCCACAGCTGGCATGGTAGCTAAGGCTCTGGATTCCCATATGGCTGACCATGGTTTGAGTCCTAAACCCAGCGGTTTGGGAATCATGCCAGGTGTGTGTGTGTGTATGTGTACCCCAAATGGAAAGGGGATTGTGGCATGGCCATACCACCTTGGGGGGGAGGGGGTGATTTCTCACTTTTCCTGTCTCTCTCTGGTTCACTGAGCATTGTGGCAAAAACCTAAAAAAAAAAAAAAAAAAAAAAAAAAAAAAAAGAGGGGCCTGCAGGTAGCATGGTGGTTAAAGCACTAGATTTCCACATAGCTGACAGTGATTTGAGTCCCAGACCTGGGGGCTTGCTTCCTCACTTTCTCTGTTTCTCTCTCTGGTGAGCACACATACCCTATCACAAATTTTTAAAATTGTTATTTTTTTTTATTTTTTATTTTTTATTTTTTTGGAGAGATTTTCACTGTAGGGTGCGTGCGCTCGTCAGATAGACAGAGAGAGACAGAGAGACAGAAAGCGAGAAATCACCCCCCAGGGGGGATGGTCACACCGCAATCCCTTCTCCTCCATTCTCCTCTCGAGATCTTGGGCACGCACGCACATGCACCCGGCATGAGTTTTAAGCCACCGGGTCCGGGACACGAACCGCAGTAGACTACGTGGGAGTCCAGCAACATAGCCATTACGCTAACTGCTGGTTCCCAAAATTGTTATTATTTAATAATGAATAAAAGTAAACAAAAATTCTTAAAAAGAAAAAGAATAAGCGTGTTTTTCAAACTCTAAAACAGCAAGGAACATTTCTGAAACTCCAGTAAATAAGTGCCAACTTCATACATATCTTACAATCTACATGAAATCCACTATGTACGAACTGAATAGTAATTATGTCTGGTTTGAAAATTTCACATCAAAATTTATTTTACTTGTCACCTATTTGGGAAATTGAAGTCATTTCTTTATAAAAATATTCCCCCACTTTCTACCTTCTCCTTACTCTTCTCCAGTGGCTACTCTTTAATCATTCAGCCTCCTCTTTATGAGCTCACTCTGTGCCTTGGACACAGAGTAAACATTGTGACTTTCTCTTTTTTTTTGGAGGGGGGGAGGAAGGGGAGGGTTTTGCTATAGGGCACATGCACTCACCAGAGAGACAGAGAGATAGAAAGCAAGAAATCACCCCCCAGGTGGGATGGCCACGCCGCAATCCCTTCTCCTCCATTCTCCTCTCAGGATCTTGGGCACGCACGCATATGCACTCCACATGAGTTTAAGCCACCGGGTCCGGGACTCGAACCCCGGCTGACTACATGGGAGTCCAGTGACATAGCCATTATGCTAACTGCTGGTCCCAACACTGTGACTTTCAACTCCTACATTCTATCCTTCTAATGTTACTCAACAAATACCTATAAAATACCTCATCTGTTGTAGTCAGTGCTCTTTTCTGTACTGAAGATACATCATCAAACAATAGAAACACACACACATATATACATGCACATACAGGTCAACTATAAAACTAAATGTTAACAAGAGTTTTTATAAACGTTCAATGCTGAAAGAGGAAATAATATTCCTCAAAAGTACGGAGAGTAACCTAAATTATTGGATTAGATGATAGTAACTTGGGTTTGTTTTTTATTTAAATTATACTCACTTTAAAAATTAATAGTCACATGAGTTATAATAGTATCAATTTAGTTTTAACTTGCATTTCGTTTGTTTTGGGTAAGACTGAGAATCTTTTACTATGTTTAAAAGTCTTTCCTATTTTCTTAAAATCAACTGTTAGCACATATCCTTTGCCCAATTTTCTACTGGGCAGTTGGTTTTTTCCTTACTAATTTATGTGAGGTAAAAATATTTTTCCCAGTTTGTTTATTATCTTCTGGCTTTGCTTACAGAATTTTTGCTTTACAGGAATTATTTATTTTTATGTAATCACATTTATCCATATATTCATTAGTGGTTAAATGATGTAGAAAAAGAACTTTTCTCCTCTAAAATTATAAAAGAATTTTCTATGGTTGCTTCTAGTTCTAAGATGGCTCCATTTTGTTTTTAAAGTTCAAATCTTCAATAAATTTTGAATTTATCTTTGGGTGGATCTGAGGCAATGATTTAATTTTTTCTTCCTATTGGTTATTGAGTTGTCCCAGTATTAACTATTGAATAATAATTTTTTTTCTTGTTGCGTCTAGGTGCCACATTTATCACATATGTTTGGGTCCATTTCTGAATTTTTATTGGGTTGCCAGAAAAGTCATGATGCATTTTTTCATTAAAAAAAATAGACCAGCAGATGGCAAAATGGCTACATACCTAGACTCCCACATAGTTGACTGCAGCTTAAAACTCATGCCAGGTCTGTGTGCACGCATGCCCAATATTTTAAGAGGAGAATGGAGAGGAAGGGATTGTGGTGTGGCCATCTTCCCTGGGTGGGCGGGGAGGGAATATCTTGCTTTCTGTCTCTCTGGAGAGTTGCACACTCCCTATAGCAAAAATCTCTGTAAGAAAGAAAAAAATACATTATGACTTTTCTGACAACCCAACATTTTACTCTATTCCATCACTTTTTCTATTCCTTTGACAGCACCATGTTATTTAATATTTTAGCTTTATAATATTTTTAATATATAATAGGACTAGCCTTCCATTTATTACCCAACTTTTTAGAGTTTATAGATTAAATTTGGGAGCCTTTCCATCTAAGAACATACTGTACATTATCATATGTATTTTTAGGAACAGTCCAAAATTTTCTTAAAGTAGGTTTTTGTTTATTTTTATTTAATCCTATTCATTGTCATTCTTTTACTTACTTATTTATTTATTTATTTATTTTGAAATTGACCAGAGAGAGAGAGAGAAGGAAACAGAGGGCAAGCTGCCAGGTCTGGGACTCAAACTGCCATTAGCCATGTGGGAGTCCAGCCACCATAAGCACACCGCCACCTGCTGGCCCCTAATTTTCTTCATGTAGTTTTCACACATATCTTGTTATCTTGTTACATATTGTCTCTATTTTGTTGCAGGTATGAATAGGGTCCTTCTTTTATTATCTCTTCTAATTTAAATATATATATATATGTATGGAAATTTTGATTTAACTGGGTTGCTGTATAAGATGTTGAATTGTCTTTTATATGTATGGTATTTTCCTTTTGACTTTTGAGTTTTCTAACTCTAAAATTTAATCATCTGGAACTCCTTTTGAATTTCTATAACAGTCTAGCTATATTAGCTAGATTTCCAGAACAATAATTATAGTGGTTATAGCTGATAAATTTGTCTGGCTTCTGACTTGGGAGTGTTTCTAGTAATTCTCTTTTAAGCATAATACTGGATTAGGTTGAGATAGATATTTCTTTAACATATAAAGAGTATCATTCTGTTCCTCTTTTCTATGAATAGAGAATAAGTGTTGAATTTTAACATTTGCCCATTAACATGCATAAATATGGCCATATTTTTTTCTCCTTAAATCTTCTAATTTGGTAACTTATATTAGCGGGTTTTTTTTTTTTTTAGTTTTTTTGTTTGTTTGTTTTTGAGAGAGAGAGAGAGAGAGATTTTTGCTATAGGGCACATGCACTCACCAGAGAGACAGAGAGATAGAAAGCAAGAAATCACTCCCCTCCATGGGGGGATGTCCATGCCACAGTCCCTTCTCCTACATTCTCCTCTTGGGATCTTGGGCTCGCACACGCATGTGCCAGGCATGAGGTTTAAGCCACTGGGTCTGGGACTCAAACTATGAAAGACTACGTGGGAGTCCAGCAATGTAACCATTATACCATCTACTGGTCTCATTAATAGGTTTCTTAAATACTGAAATTGTAGAACTAATCTTTATATTCTTTTTTTTTTTAATATAGGGTGTGTGCATTTGCCAGAAAGACAGAGAGAGACAGAGAGACAAAAAGTAGGAAATCACCCCTCAGTGGGGATGGCGATGCCTCAATCTCTTCTCCTCTATTTTCCTCTCAGGATCTTGGGCACACATGCACATGCACCTGGTGTGAGTTTAAGTCACCAGGTCCAGGACTCAAACCGCAGTTGACTACATGGGAGTCCAGTGACATAGCCATTATGCCAACTGCTGTTCCTTAATCTTTATATTCTTACAATAATCCCCATTAGACCAACATGTACTTTCTCTTAAGCAGTTGGATTTAGTTTGCTAATATTTTATTTAGGATTTTTTTAGGAAAAAAAGAAGCAACCATAGGCACCCATGATATGGGATGATATGGCACCCATAAATACAGAAGAAAGCAAATTGGACTATAATTTGTCATATTTTGCTCTGAGAACTTTTGGAACTATAGATGTTAGATAACTATAGTATCATTGCAATATATATCCATAGTTTAAAACATCTACCAATGCAATCAGCAGATGGTATAGTGATTACATCGCTGGACTCCTACATGGCCAACTGCAATTCAAGTCCTGGACACGGTGACTTGAAAATCATGCCACACTAGAGACAGGGTGGAAGGAGGGTGAGAGAAAGGAAGACTATAGGGAAGAAAATCAGGGAGGAAAAACAGAGAGAGGCAAGACATTTATGGGACACAGAAATGGTTGATTACCTGTGGATGATAACATGTATAGTATTCTCAACTGGACTGCTCTGAGATATATTTCATGTTGGGTAAATTCTCTTTACAAACCAAAGGATGTATAGTAATCAAGTGTTTGGAAAAAAATAAAGAGAATAAAAATAAAATTAAAAAAAGAAAATCATTTTGGGTGCGTGTGTGTACATGCATAAGATCCTAGGGAGAATGGAATGGAAGGGATTGCAGCATGGCCATTCCCTCTGGTAGGCGATTTCTCACTTTCCCTCTCACTGTGTCTGCCTCTCTTTTTCTTTCCAGTGAGTGCTTGCACCCTAAGGCAAAAACTCTTAAAAAAAAAAAAAATCCACCAGTAAGTGTGTTCGTTGGCTTTTCATTGCACCTCTTAACCCAAAGAAGTTTTCACTTAAGATTTTATTAAGACACATATGAGAACATATGTAATCATATTTACTCCTGAATTTTGTAATATACTTGAAATCATTAGAAGATTAGAATACCAATCAATTATACTATTTCCTAACAATAATCCTCATCAGTTTTTCATACCTAGAGCATTCATATTTCATTGGCTATCTGTGTTATTTTTCAGTTATGGAGAAAACCCGTACAGATGCATTTCCCATTACAATGGATTCTTTGGAAAGGAAAGAGACAATATGTATTTTTGGAACTGGAGATTTTGGAAGATCGCTGGGATTTAAAATGCTGCAGTGTGGTTATTCTATCGTTTTTGGAAGCCGAACCCCCCGGATGTCCAGCCTGCTGCCCAATGGCGCAGATGTCTTGAGCTATTCAGAAGCTGCCCAGAAGTCTGACATCATAATCATAACAGTCCACAGAGAGCATTATAATTTTCTCACAGAACTAACTGAGGTTCTTCATGGAAAAATATTAGTAGACGTCAGCAACAACCGCAAAGTCAATCAGTATCCAGAATCCAACGCAGAGTACCTTGCTCAGCTGGTACCAGGAGCCCACGTGGTAAAAGCTTTTAACACCATATCAGCCTGGGCTCTCCAGTCAGGAGCCCTGGATGCAAGTCGGCAGGTAAGATGAAAAAGAAATTGCAGTCAATCTTTAAAAGGTGAATATTTTGGGGCTGGCAGGTGGCATGATGGTTAGGGGCACTGGGCTTCCATATGGCCGACCATGGTTCAAGTCCAGGACCTGGTGGCTTGCTTTCTCACGTTCTCCCTCTCCCTTTCTCTCTCTGTCCCTCTCTGGTCAAATTAAAAAATAAGTAAATAACGGGACCAGCAGATGGCGTAATGGCTACGTTGCTGGATTCCCATGTAGTCGACCACAGTTCAAGTCCCGGATCTGGTGGCTTAAACAAACTGGGTACATGTGTGCACATGCTCAAGATCCCAAGAGGAGAAAGGAGAAGAAGGGATTGCAGCTGGTCATCCCTGCTGGGGGGTGATTTCTCGCTTTCTGTCTCTCTGTCATTCTGGTGAGTGCACATGCCGTATAGCAAAAACCTCTCCAAAAAAATTTTTTAAAAGAGTAAATAAAGTTAAATAAAATAATCTTTTTAAAAAAGTGAATATTTCAATGTGCACTTAGCTTCAGATTCCAAAATAAACTACCCACTAAATATTTCATCTTGCTAATTTGTTCCATGAATAATTTGGGGGGCTTTAAATAAGTAAAATAATCAGTTGTGATTCATTTTCCACTGTCTGCACCCTTGGTTTTTAGTTTGATGGAATCTAATAGTGTCGGTCTCTAGAATCCCCTTGTCGGTACTGCAAATTAATACAGCATGAATATCCTTTTCTACTCCTATTACCTTGTATGAAACTGATTTGATTAGAAGCAATCATAGGTGCACGGTACCCCAAATACAGAAGATCAAACTTCCCTTACTGTAAAGAGCCTAGTCTTTTTTTTTTTTTTCTTTTTTTGGAGAGGTTTTCGCAATAGGGCACGTGCGCTCGCCAGACAGACAGAGAGAGACAGAGAGACAGAAAGCGAGAAATCAACCCCCAGGGAGGATGGTCACGCCGCAATCCCTTCTCCTCCATTCTCCTCTCGGGATCTTGGGCACGCACACACACGCACCCGGTGTGAGTTTTAAGCCACCGGGTCCAGGACGCGAACCACGGTCGACTACGTGGGAGTCCAGTGACATAGCCATTACGCTAACTGCTGGTTCCCAAGAGCCTAGTCTTATATCAATGCGATGTGCCTAAAACTACCTGCAACTAAAACACTGATTGAAACTATACAGCACACACGTGCAAGTTTAAAATGTCATCTTGTTAGACATGGTTATTCTACATCCTTGTTTGAAAAACAGTTCACTACCTACACGTCATTGTTATGCATGATGCTTATATAGACTTACAAAATAACTATTTCATAAAGGAAAAAAGTAAATACAGAATTGTTTATAACCCAGGTGTTTGTCTGCGGAAATGACAGAAAAGCCAAGCAAAGAGTGATGGATATTGTTCGTGGCCTTGGACTTACTCCCTTGGATAAAGGATCGCTCATGGCAGCCAGTGAAATAGAAAACTACCCCCTACAATTATTTCCCATGTGGAGGTTTCCCTTCTATTTGTCTGCAGCCCTGTGTATCTTCTTCTTTCTCTACTGTGTCATAAGAGACGTAATCTATCCTTATGTTAACAAAAATGAAGATAGTACATTTCGCCTGGCTATTTCCATCCCGAATCGTGTCTTTCCAATAACAGCGCTTACACTGCTGGCTTTGGTCTACCTACCTGGTGTTATTGCTGCCATTCTGCAGCTGTACCGAGGTACAAAATACCGCCGATTCCCAGACTGGCTTGATCATTGGATGCTTTGCAGAAAACAGCTTGGCTTGATGGCTCTGGGATTTGCCTGCCTTCATGTCCTCTACGCACTGGTGATTCCTATTCGTTTTTATGTACGATGGAGGATAAGAAACCTGACCGTTACCCAGGTAAAGCTTACTCATTTGAATTTCCCTAGTCCTTAAATCAAAGAGAAATTTTGCTGTATCATTTTGCATTTCACAATTACAGAAAAGTCACTCTTCTAAGCATTTTTTAAAATATTTTTAATCTTATTTATCTTTTTTCTTTCTTTTTAATTTGCTACAAGACAGGTATGCTCACCAGAAAGGACAGAGATGGGGAGGGGAGGGGGGAAAGCAAGAAAGCAAGAGTTCAGGACTCAAACCATGGTTAGTCGTATGAGAGTCCAGCACTTTAATCACATCACCTGCTGGCCCCAGCATCTTTATTTCTTAAAAGTAATCAGAGTTAAAAATATCATGTCTTGGGACCAGCAGTTAGCCTAATGGCTATGTTGCTGGACTCCCTTGTAGTCAACCGCGGTTTGCGTCCCAGACCCGGTGGCTTAAAACTCACACTGGGTGCATGTGCATGCATGCCCAAGATCCCGAGAGAATGGAGGAGAAGAGATTGTGGCGTGGCCGTCCCCCCCGGGTGGGAGGTGGGGGGGTGATTTCTCGCTTTCTGTCTCTCTGTCTTTCTAGTGAGTGCATGGGCCCTATAGCAAAAACCTCTCTAAAAAAAAAAGAAATCATGTCTGGTTTTTTAAAATTATTATTATTGATGCTATTGTTTGTCTTATGAATCCAGTTGAGAGCTCATATAACTATTGTGAATAAAAGTTTGATCTCCAGATCTGTATTCCCAGGGCTCACTAGGATACTGACAAATGATAGATTTAGGGACTCAGGAAACTTAAGGATACCTACTTAAATTTCTTTGGGTGGCAGTTGGTAAAAGTAAACCAATGTGTCTCAAGCTTCTGTTTTTATGCATGCTACTTGCTTTTGAAAGGAAGAGGACAGCCCAAACAGGTGCCATAGCAGTGGCACAAATTCGTGGAGAGGGCAGGAAGTTGTCCTCATTGTCTAAAAAACTAAATAGTTCTTAGCAGATATCAAATACAATCTTAGGCACAATCAAAAGATTTAAGAGATAATCAGCTCAAGGAGTCTTACAGTAGTTCCAGAGGCAGTGCTCTAAGTCTGTTCCAGTTTAGAAATAACTGGTTTTGCTCAATCTTACTGGAGCCTCAAAGATCATTAGTCAATAACTCATTGATGATGCATTTTGGGTTTCTGTACATTATTTCCCTAACAAATACATGAAAGTTTGTTACATAAGAGTCACACTACAAGGGTTAGATTCATCTCAACCTGTGATGAGACAGATTTGAAGCTCTTCTAAAACACAGAACCATGAAAAAACCCAAACTCTGTGGGTGTGAATAATTAGCATCTAAAGCAGAATAAACAGAATTCCAATGTAACCATTTGAGAACATCAAGTTTTGCTTGGGGACCAAAAAGCCATATGGTAAAGAAGGTTTAAGTAAATGTTTACTTTGTTTCAGGATTTATAGGGTAAATTAAAATGTCCTACACAACTCCTGCAGTCAAGTATTACAATAAAGTTCCAGTAGAACCAATTAGCTTTCATTTTTTCTACAAAAAAAAAATCATTTCTAAATGTATTTTTACCTACATTATTCACACAACTTTCTTTGCACCAATAACCCATGCAAAGGTTTTTTTCAATCCCCTTAAAAGTGGGCAGTTTATGGGACCAGCAGGTAGAGTAGTGGTGAAAGCAATGGACTCCCATATGGCCCACAATGGTTCAAGTCACAGACCTGGCAGCTTGAAAATCATGCCAGCATGTGAGCATGTGTGGCCAAAATCCCAGAAGAATAATAGAGAAGAGAATGCTGCATGGCCATCTCTTCGGGGGAGAGGGGGGTGATTTCTCATTTTCCCTCTGTGTCTCTTTCTCTCTCTTTCCCATGAGCACACCCACCCTATGGCAAAAATCTTAAATAAAAAATAATAAGTGGACAATTTATTTTTAAAATGTAGCCTTTTAAAATTGATTATACTTTTTATTAGGCAATACTCAAGAAAGAAGATCCATTTAGTACGTCTTCAGCCTGGCTCAGTGATTCATATGTGGCTTTGGGAATCCTCGGATTTTTTCTGTTTGTACTCTTGGGAATCACTTCCTTACCATCAGTTAGCAATACGGTCAACTGGAGAGAGTTTCGATTCATCCAGGTAAGATTTAATCTTCTTTATATTACAAAATGAGTACAACTTTACAAACATTTTCATTTTTCTGTCATATCATGCCTAATTTTTTTCATTTTGCTCCATCACTTCCTTGACAATCTCATTAAAAATTTTAAAATAGAAAACATGGAACATCGGTGTAAACCAGCAAATTCTATAATGGTTCCATTTCCTCATAGGGTATCCCTTGCCAAGATTCTTAACGACTCCCAGAGCCACGGCTAATACTATAGAATGAAAAGCACCAAGAACTATTAAATACCTGCAGAGATATACTAGGTGCGAGGTGAAAGAAACACATACTGATAGAGGTAGAAAATAAAGAGGTAGAAAATAAAGTTTAAATCTTAGAAGCAAGATTGATGGGTGTCATCACACCATACTTAACGTAGGTCCATCATAAGGAAAATTGTTTTCTCCACAATCAACCACCAGACACCTCATTAAAGACTAACTATTCTAACAGACCTGTGGTTCTCAAAGTGTGTTACTAAGACCAGCAGCATCACCTGGGAACTTAGCTACGCAAAGCCCTGGGCCATTCCCAGAACTACTGAATCAGAAACTGTGGAAGTGTGGCTCTGTAATTTGTCTTAACAAGCCCTCCAGATGATTGTGATGCATGCTTGCTGACAACCAGTATAACAGGATAGACCATTAGTAATTGCAATTAGGTTTGAATTTTACAAAACTATTAGAATTTCAAGTTTTGCATTTTCTCCAGGGGATCAAATGCAGTCAAAATTCTTTGATGGTAACACCTTATTTTAGGCATTAAGACAGATATAAACATTAAGTTCTAGAATTTAGACCATGGGACCAGCAGATGGCATAATAGTTATGTTGCTGGACTCCACATAGTCAACCTCAGTTCATGTCCTGGACCCAGTGGCTTAAAACCCATGCTGGGCGTGTATGTGTGTGTGCCCAAACTCCCAAGAGGAGACTGGAGGAGAGGGGATTACAGCATCGCCATCCCCCCTGGGAAGGTGATTTCTCGCTTTCTGTCTCTCTGCCTCTATCTCTCCAGCAAGCACACACACCTTATAGCAAAAATCTCTCTTATAAAAGAAAAAAAAGAAAAAGAACTTAGATCAAAACAAAGTACAATTTGGAAAAAAAAAAAGGGAACCAGCAGTTAGCATAATGGCTATGTCGCTGGACTCCCACGTAGTCCACCGCGGTTCGCATCCCAGACCCGGTGGCTTAAAACTCATGCCGGGCGCGTGTGCGTGTGTGCCCAAGATCCCAAGAGGAGAATGGAGGAGAAGGGATTGTGGCATGACCATCCCCCCTGGGGGGTGATTTCTTGCTTTCTGTCTCTATGTCTCTCTCTGTCTGTCTGGCGAGCGCACGTGCCCTACAGTGAAAATCTCTCCAAAAAAAAAAAAAAACAAAGTACAATTTGGTAATTGCTCTTTACTGTGACAAAAATTAGCTGACATCTGCCTTTAGTCAGTAATATATACTAATGGGTTCTTCTTGAGGTCATAATGAGTCTTATTAATCTCTGATCTCTAAAAAGATGATTAAAAAAATTTTTTGCCACTGGGGACCAAAGTATGTGTGTGTGTGTATATACATGTTATTTATTCTAATTTGGAAGAGTTTATTGCTGGTGAACTTTTCCGATACAGCCAGATTAAGATGAAGCTACCATATCATTTGTAAGAAAGTCTTCGGAACCAGCAGTTAGCGTAATGGCTATGTCGCTGGACTCCCACGTAGTCGACCACGGTTCGCGTCCTGGACCTGGTGGCTTAAAACTCATGCATGTGCGTGCATGCCCAAGATCCTGAGAGGAGAATGGAGAAGAAGGAATTGCAGCGTGACCATCCCCCCTGGAGGGGTGATTTCTCACTTTCTGTCTTTATGTCTCGCTCTGTCTGTCTGGCGAGCGCACGCGCCCTATAGTGAAAACCTCTACAAAAAAAAAAAAAAAAAAAAAAACCTGAGAAGTTTAATGAAGAGAATGGAGAAGAAGGAATTGCAGCGTGACCATCCCCCCTGGAGGGGTGATTTCTCACTTTCTGTCTTTATGTCTCGCTCTGTCTGTCTGGCGAGCGCACACGCCCTATAGTGAAAATCTCTCCAAAAAAAGACTTTCTTATTTTTTTTTAACTATCCCAAAGGAAGTTTAATGTTTCCTTTTTTCCTTTTTTCAGTATTTAACAAGGTGTCTAAATATTATAAGCTTCAATTATTTGTAATGGTTGACAATTATCCCTCACTGACTAGAATGTTTGAGTGTTCATTAAGATGCACATAATGTTAATTGTTAATGTACATGTTCTTGTTTTTGCTTTTAGTCCAAACTGGGTTATTTGACCCTGATCTTGTGCACAGCCCACACCCTGGTGTACGGTGGGAAAAGGTTCCTCAGCCCTTCAATTCTCAGATGGTATCTTCCTGCAGCCTACATATTAGCACTCATCATTCCCTGCACAGTGCTGGTAATCAAATTTATCCTCATTATGCCATGCATAGACAAGACCCTCACACGGATCCGCCAGGGTTGGGAAAGGAACTCAAAACACTCAAAATCAGCACTGAATGCAAAGTCAGACATTTGAAGCAGAGTTCCATTTACTCAGACTTATGAACTACAGTATTGAATGTTTAGAGAAGAACATGCACGGTTGAGAAAACCCTTTTCTCTCACTATGCCCTGAAGTTTATGAACACAGAAGAAAATGTTGCCTGACTTTGAGAAACTGGCAGATGAGAAGAGAAACTATTTTATCTCAGATTAGTGATGAATAAACACAGGTGGCTGCCCCTTCATTTCCCAGAGTTCACAGGACTGAGATTGGGATTCATTTTGTGGGGTTCACACTAAGAAGTTTCTTTGATGTGGGCAACATGCATGACATAATGTCTTGCAAAATCCAGGAGAAGTACATGCAACTTCCTTCTCTGTTTCAAGGACTAAGTTACATAAAAGAGAAAACAGTATGACTGTGGCTGCCGATGAGTATTTTTTGGTATGTCAGAAGAGGAAAGTCAAATGACGTAAAAGAAATGAGATTTGTTGTTTGTTTTTTGCAAGTAAAGCCAATTATAAACATTGCCATAGTGAATTTTGTAGTTAAATGTGCCCCTTGATTTTGCTCTTATCAATATGAATGTCTACTGTGGGGAACTGTTTTAACACAAAAGCATCACAATTGATTAGAGGTAACTTCGGATACATGCAAATCTACAAAGTTGTTATAAAATCCTTTCTTTATAAGGAACATATAGGAAAGACTGAGTGAAAATGGAAGAATATCCATCTGGATTTTTCTCAGTGTCCAATAAGCAAGGAAGCATTGATGAAAAGTCTTTGCACCAAAAAAAGTTCTAAGAAACTAGAATTTTAAATAGCAAGGTAAATAAATACATATTATAAAGTTGCATTATATTAGGCTTGGTATTTAGGTATTGCATGTTTTGTAAATTTTCAAATATTGTTCAGTTTTAGTCATCTAAGAAATTACTTGTAGAGGAACGAGCATCAATGGTCTATTATGGTTTTACATAGTAAAATTAAATAAGGTATCTGAAGGTATAATTTGAGCAATGTAGAGATGAAAGAGAATGATGAAAATTCTCAGGGCAGAGAGGTATGAGCAGAAGATGCTATTTGAGATTTGTTTCTTTCTCACATCGTCGCTATGAAGTAGCATGCTTCTCACCATGTTCCTGTGCTGATAGTGTCAAGATGACCTTCAATGGGATTAGCTTTCTAGCTCGAGCATGGAACTAAAAGAAGCCTGTGCACCATCTTTCCCACCTACCGAAATAACTAAAAGGCATTGGCTTTGACATTTTTCTGCCTGCTCTGTAAAGGCCATTTTTTTTCTTTCTTTTCTTTTTTCTACTTTCATTATAACATTATACATGACTTTATACAAAATGATTAAAACATCATTCACACTCTATGGTACCTTTCTAGAAAGCTTTTTATAAATAATTTCATCTATACTGTGTTTTCAATTTGATATCCTTTGTTTTTCACTTGATATATTATAGGCTTTGTTCTCTTACATGGTATATGTATTTATTGGCTGCATATGATTACATCAAATAGGCATTTATTTAACCACTGTCCTATAATAGGCTGTGTCCATTTCATACTAAAACAAATAACATTTCAGAGAATATCTTTTGCACTAACAACATTTTTCTATATTTTAATTATTTCCAAAAATTAGGATTACAAAATTTAAGAACTTTCACTAGCATTTTCTATATATTGCCAGGTTATTTCTAAAGTGACTTTAATGATATTAGTAGCACTCAATTAAGGCTTTGGTTTCATCACACCACTGTAGATTTTGTTTTGTTACTTAAAGTTTCATTTACTTATAAAGGGTATAAAGACACATAGAACATATGCTTATTTATCTATCCTTGATCTACCCAAGCAAGGATTAAGAAAGCTGGAAAAGCTTCAGTGGAAAAATGTCACTACTCATCCCTGTTATGCACCACAGTCAAGTGTGCTGGGCCTGGAATCTGCTCTTTCACTAGAGAGTTGGTCAATTAAAATGTAAATACCATCCAGGCTGGTTTAGAGAAGTCTTTGGAGTTAGCCATGCTCCTTTTTGATAAAAGAGTAATGTAATATGTTTACATTGGTCATGGCACATCACTAAGAATAAAACATGTCACTCCTAGGTTAAATACTTATGTGTAGTAAGAACAAACTCTACTGTCACAGCTTAGTGGAGATGCTCTATCTGTATACCTAATGAAAGCCATCTGTCACCTTAGCCTGTGATCCTAGTTAGCCAGGAGGCCCACAACATGGTAAAACTCACGAATATCTCTCATGCACATGCCTTCAAAAACATAAAATAAAATAAATGAAAGACATTCATCAAGGCTGAAGTTAAAGAGTACCCTGGTGGTTTGGGCCTAATAGCTGCATTGCCAGGCCTAACTTTTGGTTGGTTGTCAAACTCCAACCACAAGAGCTCTAAGTATAACCAGCTGACCAAAGAAAACCAATGTTCTTCCATACTTTCCAACACGCCTCCCTCCTCCATCCAGCAACTTGACCCTCTTAACACAGCTGACTTTTTCAGTTCGTTTAAGATGGAAAGGAGTTTAGAACCAATAAGAATAGGTGCTTTCAGTTACCTATATTCCTTTTATAGATCTAAACTGTTCAGCATTTTAAAGGTTAAACTGTTTTCTGCTGGTATAGTTTCTGTATTCTAAGAACATTTTTATAAAGTTTTATTTTTGTACCATTTTCCCACTTTTGATAGCTTTTATAAATGTGTACTCATTAAACATTGCTTTTAAAATATTTTCTAGTTTTGTTTAATTCTTGTTTCGAGTCATCAAAGTTCCAAAGAAGTGACTGGATGGGTTTGATTCACAGTAGTTCCCGCACCTGGGCCTAAAATATACTTCACTTCAAGGATAAGGAAAAGGAGAGGGAGTGGATGGGTTGGCAAGTACATTGAGGGATTGGCAGCGCTGTGCAATAGATGCTTGAGCTCAGCTGGGTGGTGCATTCCAATATCCTGCATGTGCTTCTGCACTACTCTCTGAGAGGGAGAGCATCTGCTGGCTAAAGGGAGAGGATTGCATCATCCACACTGAACTGCTCTGAGACTTAGGAAGAAGGCTTTCCTTCTCCAGGCAGATGCTACCAGGACATGGCTAATGGCTAAACAGACAGCAGGTTGGAGCCAAAATGCGTGATCAGGTATTAAATGCCCTGCACAACTGGACAGCTACAGCCTTGGTGGTGTAATCGTCCTTTCAAAAATAAAAGAAAAATGGATGGTGAAAAGGAGGGAAATCACTTTATTAGGAGTAAGCCAAAATAAATGGAATTAGCCTCTACTCACAAACTATTGCAATTAGAAATTCAGTTAAAAGCTGTTCATGTATTTACTGTTCAGAGTTCACAAAGAGCCATGGTAACAATGAATGCATACAATGTATTTCAGCTTTGGAAGCTCAAAAGTTTCTGGAATTCCCTCTAAAATCAAGGTGGAATGGCAGTCAAGGTGTTGCATGCAGAGCTCAGAATTCACATTCTCCATTACCACAACCATCATTCCCGTTACCACCTTCCCAACACACACATAAATGAAAGCCCACGAATACCCTTACAGGATCCTATTGCAATGTTCTATCATGATAGGATTACCAGGTTGAAAAACCCTTTAAAAAGTCAGTTGACCACCAGTTGGTGTAATGGCCATGTCACTGGATTTCCATGTAGCTGACCGTGGTTTGAGTCCCGCACCTGGTGGCTTAAACTCATGCAGGGTGTGTGTGCATGTGTGCCCAAGATCCTAAGAAGAGAATGGAGAAGAAGGGATTGTGGCATGATTGTGCCATTCCTCTTGGGGGATGATTTCTCACTTTCTGTCTCTGTCTTTCTGGCGAGTGCACGCACCCTATAGCAAAATACTTATGTGTAGTAAGAACAAACTCTACTGTCACAGCTTAGTGGAGATGCTCTATCTGTATACCTAATGAAAGCCATCTGTCACCTTAGCCTGTGATCCTAGTTAGCCAGGAGGCCCACAACATGGTAAAACTCACGAATATCTCTCATGCACATGCCTTCAAAAACATAAAATAAAATAAATGAAAGACATTCATCAAGGCTGAAGTTAAAGAGTACCCTGGTGGTTTGGGCCTAATAGCTGCATTGCCAGGCCTAACTTTTGGTTGGTTGTCAAACTCCAACCACAAGAGCTCTAAGTATAACCAGCTGACCAAAGAAAACCAATGTTCTTCCATACTTTCCAACACGCCTCCCTCCTCCATCCAGCAACTTGACCCTCTTAACACAGCTGACTTTTTCAGTTCGTTTAAGATGGAAAGGAGTTTAGAACCAATAAGAATAGGTGCTTTCAGTTACCTATATTCCTTTTATAGATCTAAACTGTTCAGCATTTTAAAGGTTAAACTGTTTTCTGCTGGTATAGTTTCTGTATTCTAAGAACATTTTTATAAAGTTTTATTTTTGTACCATTTTCCCACTTTTGATAGCTTTTATAAATGTGTACTCATTAAACATTGCTTTTAAAATATTTTCTAGTTTTGTTTAATTCTTGTTTCGAGTCATCAAAGTTCCAAAGAAGTGACTGGATGGGTTTGATTCACAGTAGTTCCCGCACCTGGGCCTAAAATATACTTCACTTCAAGGATAAGGAAAAGGAGAGGGAGTGGATGGGTTGGCAAGTACATTGAGGGATTGGCAGCGCTGTGCAATAGATGCTTGAGCTCAGCTGGGTGGTGCATTCCAATATCCTGCATGTGCTTCTGCACTACTCTCTGAGAGGGAGAGCATCTGCTGGCTAAAGGGAGAGGATTGCATCATCCACACTGAACTGCTCTGAGACTTAGGAAGAAGGCTTTCCTTCTCCAGGCAGATGCTACCAGGACATGGCTAATGGCTAAACAGACAGCAGGTTGGAGCCAAAATGCGTGATCAGGTATTAAA
Organism: Tupaia belangeri chinensis; assembly: GCF_000334495.1. Classification (NCBI taxonomy): domain Eukaryota; kingdom Metazoa; phylum Chordata; class Mammalia; order Scandentia; family Tupaiidae; genus Tupaia; species Tupaia belangeri. The sequence continues at coordinate 1,651,966 of NW_006208436.1, forward strand.
TGCCCTGCACAACTGGACAGCTACAGCCTTGGTGGTGTAATCGTCCTTTCAAAAATAAAAGAAAAATGGATGGTGAAAAGGAGGGAAATCACTTTATTAGGAGTAAGCCAAAATAAATGGAATTAGCCTCTACTCACAAACTATTGCAATTAGAAATTCAGTTAAAAGCTGTTCATGTATTTACTGTTCAGAGTTCACAAAGAGCCATGGTAACAATGAATGCATACAATGTATTTCAGCTTTGGAAGCTCAAAAGTTTCTGGAATTCCCTCTAAAATCAAGGTGGAATGGCAGTCAAGGTGTTGCATGCAGAGCTCAGAATTCACATTCTCCATTACCACAACCATCATTCCCGTTACCACCTTCCCAACACACACATAAATGAAAGCCCACGAATACCCTTACAGGATCCTATTGCAATGTTCTATCATGATAGGATTACCAGGTTGAAAAACCCTTTAAAAAGTCAGTTGACCACCAGTTGGTGTAATGGCCATGTCACTGGATTTCCATGTAGCTGACCGTGGTTTGAGTCCCGCACCTGGTGGCTTAAACTCATGCAGGGTGTGTGTGCATGTGTGCCCAAGATCCTAAGAAGAGAATGGAGAAGAAGGGATTGTGGCATGATTGTGCCATTCCTCTTGGGGGATGATTTCTCACTTTCTGTCTCTGTCTTTCTGGCGAGTGCACGCACCCTATAGCAAAAACCTCTCAAAAAAAAAAAAAAAAGAATTTAGGGAAAAAAAAGAATAAGTTACTCTTTTATGTGTTTCCTTTCCTCAAACTCAAGGCAAAGCTCTGAACTCTCAGAAAAGACCCCAGTTAGGAAAGAGAAGGATCAAGGGTGAAGGCGGAAGGGACAGGGATTAGAGAAAAGAGGAGCATGGTAACAAGACAGTGCACCTGTTCTTACCCAGTCAGGACAAAAGCGCCTAGTACCATCTGCTTCCTGCTGCTAGGGAGGATTCCCGGTGATGTTTATTCTATAATATGAGAAAAGCCTGTGCTGAAAACCTGATATGCACTATTTTAATCCTCATAATTCTCTAAATTACTCTTAATATCTCTTTTTTTCAGAAGAAACTGAACCCAAAAAAATTGAATCCTCACCTAAATTCACACAGTTAGTAAGAGGCAGTTCCAGGATTTAAATCCAGAAAGTCTGCCTCCAGAGTCATCCCCTTTTGACACAACAATATCATGGAGGACATCTTTGGTCTCCCCTGAGATGTCCCTTTAGGTCCAGGCGAGAAAGAAATGAAGTTCAGAATAGTCTATGAAATGTAAGGTTGGCTAAAACCCTGAAAGATGCTTTAGCACAAAGCCCCAATTATGCCCCACACCCAGTGGGGTTATTGTCCAAAGAGTCTTTTATTTTTTATTAAGAATTATTTTATTTTATTTAGTTATTCACTTTTTATTTGACCAGGGAGAGACATACAGAGAGAGAGAGAGAGAGAAAGAGAGGAAAAGTGAGAAAGCGAGCCACCAGGTCCAGGATTTGAACTGTGATCAGCCGAGTGAGAGCATCCAGCGCCTTAACCACCATGCCACCTGCTAGTCCCCTGTCCAGAGATTCTTACTTTACAGTAAACAGACACCACAAATGATTTCCAGTGACTCTGCCCTTTCTTTAATGCAATGATTGCAGAATTCATGATGTAAAGAATAACACATAGCCAATCAGTTGCTTCTGTTATTTGAGAAAAACCGTTGTAGATTCTTGACAAATGCTCCATGTTTGCTGATGCTGATTTCAATACATCCTCCAAGGCTGGAGTAACAGGATGTGTGGTTTTCATACTGAGTTCAACCCCATTGCAAATGCCATTTTCATCTTTCTACTCCAGTCTCAAACAAGTTTTCCTAAACTCCAAGGAAGCTTTGCTCAGGAGAAATTGGGTAAAACTCCCAAACTCAAAGGGCAGTCAAAGAGTATGTCTCTTCTCCAGGAGCTAAAAGGCATATGTTTTCTTCCTTTTGGTTTCACCTTAATACTTCATGTATTGCGTTTACATGAGATCCAGTAACTCGTGCAGGAAATTTCATAACACTTTTCCTTTAGTACTTTAATGCTAGTTGAGAAACCTTAGTGTTAAAAACAAAACAAACAAACAAAAAATACAAAACCAAAGCAAGCTTAGTACTATTAACTATAACCTAGAGTTTCTCCATTTTGTAAAAATGAAGGGTCACCGGGCTGGAACTCACAGCATATCAGACTATCAGAATAATTTAGTTAACTAGCATTAAGCTGTCCCTTATGATATTTTTACGGCATCAACAGGTTTTATCTAGTATATTAGTTTCACTTTCATTTTACTTCACTTTTATGCCAATAAGACAGAGATGAGAGAGAACGACAGCGTTCCTGTTCTCGCTTTATTAGAGCAGAGTGGTAGAATCTGTTATAACGGAAGAGATCTGCCTCCAAACATAGGAGTCCTTTACTGAGTCTCTAATGGCCAGCCACCCAGGCAGGCTTACATCCACTCCTGACATACCATTAACAGTCACCACGAGAAAATCTTTTCCATTGTTAGATACTCTGGGAAATTATTAGGGAGTGCTCTCTTACGCTACCTAGCCAAAGTTTTCCTGGTTGTGCTTGTACCCATTTTTCTTAGTACCACTCATTTAAACCAAGGGCTCACCAACCAACAGAAGTAAAAGGACAGTATTTTTTTGGTTTGGTTTGGTTTTTGTTTTGTGTTCCAGTCTATCACAAGTCGACATGTGTATATTTAAAGTACAAAATCACACAGTTAATATTGTGGCTAAGTCACATTGCCATAAAACTTTCTATGCTTTTCTTTTCAGTTACTAGATTTATCGCAGATTGGTAACAAACCATTCTCAAACTAGCGCCATCTACAGACCACACTTTGAATTACACTCAAAGATAAGCCTAACAACCTGGCTTGGCTCTTGGTTCCTCCAGAGACCAATCCCAAAAGCACAGAAGCGAAATCATTAAATATTGAAAATGCAGTAGCAAAGCAGAGCAGGAAAGGAATCAAGTGTGGATTTTTCAAGCCAGTTATCTCTGTAAATAACTGGAGCTCAATTTGGCTAGGAAACTCTGGGAGACAGTATCAAAAAGAACTACTATCCCCATTGAGGAGAAAGAAAGAGTTTCATCTCCTGCATCCCTGCTTAGCATTGGATGAAAGAAGCTTCCACGGCATCAGCTTTCTAGCACTTGTGACTGTTCTTATACACTTGCCGTGTGTGCCGCCATAGCCGAGAAAAAAGACCCATGGGCAAAATGGTACAGGTGTCACACAAGCACCTTTCGGCTCACGGAGGTAAATGCCGAGAGGAAGTTGGTGTAGTGCTAACTGCTATACAATCCAGTAGGAAATTGTGCAAGGCCTTCAAGCAGAGTTTATGGATGAAATGAGGCTCTTTAGCACATGAAAAGATATTCTACTCCATTCATAATGAAATGCATAAAAATTGAAACTGTATCAAGATGCCATTTCTCCCCGTGTGGGCACAAATCCAAAAAAAGTTTGTGCACATAGCCCGTGGGCACAAATCCAAAAAAAGTTTGTGCACATATTCTGGGGATGAGGATTGGAAATACTCATTCTCAGAACATGTTGCTTTTGGATCTGTAAACTAGCAATGAGGATATATCTTTCAAAAATTAAAAATCCATAGTTACATTTTATTTTGAGAGAGATTTTTTGCTGTACAAGACGTGTGCTTGCCTGCTTTCCAGAGAGACAAAAATCAGTGAGAAGTCATCACCCTCACCCCCCAGGGGGAATGGCCTTACTGCAATTCCTTCTCCATTCTCCTCTCAGGATTTTGGGCATGTGTGCATCCTCACCCAGCCTGAGTTTCAAGCCGCCAAGTCCAGGACTCAAACCACGGTGGGAGTCCAGTGCCTTAACCACTATGCCACCTGTCGCCACCCCCCCCCCCAGTTAAGTTTGGACTGAGGAATTCCATTCTTGAACATTTAGCCTCTAGAAATGCCTGAGAGTTTTCCAGGAGAAGCACAGGCGCTGCTGTTCGTTCTTGTTTTCCATGAGTGTCAACAGTGTAAAAGCAGAACAGAGGTCATAACTCAAGCATTCACCTTTGGGACTGGCTAAATAAACCATGATGCTTCCCCGCAATGGAATTCTATGCAGCTGTTCAAAACAAATGAGGCACCTTCTTTTACTAGAATTAAGCTCTCCATTTACGGAAAGATGTTCAAAATATATTATTAAGTTAACAAAGGGACATAAAATAATATATATAGAAAGTTTCTTTCATGTAGTGTACTGAGCTTTTAGTTTCCTAAAGAAACACTGGAAAGATTCAAAAGATTCGCACCTGTTAAGAAAATGGAGCCTCACGGTGGAGTCTCCTTAAGATGGAGGAAGTCTTGTTTCATGGGTCATGCAAGGTGAAGAAGTAGGCAACTTGGACAACCTGTGGTCTGGACAGTTTATCAAGTCTCCTGGAACATAGCGCTGTGTTCCTGGATAACACAACTAAATGCCTTAGATCCAGAACATTCCAACCCTTTAAATGCATTTACAAGGAGGACTGGGATTCTGGCCAGATCCTATCTTCCCATAAGAAATCCTACAGCTGTGATGCTTTGGCTCCAAACAACACAGAACAGTATAAATGAAAACCCAGACTCATAAGATATGAGCTCGAATGAATCTTTGCACTGAACTTGCTTTTGCCAGTGATGTTACTCCAGGGTGCCGCAGTGGCGAGTCTTTTCTTTTCAGCGCGGAGTCGCAGTTTGTATAAATAAACTTTCTCTTTACTTTCACTTACTCTACTATGGTTTCCTTACTGAGAGCGTATCAGGCTCTTTCAATTAAGCGGTGCACCCGTACGAGAAACTTTCAGTTTCTCACACAACACCTAGAAAGATGAGGGAGTGAGAAATGGAAACAGAACTGTCTACCTTTTTATGCCATTTTTATTTTTAATTACATTAATAGTTTATCTAATCATTACAATAAATTTATCAATAAAAAAGATTGGCTTACATATCTCTGTTAAGTCTTCTCTCCCTCACTAACCTCTCCAGCTTATTCAGTCTTTCTTCTTATATAATCTAGTCCATCTTCTTCAGCTCTCCTACAAATATTTTAATATTCCGTTTAAAATGCAGTTCCCTGACCCACGAGCAGAACTTCCAAAGGGGTGTAGCCAGGATAAAGTACAAAATGATCGTTGCTTCCCTGGTCCTGGATCTCGTCTGAGCTTTCACTGGGATTTGTTTTTGTTTAATGCAGTTTTGTTTCATGAGGTTTTCATGAGGGTTGTGGTTAATATAGTCTAAGCATTCACCAGGATTTGGTTTTGCTTTATTTTGGTAATCACATGATATCAGTACCACATCAAATAATATGCCTAAGTTCTTTTCTTAAAGTATTTTTAGTCCAGTTACTCCACAGTCTGCCCCTCAGCCCCCTTTCTTCACCAATACCATCCATCCCAAATGGGTTATCATTAATATTTTCAAACTTAAGTGCAAGGCAAAAACAAACTCTCTGTGCTATCATTAAAATAATTCTATAAATTTTAAACTGTTCTAAAATAAAAAGCTTATTTAAAAAAAAAAAAAAAAAACAGGACCCAACAAGGTGGCACGAGTAGTAGGAGTGCTGCCATGCAAGCCCAGCCTCTCCAGGGGAGAGGATCATGGCGTGAAGACTGTTGAGGGTGTGTGCTTGTCTCCCTCTCTCTCTTTCTCTTTGTTTTTCTCAGGAAATAAATAAGTAAATCCACTTGAATCTTATGACAGTCTATCTCTTAAGTGCAAGGCAAAAACAAGCTATCTGTACTATCATTAAAATAATTCTATAAATTTTGGTATATGAGCTCAAATGAATCTTTGTACTGAACTTGCGTTTGCCGGTGATGTTACTGCCGGTGCTGCAGTGGTGAATCTGTCCTCCAGCCTAGATGATTGCTTTAAATATTAATTCTATTTTCCAAAGAATGTACTATCCACACATACTGTAAATATGGCTTCTACATCTTTTAGTTTTGATAACAAATATAGAAACATTTTATCCATAACCTCCACCTTCAACTACAATATTTTATAGCCTGGATGAAGTCTCGTGATTATAGGATCTTATAAACTCATTTCACAGACATGGAAACTGAAGCCCAAGAGGGCAAAGAATTTCTGCAAGGTCACACCGCACCACTGTAACAGCAGAATTAGAGCAGAGATGACCTCATTTCCAGCCTAAGAGTTTTTCTAGTCCTTTCGGATGCAGGTGATTCAGTGGAAAACATAAACTGGTTGTAGATCCAAAGAGTCAGAAGGACAGATGGATCAGAAACAGCTATATCCAGTTACCAGTTTGGACTTTTCAGTCAATGATGAGAACTTCACCTTTAAAAAATGACAAATAGGACTAATGGAACAACATTAACAAATAGTACGCTTATATCGCCTGTGATTATTGGAATGCTAAATAAGGCTTAATATTTTATCTTACCTTTCACATTCTCTAAATAAAATACGTAAATTTTTTATCAGAAATTTTAGGAATATAGTAGTTCCTTGATATCTGTGGGGAAATGGATTTAGGACCCTCCTCCAACAGATACTGAAATCTATAAATGGTCACATCCCTTATATAAAATGGCAAAGTATTTGCATATAATTTATGTCCATTCTTTAAACTGTTTACATTACTTATGAAGAGACTTCAAAAAGTTCATGGAAAAATGGAATTAATAGTTTATTTTGGTGCAAAAAAAATTTGAAATCCACACATAGTTTGTCACAATACACATTTTTCGTGAACTATTTGAAGACCACCTCATATGCTGTCTCACACAATGCTATGTAAATGGCTGTTATACTGTATCATTTAGGGAATAATGATGAGAAAAGTCTATGTATTCAGTACAGACAAAAATCAGTTTTCTTGTTTAAATATTTTTAAAGCATGGATTGTTGAATCCATGGGTGAAGAACCCATGGATACAGAGGGCCAGGTGTATTCAGTAACAAAAGGTTTCCCATCATTTCAACCCTGTTGGAATTTTTTTCACATATGAAGATTTTCTCAAAACTGCTTTAATGTAAAGAATGATAATAATGATAAATTAAAAAAAAATTTTGACAAAACTAGCTAAATGTAGCAAGCAGGCATCAGTAGCAATCATGGAAGGTGACCTAGTCTGATGGCCCTTCAAGAGAAACTGCTGAAAGGAACAGAACCGATTGACAAACTCCAGCTGACACACCTTGGAATGCACCTGTCATTCACATGACGCACAGCCAAAAGCTGCCTGAGGGAGATACTAGAAACAAGCCACCACTGCCTCATGGGCGCTTCTTCTCACAGGCAACAATTGCTCAAGCATTTCCCACTGGCCCAGCCAAGAGGTTTCACAACTACAGTGTGATCTGAATCTCTTCTTGGGCAATGTTCCCCTCACCTTCATCATTTGCAGGTGTAAGGTCTGCATTTCATTATGAAGGCCCCCCTCTTCCTTTATCCTTTGAAACATTTTCTCTAATAATTTCTTTTTAATTTACCAGTGTTTGTGTGTGTGTGTATGTGTGTGTGCACTTGCCAAAGAGAGAAAGAGAAGGAGAGAGGGAGGAAAGAGAGGAAGCACACCCACCCATAGGGGATGGTCCTGCAAGAATTCTTTCTTTTGCATTTCTCCCTCCGTTCAAGATTTTGGGCATGCACAACCCCATGCCTGGTGTGTTTCTCAAGCTGCCAAATCCAGGACTCAAACCATGCTGTCAGCAATGTGGGATATGGCCATCTTAACCACAGGCTGCCCCCTTCTAATAAGTTTCTCACCCCATCTTGGTGTCTAGTTCTTAGAAGACCAAACTGACAAAGCATCATTCACAGAAAAGTTGCAAAATAAATTTGTATTAATAATGACCATAGCATTTGTGCCCTTCACTCGAATATACCCCTAGAGAGTTAAATAATTTCACTATTTATTGTGTATTAAAATGTGTTAGGCATAGGTGTGGTGGTTAAGGGTGCTGGACTCCCATGTGGCCAACTGCGGTTCAAGTCCCAAACCTGGCAGCTTGCTTGTTCACTTTCTCTCTTTCTCTCTCTATCTGTCCCTCTCTGGTCAAATTAAAATAAAGAAATAAAGAAATAAAGTTTAATAAAATAAATTTTTAAAAGATATGTTAGGCATAAATAAATGAAAATGAACATAACAGAGTATGTTAGAAAAGTAAATCTCCATTATCTAGCTGCAAAACCCTACCCATGAATGAGAAGACAATGTGCATTTCTAAAGGTCTAAAGATACAAAATGCCCTTATAAACACAAACAACAACAAAAAAAATGTATTTCATTTCAGTGAACATTATACAACTGATAGTCTAGAGAAGAGCAAACTGTGGTGAGGGGGTGGAAATGGGAAGATGACTGAAAAACCAAAGGTTCAAATTGATAGAGTCTGAGATCTGGAATTAAACTATCCATTATTCTGAATCTGAGGCAGACAGAGCAATGAGGGTTGTGGGATCAAGTATCTCAGACACTGAGAGATGTCTTACTATGTTTTACTAAGATACAACATTTTTAGTAAAATCTTCAGTGTAGTGAAGTACCCTTAGAAACACCTCTAAGGACACCCAAAAGCCAAGTGCCTAAACTGAGTCAACTCTTAACCGCCATATCAGATAGGCAGAGGGGCCAAAATAAAATGTCAACCACTATGGGTACAGGATTAGACCTTTCTCCGTCTTCGAGCCCCAAACAATTTCTAGATTCTGCTTCAATAGAAGGGTGAGGAAAAATAATCTGCAAAAAGTTACTTAAATTCAATGTGAAACTCTTTGTGAAACATGGTAGCTCCACCAAGAGTAATTCTGATCTGTTAGTTAATAACTGTGGTGTTCTTTACACCCAGGAATTGTGCAGCAGAAAGAGTAGAAAATAGTGATTGACATACATCAAAAAATAATGGGGGGAGAGCAAACAATGAGAAATAAGGACTATATTGAAAGAAACACACTAATAGATGCCATATATACGTGGTAAGGAAACTGGAGAATGAATGGGATAAAAGGAAGCCAAGAGACCAGCAGTTGGCATAATGGCTACATCTCTGGACTCCCATGTAGTTGACCGCAGGTCGAGTCCCAGACCCAGTGGCTTAAACTCATGCCAGGCACATGTTCATGCATGCCCAGGATGCCGAGAGAAGAATAGAGGAGAAAGGATTGCAGTGTGGCCATCCCCACTGTGGGGGAGGTGATTTCTCACATTCTGTCTCTCTGTCTCTCTCTTTCTCGCAAGCACACACGCCCTCTAGCAAAAACCACTCAAAAAAGAAAGGAAGCCAAAAGTTTGTTTTATCAAATCATTTTTTTAAAGATTCAAAACAAAGTAATAGAAATAGCCAGTTGACAAAAGAGATTCATTTTAAGTATAACTGGAAAACTGTAAGACATCACCTAAGAAATGAAACAAGTGGAGCATTTAAAAATATAATTCAAAAAAGTTTCCTGAATTTGAAATAGATTACATTAACAAGGAGAAAGGAGACAGAGTTCAACACCAGGACTACCTTATAAAATTATTGAATTTTAACGTTAAGGAAAAAATTATTTGGGCATTCAGGAAAAGCTAAAATTATAGCTGCATCAATTTTCTAAACAGCAACATTTTATGGTAGAAAACCCTGGAGAAACATTTTAAAGGTACTCAATGAAGGAAAAAAAATAATAACAAGCTAAGGATTTTATATCTAGCCAAATTGCTCTTAAAATATAAAGGCTACAGACAAACAGAGAGAGTATACCAGAGCCGAGGAAATGTCCCTCTAAGTCCTTCCTGAAAAAGGTACTAGAGAATAATTCAGTACAAGAGGATTGAAGGGGTTCCAGGATGAGGTTGAAAGATGAGCACAGAATACAGTCAGTTACAGAAGAAACACTAAAATACAGGAATAAGGGTGACAAAACAGTGTGTAAATTCCAAATGTCCTGGCAATATGTAAATACTACAAATAACAACAGAGAGAAAAGAATCCATGGAAAGTAGAATAGATATTGAGCATTAATTTCTCAGCTACCTCTCTTAAGATGCCTGATGAAAGAAAACATAAGCTGGGACGCTGGTAAACCAAATCATAATAGTTAAGTATACTTAAGAGTACGAAGATTAAAATTAAGGCAAACTACTCATAAAGTTGAATGGTAGGAAAGAGAACAAAAACCAGTAACTACCAATTTTAAGTGTTGATTCTCAGAAAGTCAATACACAGCATTTAAAAAAAAAAAAAAAAAAAAAAGATTAAAGGTTTTTTTTTTTTGGAGAGGTTTTTTTTTTGCTATAGGGCGTGTGCGCTCGCCAGACAGACAGAGAGAGACAGAGAGACAGAAAGCGAGAAATCCCCCCCCAGGGGGCATGGTCACACCGCAATCCCTTCTCCTCCATTCTCCTCTTGGGATCTTGGGCATGCACACACACGCACCCGGCGTGAGTTTAAGCCACTGGGTCCAGGACTCAAACCGCAGTTGATTACGTGGGAGTCCAGCGACATAGCCATTACGCTAACTGCTGGTTCCCAGGATTAAGGATATTATTAGCACAAAAGTAACAATTAGACCACAAGTGAGGAATATTTCTAATTATCACAGATATTAAGACATATTTTAAAGCCACTATAATTAAAAATAGTGTGATATAGCTAGACAAATTAAGTACAATAGAAAATGTATAAATAAATTTAAGCATGTATAGAAATATATTATTTGATAAAGATGGCATCTCAAATTACTAAGGGAAAACATACACTATAATAAATTAGGACAAAGACATTCATTTGGGGAAAAAAAATAGAAACAGGCCAGTACTTCACATCAGGATAAATTCCAAGTAAATTCGTTTTTTTTTTTTTTTCCTCATAGGGTGCATGCTCTCACCAGAGAGAGAGAGAGAGAGAAAGTAAGGAATAACCCTCTAGGGGGGATAGCCATGCTGTAATCCCTTCTCCTTCAGTCTCCTCTCGGTATTTTGGACATACAAGTCCATGTGCCTGGTGTGATCTTCAAGCCATTGGGTTTGGGACTTCAATCATGGTCAGCCATGTGGGAGTCCAACACCCCAACAACTACACCATCTGCTGGCCCAACAAGAACATTAAATTTAAAATATAAGAATTAAAAACATACTAAAAGAATTCATGGTGGTGGGACCAGCAGTTGGCATAATGGCTATGTTGCTGGACTCTCGTGTGGTCGACCATAGTTTGAGTCCAGGATCCAGTGGCTTAACCTCATACCTGGTGCATATGCATGCATGCCAAGATCCTGAGAGGAGAAGGGAGGAAAAGGGATTACTGCATGGCCATTCTCCCGGGGGGGGGGGGGGGGTTGTTTGCTTTTTTTTTTCTCCCGGGGGGGGGGGGGATTTCTCGCTTTCTATCTCTCTGTCTCTCTCTGTCTTTCTGGCAAGCGCACACACCCTATAGCAAAAACTTCTCCAAAAAAATACAGAAAGAAAACATGGGGAAATTGCCTTTGTTTTATTTTGCTCATACTGTTTTAACAAATTTTAAGAAAGTAATTTGTAAAAAGCAGAAATTTATTTCTTACCATTTTTGAGCCTGGGAAGTCCAAGATCAAGGTTTCTATCTCAGCACCTGGTGAAGGCCAGGTCTCTGCTTCCAGGACAGTGCTTGAACACAGCATTCTCACAGAGCAGAGGAGCAGAAGAACAGGAACCTACTTCCTCAAACCCTTTTATAATCATAAGGCACTAATCCCAGAGCCCCATGACTTAATCACTTCTTAAAGGTCCCACATCTTAATAACATCAGATTGGCCATTAAGTTCCAACACAGGACTTTTGGCACGTTTATACCATAGCAACCTTATAACCTGGGCTGAGGAAAGCCTTACTAATAATAATTCAAAATCTAGAAGCTTTGAGAGAAAATCACTAAATCCAGTTATGTAAATTCTTAAAATACTGTGTCACAAAAATATCTTATGTTAAGCAAAAGACAAATGATAAGCTGAAAAAATGTACTTGTGTTTAAATGGCCAAATTACATATCAATATTTCTTGCAAATTGATAAAAAACACACTAATAGTAAAGTGGTAAAATATATAAGCAAATATCTTATAGAAGTGTAAACAGCACCTAAATGTATAAAAAAAAGATGCACAAACTCACTCTTACTAAGGGAAATGCAAATAAAAATTACAAGCTACAATTTTTCATCTATCAGACCGGCAAACATCCAAAAGTCTGATGACATACTCCATTGGCAAGGTTATAGGAAACAGCTGAAGAAAATACAAAATGGTACCACCTCCAAGCAAAGGAATTTGCTAGTGTCTGGAAGGAAAAAGTGCTCGCTGTCTATCTAGCAGTCGCACTTCTGGGAATCCACCCCTAAAATGTAAAATGATTTCTATGAAATATATCTTTCCAATGGTAAGATATACAACAGGATACATAGTATGATAACATTGGGATAAGAGATTATTTATACACAAACTTGTTATATTTGCAAAAAGAAAAACAAATAAATGAACGACTAGATCAACAGTTCTCAAATTTTAGTGGACATAAAAATCTTCTTCAGTTTCTGCTTCTCAAAATTTCTGATTTAGAAGGTATGACACAGGGTCTGAGAATTTGTACTTCTAGCAAGTTCTCAGGTGATACGATAGCAGCTGTTCCGGAGATGGTACTTTGCTACCAAACTGAAAACAAATGGAAACAGTTGAGCCGATCGATATATCACATTAGTGGCTTTCTTACAGAAAGGACAGGTTTATTTTAAATAACTTTGGCGTATTTTGAGTATACATCCTAAGGAGAATGGGTTCTAATTATAAACAGAACTTCAAATAAATATCAAGCTTAATTCAGTAATCATTAGTAATTTTAGTATCATTAATGTAAAACTAGCTTGTACACATACTTTACACCTGAAGACTAATCACATAAGAAATGGTGCTAATGCAGTGAAGAACAGTGAGAAATGTACTCAGGCTGGAACACTCACTTTACCAGTTAAGTGATATATACTATTAGCTGTATAAAAGAAATTAAAATAAAATAATACATACTTTTTTTTAAAGAACGAAAATGATTAGCACGAGGGAAAACAGCTTGAAGGTTAAATTTTAACTGAAAATTCTGTCAAAATTGAATTGGAGATACCAGTGTTATTTGATGATTTTCGTTTCATTTTCTAAAAACATATTTCTTAGCTCCATAACTGGAAATACGTAGAGTGATCACCCCAAAACAAAACTGTCTCTAGTACCCACACTTAAGTGGCATTTCTTACCAAAGGGAGCCAGAGTTCTACGGCAGAATGCCGATTCCAGATTTGGAGAGGAAACTACATAAAATGGGTTTGTGACAAGTTGTTGCACCAGAAAACACAGAGGTAACAAAGATCATGGAAAATGTCAGAGGACGAAGGAACAAATATGAGGGAAGACTCTCATTGGCTAAACACGAAAATAATGGAAGGAATAGTGACTGCAATCCATTTATTCGAATCCATGAGTTCACTCCATCACCAAACACAGACACAGATCTAGTTGGTCACCATTATATCTATTCAGAGTATTTTCTTTGTTTGAAAATGGAGAGTTGAGGACCTAGTAGGTGGTGTGGTGGTTACATCATTGAACTCCCACTTGGCTGACTGAGGTTCAATCCAGGACCTGGCAGGAGGAGAAAGGATTGTGGCCACACCCTCTCTCTCTCTCGCTCTCGCTCTCACTCTCACTCTCACTCTCGATCTCTCTCTGGCAAGTGCACGTGCTTTGTGGCAAACACCTTCAAAAAAAATTAAGCATTTATCCTGCCTTTTCTCTACTACAAAGTAACTAAATTCTAAATAACTAATTGACAATGAAAAGTTCTCTATAGAAAAATTCCAGTCATGGGACCAACAGATGGTATAACGGTTATGTCGCTGGACTCCCATGTAGTTGACTGTGGTTTGAGTCCTGGGCCAGGTATCTTAAACTCATACCGGGCACATGTGCGTGCATGCCCAAAATCCCAAGAGGAGAACCGAGAAGAAGGGATTCCAACATGGCCATCCCCCTTAGGGGGGTGATTTCTCACTTTCAGTCTCTCTGTCTCTCTCTGTCTCCCTGGCAATCACATGAGCCCTATAGCAAAAATCTCTCTCAAAAGAAAAAACAAGAAAAAGAAAAATTCCAGTCAATAAAAGTGAAAAGAAAGATAAAATTAGGAAATTGTTACTTTGTATTTCTTAATAAAATTATTTAGGCAGATTTTATTGGTAGGTAAAATTATTCGATAAAATTTTATATGGGATTATATAAGGGAACTTCAACGAGTTCGTGGAATAATGGAATTAAGGTAAGAGTTTATTTGGTGCAAAAATATTTTGAAATCATGTCTGGTTTTTCTCATAATCTATGAAAAATTTTTTTGGAGAGGTTTTTGCTATAGGGTGCATGCACTCACCAGAAAGACAGAGAGAGACCGAGAAACAGAAAGCGAGAAATCATCCCACAGGGGGGTTAGCCATGCTGCAATTCCTTCTCCTCCATTCTCCTTTCCAGATCTTGGGCACACATGCACACGGGCCCAGTATGAGTTTAAGCCACCGGGTCCAGTACTCTAACCGCGGTCAACTATATGGGAGTCCAAAGGCATAGCTATTCACCAACCACTGGTCCCAATCCATGAAATTTTAAAGACACCTCATATGACATTGACATTACAATAGCAAGATGATTAGTCACTAGCTTCATGTACTTTCTGAGAAGTATGCAACGCCACAAATATTTGTCAATTGAATTTAGCTTGAATCTCAATAAATTTTGAGTGCTAATTTCTCCAATTAACAGGAAATACAAGGGACAGAGTAATAATTAAATGTCACCAACAAGAACCATATAGACAAATCTAGAGTGTGGGACATTTTACAGGATAAATAACCACATTTTTTTGATAAGTCAACAACACAGAGGATATGGAACTGCTCAGATCAAAAGAGATTAAGCTAAACATGTGTGAACCTTTGTGAGTTCCTTAGTTGAACAAGCCAAAAGTAAAAAGTTATTTTGACACATTCAGGGAATAATTAAGTACTGAGTGTATTAAACTATACGAAGTCATTGTTCATTTTATTAGAAGTGATAATGATTTCATAAAGTTATAAGTCCATTTTTTTAGAGAGCATGGCCAAAATATGTTGGAGTAGAATAACACAGCATTTGGAATTTGCTTTAAACTATTTCAGCAAAAAAGAGGAGTGGTAAAACATAAAGTAAAATGATGGTGATTATTGAATCTGTCACATGAAAATTCATTGTACTCTCCTTCCTAATTTTACATACATTTCAAATTTTAAAACATACTTTGGAAGGTAGAAATGGGGCCTAACCTCTGTGGTACAGCCAGTAGAGTACCAGACTGTTGAGCTGTAAGATACACAGCAACTGAAGTTCAAGTCCCTGACCTGAATGGCCTGAAAACACTTGTGTGTGTGTGTGTGTGTGTGTGTGTGTGTCCAGGATTGAAGAAAAGGGATGGTCACAGTATAACAGAGCCCTCTGAAGGGTGCTTCTCCCTCTCTCTCTCTCTCTCTCGCTCACTCTCTCTCATACACATGCACTCTATCATGAATGAATAGATTAAAAATGTTTTTCTTTTCTACGTAGAACTGAGCTTGCAGAAGAATTCTGTCATAATTTTAAGTACTTTCTTTTACTCTTGAAGAAATACATCAGAAAGATCTAAACTATCAGTAATCACTATTTTTTTAATCATTTATGAAATTCAATATACAACTCAGTATCATAGAAAATATGCTAGTATACAAATCCAAGAGTAAATATGGGGTCAGGCCTTGATGCTGATCGTCTGAATTTGGACAAGTCATTTCATCTTTTCTGATTTTGTTATCTATGAAGTTAGGGAATCAGACCAGATGACTTTGTCTTATCTTCATTTGTAATCAACAGAAAGTGATCTGAGTAGAGTTTGGGGGAAGAAAGGGCACACAGTGGGTATCCAAAGAAGAGCTTGAAAGAGCACCTTAACCAGAATATCCCCCTTGAGTTCCTTTACAGGAAATTCGTGGATTCCATTAGATTGTCTCTAAAATGTCTGCTAGCTGCAAAACTCTATGAAATGTAATAGCTGTAGCCATGGTCCAGACAAATTACTGAGCGTTTTATATCAAATTCTAGTGACTGATGTTAGCTCTCAGTTTTAGCACGACTGTCATTTCTGTGCTCTAGATAGACAACATACTTATTAATCAAGAGGATAGAGAAACATATCCAAGTTATTTTCCAACTTTCTTGTCCTTGGATAGCAATCCATGGCCTCTACTTTAGAAAATAAATGAAAGAATGAACCTAATAATGATGGACAGTGAGCAAGCTAAGTTTTTTGTGATATATTATGGTATATCAAGAGACACCTAGCACTGTATCCCCAGATGAGTGTCCTTTCATTCAGGCTCTTAGGAGGAAAAAGGTTATGATTAAGACAGAAATGGATACTGAACTGCAGAATAGAGTGTCAGCATTTTAAGGGGAAAATAGAATTCAAAGCCATCTTGGTAAATGACAGCTATCTTAAGATAGTACATGTGTTAATTGTTATATGTAGGGAGTAAGGGAAAGCTGTTGACTGTAACTGGGATCAAAAGGTGAAAATTATCCCATTTTGACCATTTTTCACTAAACCTTGAATCTTCATGAAGCATCCTTTATAAGGGCTACTGCTGTCTGAAACTAGGATGGATTATCTGAAGAGAGAATGAATTCACTACAAAGGAGGTTATTTCCCTAGAGGTGAGTATAAAGAGATTTTAAGCATCAGACATAGCATAATTTATAAAATTTATACATCACAGGCTCAACCATGGTGAAACAGACTATAGGGTGCTGCTATGCAATACCACAGCCACATGGGAGGTCCGGGTTTGGATCCCAGCTCTACCTGCTCACATCAGGTGCAGCACACACCTGTGACCCTGATTGGCTAGGAGGACCATGGCATGACAAGACTGTCAGGAGTCAGTCTCTCTCTCTCTCCTTCAAAAACAAAAATAAACTTTTTAAAATTTACAAATTATCAATTAACACAGGTGAGACTCAATAAACTACTCTATTTTTTAAATCTAAGTTATAATACTGTCTGATAAGTACAATGAAGGGTTCTGTATTACTAGTAATTACTATTTTCTATTTATCTGAGAAAGTTTCAGTTCTCAATTAAATGGAATTGACCATTAGAAATTTAAATTAGGTTATTCCAAATATGAAATAAGGTAAATATTACAAATATTTGTTAAATGAATGAGTACTTAAGAACTCACAATGTGAAATTTAGGAAGGCAAATCCAATGTATTCATTCATCAAATGGATTTTGAAAGCCAGTTCTGTGCTAGAAATTG
Organism: Tupaia belangeri chinensis; assembly: GCF_000334495.1. Taxonomy (NCBI): domain Eukaryota; kingdom Metazoa; phylum Chordata; class Mammalia; order Scandentia; family Tupaiidae; genus Tupaia; species Tupaia belangeri. The sequence goes on from NW_006208436.1 coordinate 1,669,375, forward strand.
GCCAAGACTGCTCTCATGGAGCTTTGATTCTAGCTGGAAATGATAGATAACAAATAATAAATAAATACTAGACCATAAGTGCTCTGGAGTAAATGGGAAAGCAGATTAAGTGAGCGAAGTAGGAAAGCTACTAGTTTAGACAGTTTACAGGAAAACATCTCACATTCACTTACAACTCACTCACTGATTGGCCCAGAACAACTTCCATCAGGGCCCTATATGGGGGCACCACTTTTAAACTTTTGTATCATATTTTATTTTGTTTTGTTTTGTTTGTGCTCGAGAGCATGTGCACTTGCCAGAGACACAGAGACAAAGAGAAAGGAAGAGGAGAACTCATCCCTATGGGAAATGGTCATACCACAATTCCTTCTCCTTCATCTAGTAATCACTTCAATTATATTGCCACGAACATGAGGAAATGAATGGGAAAGATACACATGTTAACAGAAAACAAAGCCTGGCTTTGTCTTGTCCAGCACTGTATACCCTCTCTGTACCACAAAACTATTTCACATACTCCACATTTAATAAATATTTGTTGGAGACCGGCAGTTGGCATAATGGCTATGTCACTGGACTCCCATGTAGTCGACCGCGGTTCAAGTCCCAGACCCAGTGGCTTAAACTCATGCCAGGCGCATGTACGTGTGTACCCAAGATTCCGAGAGGAGAATGGAGGAGAGGGGACTGTGGCATGGCCATCCCCCTGGGGGGTGGTGGGTGATTTCTCCCATTCTGTCTCTCTGTCTTTCTGGCGAGTGTACACGCCCTATAGCAAAAATCTCTCAAAAAAAAAAAAAGTAAGTAAATATTTGTTGAATGAATGGATAAAGGTAGATATAGTAAGTCATTAGGAAAGCCATGACATATTTTTCTGTTTTTCTATGCAAAAGTGTGTCACGACTTTCCTGACGACCCAATATATACTATAATCCCTAAGTGTCTATAAAATTCAGTATTTGAGCTACTTAAAACATGATAAAATTAGTTATTTCTCTGATTTAGAAAGAAAAAGGTACAAAGGAAATAAAATCTACAGTAATAGTTTGACCAAACGTAGGTGAAAGTCTTCATCTATCTATGATTAAAAACACTTTCTGATGCTGTTTTAAATAACAAGCTTTATTTCATCAAGTAATTTTTTCCATTAAAAAATAAAAGTAATACTCATGGCTTACCTGTAGGAGAACAGTAGTAAATATGACCAACATAAAGGCATTTCAGTTCTGAAAGATAGCTACAGAAAAAAGTTGCTGCCTCCAGGCATCTAACCAACCAGAGATCTCAGGATAGACTTTCCAGATGCCTACTTAGAAACTGGCTTCTTCTTCAGATCTGTTCCTGTGGTTTTAATTAAGCTAAAGATCATATCAATGTTTGTACTTGACATAAGCTCCTCATCTCTAACTGCTCTCTGGATTTCTAAATAGCATGTGCACCAAGGGTAGGAGACACTAAAACTGTGACTTCATGGCACTTCATTCAGTGAGGAAGTTTACCACCAGAGGTGAGAGATGGTAGGAACATGGGAGAAGTGGAAGAATGAATGCAAAATATAAATCTGAAAACCTGTATTGAATATTCTAAAATATCTCCACCCTTTACTCAATATATTAAATACCTTGAAAGTAGACATTTTTATTTAGGCAGTATCAATTAAGTAAGAAGTATTTGACAACATACGACAAGGGATACAAAGAAATACAAGAAACGATCAACCTGTAATCACTGGATTTATGACTACCAAGTCGTTCACCTTGTGTTAGTGTAAATAACTTGAATTTAATATTCTGGGTGTCATATATCGACCAAAAATAGAAACAAAAATATGTAAGACCTTCCATCTTCATGAACTTTATAAACTAGTGATTGTTTTCTCTTACTCCAGCGTTGAAATTGCTGAGTGAGGTGAAGGAAACTTAACTAGTATGTAGCAAGTCAATTTGATCGCTGAGGAAAGGCCCTTCATGATATCCGTGGAGAAAGTGAGAGCATCGTAAGGTTCTGCGGTCCAGAGAGTGAAGAAAATGAAGGGGAATATAGTGTGAGAAATAACTGGAATAAATCAAGAAAGGACTGGATATTAAAATTATTCATAATTATTAGAAAATTAATGCTAATTTTATTATATATGATAATGGTATGGTGGTTATGCAAGAAATGTTCGTATTGTTTAGAGATGTATAATGTGGCAGAATACCATACTACTGTTATTTATTTAAATCATTTCAAGAAAAAAATCACTAAAGTAAAAGGGTATCAGATACTAGTGCCTTTGTTAAATGTTTGTCTCTTATGGAACTTTGATCCATAAAATTAGAGGAGTTTTTATCTCTGTCTCCCCGTGGTATGTATACCTATCTTCTGAAAACCGCAGTGGCAGGTTGGAATTATAGTTCTAAGAATTAAGTATGTTCTTAGGCTCTCATCTGTACTGAACCGGAAATGTCATATTATCACATTTTTATGATGAAAGATATTCTATTTCACATACATATATACATATGATGTATACAGATATACTTCATACATACTATGATATACTTCATACTATATATTATATTTCATCATAATATATGTATGAATATATGTAATATATAATACATACAATATATACATATTACATATACATATAATATATAATATCTATATAATATATGTTTTAATCTATAGAACTCATACTGTGATCTTCCCGCCCCAGCCTCCCAATTAGTCAAGATAATAGGCACGCATAACCAGCCCCAGTGTGTTCGGGTTGCCCAGAAACTGAGCAGGGGCCACCCTGTGTTCCATTTTCCTGAGTGGTGGCACTCTCTGCATGCCTTTACATCCGGACCTCTAGTCCAGCTATTGTAACTGGAGAATGTAGTCTATGTAAGTTGACTGTGATAACTGATACATTTGGATTTGATGCAAAGATCTTTCTGTTTGTGTTGCTTTGTAATAATCATTTTAACCCTTTTCTACCTTCTCTTGGGTTGATCCAATACTTCTTCCTATATTTTCCTTTTCCTGCTTTGAAAGTTAGTTTGTGTCCTTGTAGGAGATATTCTAGAAATTATAATGTGTATATTTAACTTTAAAAATGCGTGAAGACCCCCCCGAAGGGTGGTTTCTCCCTTTCTGTCTCTCTGTCTCTCTTTCTGACGAGCCCTCGCGCCATATAGCAAAAACCTCTCAAAAAAAAAAAAAAATGTTTAAAGATACCCAGTGTCTTTTCTCCTGAATGATACAAGGACTCCAATTACCACCCCCTTTTACTGATGCAGAGTGACTACTCCTTATCCAAAATGCTTAGGCCCAGAAGTGTTTCGTATTTCGGAACGTTTTGGATTTTAGAATATTTGAATCTACTTAGTTATACAGATATCTTAGGAATGTGTCCCAAGTCTAAACACAAAATTAGGTCATCAGGAAAGTCATGACGTATTTTTCTGGTTTTCTATGTAAAAATGTGTCATGACTTTCTTGATGACCCAGTATTTGTGTTTCATATGTACCTATACATAAAGCCTCAAGGTAATTTCATACAATATTTTTGTATTGCAGAGTTGTAACTGCAATTTGTCACGTCAGGTCAGGTGTGGCGTTTTCTACTTGTGATAATCATATTGGCATTCAATGAGTTTAGGGTTTGGGTCATTTTGATGGAAACTTTCAGGTTAGGGATGTTCAATCTACAAAGCATTGCTGCTTGACTTGTTCATTCCGCTTTCTTAGTTACTAAGTCTCAACTCCACGCTCAGTGTTTTCTCTTCTGCTCCGTCCTGGGACTCACAGTCTACTTCCCAGACTCTCCAGCCTGCTGACTTCCTATTGTGTTGTTACTAGGGGCACAGAAGGGAGGTGCAAGGTATGAGGAGAAGAGAAAAGGTTTATTTACAATTTTCTAGCTCTGGTCAGCATCGTCCACAAGTAGGTACTCTAGTGCAGACCTCAGTTTTCTTCAGAACTCCCAACACCTTGGCAAGCTCTCTCAGAGCAACTAGCAAGCAGCCTCCAAAGGCACCCATTTTGAGAAGGCCAAATTACAACTTATTGCAAATGTAAACATTCTTGAGCAAAGATGCAAGGCTGGCTCTAAACTAAATATGATGTTACAGTGACACCTGGTGGACATTAACAGTATCACACTGACCCAAGCTTCAGTAAAACCTAACAGATACAGGAACATCAAAGATACTAAGTATTTTGGAAGTTAAAAAAAAAGGTTAGTTCAACTACAAAAATGAATATATAACACAAGCACTTGAAAGAACAAATAGGTGGAATCTTTCTCGTATTTCTGTGTGCTACAGCACTATATTACTTCTGAAAAAGTTAAAAAGTTGTTTTCTCCAATTCAATTTATAGCCATTTCAAATTTACCAACTTCAAAGAATTCAATGTTTTTTCATTTAGACCAATAATTCTCATCCTTTTCTCAACATTGAACTTATTTCCTATTTATATATATTTTTCTAGTTGTGTTTCATAGATTTTTACTTTCTTACATTAAAAAATTTCATTTGGGCCCAGTAGTGGTGGGACAGACACACCGTGCATGCCACTTCTTGGAGGCTGGAGATAAGTTTCAGGCCACCCTGAACACATGGCTGCAAATGCTTGTAATCCTAACTAATTAGGAGGCTGGTGCAGCAGGATCATGACACAGAAAGACCCTGTTTAAAAAAAAAATTACCTCTTTTCTTTTCCCTCTCTCTCTAAAAGAAAAATATTAAATTTCTCAAAGAGAAAAACAACTTTTAGAAACTGTCCTAGTAAATTAACTCTGCTTTGTGTGACATAATGAAATTAGCCCTGATATAATCATAGTAATCTGTGAAATTTTCCAATTTTTAAAAATGTTCCCTACTTTCAATAATTGCACTTTTTTTAGAGTTGCTTTTTTTGTTTTGTTTTGTTTTGTTTTTTGCCATAGGGTGTGTGCTCTCGTCAGAGAGAGAGAGAGAGAGTTAGAGACAGCGAGATGGAAAGTGAGAAATCACCCTGCCAGGGGGATGGCCACGTCACAATCTCTTCTATTCTACTCCTGGGATCTCGGACATGCATGCACATATGCCCAGTGTGATTTTCTTTTTCTTTCTCTCTCTTTTTTTTTTTTTAGAAAGATTTTTGCTACAGCGTATGTGTGCTTGCCAGAGACACAGAGAGAGACAGAAAGCAAGATATCCCCCCCCCAAGAGAAATAGCCACACCACAATCCTTTCTCCTCCATTCTCCTCTCGAGATCTTGGGCACGCACACACACAAGCCAGCGTGAGGTTTATGCCACCAGGTCTAGGACTTGAACTGCGGTAGACTACGTGGGAGTCCTATGACATAACTGCTATGTCATCTCCTGACCCTAATAATTCTACTTTTTAATAACCTTCTGTTACTGTCTATGATTTTTATGTTGGTTATCACTTTAACAATGTAATTACTTTTATGCTTCATAATTAAATTAAGATGAGAAGAAATTTAGTAGACAATATATTCAATACCACATTAAAAAACAAGAGACTTATTTTACAAAGTCTTAAATTCAAGTCTAGCCTTGTTATTAATTAGTGACACCAGGGGCAAGTTACTTCAATCTAATTAGTCTTGGCATAATTATCCGTAAAATGAAAATTACAAACACAACTCACAAATTTAAAAGTATTCAATAGTAAACGTATATGAAACATATATTGTAAAGCACTATACAGATCCAACTAATCAAATAACATGCATATATTATCTTCAGTGTTTTTTTAAAGAATTATTTTCTTTAACTTTAATTAATTAATAATTATTTTAATTTGACCAGAGAGGGACAGAGCAAGAGAGAGAGAAACAGAGAGAGTGAGAAAGCAAATCGCCAGATCTGGGACTCGAACTGTGGTCAGCCATATGAGAGTCCAGCACCCTTAGCCACCACACCACCTACTACTGGTCCCTATCTTCAGTGTTTTTATTTGCTAATGTCTATTTACAGTATCTAAGAATTTTATTTGGAAGAAATTTAAAGTAGCACATTCCATGTATTTGGTGAATTACTAAGAAACTATTTTTGTTTAAGTTTGTTCATTTATTTTCTTCCATGTGAAAGAGAGAGAGAGAGACAGGGAGAGACACACAGACAGACAGAGAAGGACCCCAACATAGTCCTCATGCTGCAATTCACTTCCAGCCTCAGCTAGCTTCCAGCATTCTCAGGGAAGTTCTGGGACACAGCCCCAGGACATTTCCCATGCAAGTCCAGTTGGGTTGCCACTGTGCCACCTCCTGGTCCCCAAAGATCTTATTTTTGCAAGATATTATGAGAAATATAGAGCAAATATTCCCAGTGGTCACCTTTAAAGTTTTATCAATTTTTTTTTTGAAAAATTCAGGTACAGCTGATAAATTAAGATATAAATGGGTATTTAACTAATCAAGATAAGAGATATGGTCTTGAGTACTATTGTAAAAGATGTGTTCAACTGGATTTCCAACTGAAATGGATGAGGAAATGACATTTATTAATGGAAATGATGTCAACAAAAGCATACTTTGATATTCCCTGTCACTGCTATAATATTTACTGTTAATAGAATTCATTGTGTATGCTAACTAGAATTTGTGTTGGTAGTATTATATGTATACTATACATGTAGACTGATTCTCTCTCCATCTAGATTATATATTTACAAAGCATAGAGATAGATAATATAAACCATGAATCATAACATGGGATTAATGGTGTATTTGGGTGATTAATTACAACTATATTTAAAAATCTGTACCAGAGTATGTACACGATGCTTCAGGATCCCAGGAGAGAAGTGATTAATTGCAAGTTTCAGAAAAGTACTAACCAGTTCTTGCATTGTGTTCACCTCAGCCCAGAGTGGCTAGCTATGCACTAGCTTTATCATTAGATTCAATACATAAATGAGCAGATCAAAGAAAAAAAAATGCAGACAAGAACAGCCTGACAGTCTATGGGAATTACTCGTACTAGTTAGAAGGACAAAGTGGGAAAGTAAATTGATGACCAATTTTTGGAGACATAAGACACTAGATAAAAAATGGTTGAACCTTTGGTTCCTTAAAATCTACTGTAAGCACAACTCACTTTTTTCATGCATATTTTCAATTTTTTACATTTGTAACTATTTTAATTTACTTCTGAATTGTGATTCCTGGTTTACAAATAAGCATTGTATATCTTTGTGGAGTGTAGTATTATTTTTCAAAACAATTTTTCACAGAAAAATTGTATATATTTGACCTGCAAGACAGTCGAACAGGTTTCCTGAGAGGAGTGAGAGACGAGTAGTGCGGAGACGACACAGTGTTACAACTCTTCAGGGTTGTCCGTTTATTGTGGGCCAGGGATAGTGGTTATATACATGTTGGTGCATGGTGATTGGTTAAATGAAGGATTGTAAAAGGTGGGTTATGATTGGTTGCTTTTGCGGACCAATCATGAGGTGCCAGATATGCAAATCTGAGGGATTCTAAGCTTACCAATTGGTGAGCGCCATGGTAAGTGTCCAATCCGAGTATGGTTTTAAAGGTAAAGTTTTAAAGGGGAGCCAATCATAGCCTTTGTCATTGTGTAATTGTTTGCTCTCTGAGAAACCAAAACCTAAGGGCTTCCTAAGATGGCAATAGTAAGAGACTCATACAAATGGCCTCTGCAGACTCGCTGGTGCACAGCCTCCCACATATATTTAAGGTATGTAATGATATTTTTACATACATTGTGAAATAATCAATATGGTCCAGCCAATTAATGTATCTATTATTTCTGCATAGCATAGTCATCCTTTTTGCGCCCTTTGACCAACTTCACTTTATTCCCTACTTTCCCTAGTTCTTAGCAACCACCATCCTAACTCTGCACTTTTATAAGTTGGACTATTTTAATGACACATTCAAGTGAGAGCAGGTACTATTTTGCTTTCTGTGTCTTGCTTATTTTGCTTAGCATAAAGTCCTCCAGCTCCCTCCATATTGTTGCAAATGGCAGGTTTTCCTTGTGTTTTATTTGTTTAAGATCAAATAATATTCTATTGAATATACAAGGGGACTTGAAAAAGCTCATTTATTTTTGGTACAATTTTTTTCAAACAATGCACTTAAACTTTTTCCATCAACCACATTTATCCATCAAAAGACACTTAGGTTGATTTCATATATTGGCTATATGAATAGTGCTGCAGTAAATGAAGAATGCACAATCTTTGTAATTCTGTTTTCAAGTCCTTCAGATATATACCCAGAAGTGGAGTTGCTGAATTATATGGTAATTCTATTTCAAATTTTTTGAGGAACCTCCAGTTTTCTATAATGTCTGTGCTAATTTGCATTCTTAACAGTGTCCAAAGGTTTCCTTTTCCTACATCCTTTCTAACACTCTTGTCTTTTGTCCTTCTAATAAGAGTCATCCTGACAGGAATGAGGTGATATATCATTGTGGTTTTAATTTGCATTTCCCTGATGATTAGAGGTGTTGAACATATAAATTTCTTCTTTTGAGAAGGGCCCACTTAAGCATATTGTTTATTTTTAAATAATGGTATTTGTTATTTTTGGTATTGAGTTATATGAGCTATTTATATACTTTAGATATTAACCCCTTAACAGATGCATGTTTTGCAAATATTTTTCCCATTCCATAGGTTGCTTTTTCATTTTGGTGGTTTATAGCACTTTATAGTTTGATGTAGTCTTGTTTGTATCCTACCCTTTTGTTTTTACTTATTTAATCGTTTCTTATGATGCTGCTTATGTTTCACAATTACAGTACTCCACTAAATAAAATACATTTATAACTTATTTTCTAACCTTTCTGATTATTTTCAATTTAGACATTAGAATAAGATATGATACCATCACTGTCTTGTGTATTATTTTTCTACAGTGTTGAATTGCTGGGTTATAGGTGTGAAAAAATTTGTAACTCCTGCTCTATAGTTTTAAATTCACATTTCATGAACAATGAACATGAGAAGCAGCATTGCCACCCTCTTGACATCTTTTGAAATTAAAATTTAAATATTTGTATACTATTGTATAATAGGTTAAAAACTTTCCAGTCCTTTAAATTTCCTCTTATTGATTTGTTAGAAAATTGGAATATTTTCCCTAATGGAATGCTGATGCAGACTAGATACTGAGTCTTTCAGAAATTAAAAGTGAGGAGTCTGAAGTTAGATTATGAAGTGTGACTCTGAGAGCAGACTCCATACATTGAGTTCTCCTCCCCACTCCTTCACCCTGTCTTCCTGAGCCCCAGCTGCTGGTCTGGCTAGGCCTCCTGAGCATCTTATGACCATTACCTTCACCTCATGGAATTAGTCTGCAGCTGGAGCCATTCCAGAGGTATGCACGCCCTTCCCACATTAACATCAATAGGTTACAGGCACTAAACCCTGAATATACTCTGCTGATTCTGTTCATTAATAAGTTAAATTTTACTGTAACTTTCAAGCAATGTATGTACAAAGCAGACGCCATCTTAATGACAGGGAGTCTACATAGATCTTTAAATGCTTTATGAGTGCTTTGTTCTTAACGTATAAAATTTGACTCTGTGCTTGTGGCTGCATAGACTATTTTCTCCCTGGCTCTCAGAGGAACTTTATTTTCCCCCAATGTAAATAAGCTCATTTCCTCTCCTGCTGGACCTCCGGGTGTGTTCTTTGGAAATGGTAAACATCATGGGCAAGCCCGTGCAGATTTGGGGCTCTCCCTCAACAGATTCCCTGCTCTGCCATGTCCTGGTGATGTGGTCTTGAACTTGGATATAATGCTTTGTAGGGTAGGCAGACTAATGGGCCAGCTACCTCCTCATATTAACATCCTAATCCTAAGAACTTGTGAATATGTTAGGCTACATTGCAAAATATAGGTCACAGGTAGAATGAAGGTTATTAATCAGTTGGCCTTAAAATGGGGAGCCAATCCTGGATCATCTAGGTGGGGCCTAATGTAATCACAAGGACCCTTAAAGGGAGAAGCAGGAAGAAGGAGTCAATGTCAGAATGATACTGTACGAAAAAGATTCAATGACTATTGACAGCTCTGTAAACAGAAGTGAGCCCCAAACTAAGGAATATGGACAGTTTCCAGAAATTAGAAAAGGAAAGGAAATAGATTCTCCCTGGAGCTTACAGAAGAAATGCAATTCTGTCGATGACTTGACTTTAGCTTAATGAAACCTATGTCACTTTCTGATCAATGGAACTGTAAGATAATCAATTTCTATTGATTCAAGTCCCTAAGTTTACAGTAATTTGTTATATCAGTGATAAGAAACTAGTACATTCTAATAGTCAGTTACCCCATTTGCAAAAAAGGAAACAATTTTACCCACCTTGTAGAGTTCTGGTGAGTTTTTAAAAAGATGAATTATATAGTGCCTCCATACAAAGTCAAGCACAGAAAGAGTACATTAGGTCTTAGCTATTTCATGGGAAATGGCAGGCAGGGTGATTAAGAGCATGGGCAAAGAATAGAAAAACCCTGACTCAGTTAGATTAAGTAATAAGGAACTTCAGTTCTCAGAAGCATTGCGACTTTGGTGCAGTAAGTCTGTGGTTTGGTTTCTTTCCTGTTGCGTGTTTATCCTGAGACAGGTATGGAAACTGATGTAGCAGTTCCAGACAACCATTTCTAAAATAACTTTCTTAATAACAAGCAAAGATATCCTAGATGCTCCCCAGTTGATTTTTCTTCTAATCTAACTGGTCAGAATTGGGTCACAGGATTATTCTCTTTAAAAAAAAAAAAAAAAAAAAAAGGGGTTTAAAATATATAAAATAAAGGGACCAGCAGGTAGTGTAA
>NW_006208436.1:1680377-1682820 GCF_000334495.1 Tupaia belangeri chinensis
CCCCCTGGGGGGTGATTTCTCGCTTTCTGTCTCTCTGTCTGGCGAGCACACGTGCCCTATACCAAAAACCTCTCCAAAAAAAAAAAAACATATAATATAAATTTACTCTTTAACAGTAGTTGAGTGGAAAGTTCAGTAGTGTGAACTGTATGTTCATTGTTGTACAACAGCTCTCTAGAACCTTCCCATCTTCCATGACAGACACCCAATATCTTCGGAAAAAAAATCCAAAATTTTTCCTTCTCCCCAGTCTTTGCTAGCCACCATTCTACTTTCTGTTCCTATGAATTTTATTATTTTAGATACCTCACATAAGTGGAATTATGCAGCCCTTGTCGTTTTGTAATTGGCTCTGAGGATTGAAAACAAGATTTATGAGACATTTAAATTAATCAGATTTGAGGAGGAATGCAGACCTAAGATTTCAGCCATGCATGCTGACCCTTAGGGAGTTAAAAGAGCTGCTTCCTAGCCCAGCAGGTGGTATGGACATTAAGGCACTGGATCCCACATGGCCAACTGTACAGTTTGAATCCTAGACCTGGTGACTTAAAAAACATGCAGGGTGCGTGTGCGCACCCAAAATCCTTAAAGAAAAGTGAAGCAGGAGTTGTAGCATGGTCATACCCCCAGGGATTGATTTCTCCCTTTCTCTCTCTCTCTCTCTCTCTCTCTCTCTCTCTCTCTTTCTCTGGCGCGCATATGTACCCTACAGGAAAAAAAAAAAAAAAAAAAAAAAAAAAACCTTAAAACAAAACAAAACAAGCCAATCACGTAAATTATTGACAAACAATTTTGTGGCTTCTCTTTTGTAACTTTTCTCTTTTGTCTTCCCGTTATTCCCTTTCTCTGTGAAAGAAAACCCCAAACTCTCATTTTGAAATATTGGTTACAGTTTTCTGAGGCCTTTGCTTCTGGCTACATCCTCAAGGTTTGATGTGAACAAGCCTTTTCTGCTTGCTAGACAAGCTTGGTCAGACCTCTTTATTTCAGACTGATGCACACTTCGCCTAGAATAGATCCTTAAGGCTCATCTATGTTACAATACATGACAGGAATTCCTTCCTTTCTAAGGCTGAATGAGATTCCACCATATGTATGTACCAGATTTTCCCTATCTATTCATCCATTGATGGGCGTTTGGGTCACTTCTACATCCTGACTATTGTAAATAATGCTGCAATGAACAAGGGAATGCTAATATTGCTTTGAAGATTTTGTATAATAATATAATCACCTACTGGGGATTGCCGAGTCATATATTAATTTTATTTTTTTCAGGGGTTTTTTGAGAAAACTCCACATAGTTTTACATATTGGCTGTACCATTTTACAATCCTATCAACAGTGTGCAAGGATTTTCTCCATATTCTCATCAATACTTGATATGTTCTGGTTTTTGATAGCAGCCATCTTTTTTTTTTTTGAAGGTTTTTGTCATAGGGCACATGTACTTGCCAGAGAGAGACAGAGAGAGTGAGAAGGAAAGTGAGAAATCACCCCCTGTGAGGTGGCCATGCAATAATCTGATTTCCTCCATTCTCCTCCTGGCATTTTGGGCATGTACACATGTGCCCAACATGCTTTTCAAGCTGCCAGGTCTGGGACTTGAACCTTGGCAGGACATGTGGCAGTCCAGCACCTTAACCTCTATGACACCTTCTGGCCCCAGTAATAACCATCTTAACAACCTATTGGGTTTGAGGTGATACATCATTGTGGGTTTGATTTGCATTTCCCTTAATGATTAGTGATGGTGAGCCATTTGGACATCTTCTTTGAATCATAACTATTTGAGTCCTATGCCCATCTTTTAATTGGCTTACTTAATTTTTGGTTTTTGAGTTATAGGAGTTCTTTATACATTCTGGATATTAACTCCTTGATCTGGTGTATGGTTTGTAAATATTTTCTCCTATGTAGTGTAGGTTGTCTTTTCACCTTATTGATTGCTTTGCTCATTCTTAAACCAGTCACTAGCAAGGGAGATAGGGTTACTCATTTTAGAAAAGAATCATTATCTGGGTGGACTGGGTATTGGAGAATCTATCACTTTTGCAACAGCATAACCTTTATATTTCACTTTAATTTTATATTGACAGAAGAACTTACTGAAGACACTATTGAAGGTTTATTCAAAAAGAGGTATATGGACAGTTGTGGTGTGCATGAGAGGACATTGGACGGAGCCTCTGGTGACCTGGGTTCTTTTTAGGACTTAAAAAATGTTAACAGTGTGACCCTGTTCAATCACTTCAACTTTTACAACTTTATCTGTAAAACCAAAGGTGGCTTAATAATTGTAAACTAAGTCCTTATTGTATTTTCAAGGAGGGTTTGTGAACCATTCCAAAGTGTGGCAGCAAAATCCCAGGCATGTCATTGTGGTCAGCAGTGAATGTATGTAGATGCAGGTTTGCAGGTAAGGGTGGTATATATGGGA
>NW_006208436.1:1682866-1700684 GCF_000334495.1 Tupaia belangeri chinensis
TATGCAGGATTATACATAAGGGTAGGTGGGTGGGACAGAGGCGTGTGTGTGTGTGTGTGTTGGGATTAGGGCCCACTTTCTGGATTTTTGATGCTATCATCTAACTGTGTCCTCATATGGTAGAGAAGACAAGGTCACTCTCTATGGCCTTTTTTTCTTAAGGGCATTAATCACATCTGTGAGAGCTCCACCCTCATGACCTAATCACCTCCTAGCGGTCCAGCTCTTAATTAGGGGCTAAGATTTCAACATATGAATTTTGGGGAGACAGAAACATTCAGTCCATAACAGATGTGTACCACATAATTTACAAATAATAATTTTAAAAGATACAGTATTGGGACTAGCAATTGGCGTAATGGCTATGTTGCTGGACTCCCATGTAGTCAACCATGGTTCAAGTCCCAGACCCAGTGGCTTAAACTCACACTGGGTGCGTGTGCGTGCGTGTCCAAGATCCCAAGAGGAGAATGGAGAAGAAGGAATTGTGGCGTGGCCACTCCTCCCTGGGGGGGTGGGGATTTCTCACTTTCTGTCTCTCTGTCTCTGTCTTTCTGGCAAGCGTAAGTACCCTATAGCAAAAACCTCTTAAAAAAAAAAAAAAAAGATACACACGGTATTTTTCATAACTAGTTATAGTAAAACTTGTTCTTCAAAATCCCAAGCAGATGGTTCCATCAAATCTAATTTAAAATGCTGGAAAAACAGTCCCTAAACTGTCTGTGTAATACATAATGTAATACCTACTGATACAACACACTTTTGACTTTAATTTGTAATTATTAACTTTTTTTCCAGCATGAAAATTCCAAGTCCAGAGTAGACAACCAAAACAGGAATAAACCAATCTTTTGTTCGTAGTGGAAACTGTTTTCTGTGTTGTAAATGTTCCTACCACAGCGAGTTCAAGTGACTCACCTAACTTGAGCCCAAAGTTGGGTACTGATGGCCAGCAGCACACTGCCGCATAGTATCAGTATAGAGAAATCATAAAAAAGGGATACATTTGGGGTATTTATTACCTTGGTTTTAATAGTAACAATATTTAACAACAGGCTGAAAAATTCCTGAAAATTGACTCTCAGCAGCCACTGTATGCCAACTCCTACACCCCACTGGTGTAACATACAACTCTCTTAAGTCTTCAGAAGACTCTGGCAGGAAACAATCCCACAGGAATGTCAAATATTAACCTGTGAGTGTGTTTACTACTGTTGCTGTTGGCCCCTGGTTGCCCTAGCTAAGGTCATTCTCTGTAACATTGAACCAGGACATTTCATAGAAGACCTTGCCGCCAGCTTTGGGAAATTTGCCTATACCTGTCGTATATGTCTATCGCTAGTTACGGACTGCCACGGATCCAGAAGACAATGTGATTCCTCTACTATTACAGCTTATACTTCTTGATTCTTCTGTTTGGCCTCCCTGCAAGGACACATTTCTCTAAGAATCACTAGTTTCTACCTATAAGACCTCACCTCAAGATGCAGGCAAGTAACACATATATGTAATGCTAGACGGTTCCATACAACTCAAATGTTCCAACCTACTATTCGGAAAGAAGAAAGCTGTATCCATCTACTCTTACTAACCCACTGTTTTTCTGACTGAAAATATTTATAAAGTTTCTTTTTATAAAATATTACCTGAATGTTTCCTGGGAAAGGCATACCTAAAATTTAAGAGTAAAATCTAAAAAGTAATAAATAACAGAAATTATTTTGAAGTGGAGAAATATGTCCTTAACCTTGAATTCTTTGCTTGCTTGCTTGCTTGCTTCCTTCCTTCTTTTTCTGTTTCTTGTGGTGCCAGATGGTGGCAAAGCAGTTGGGCCAGCAGACGGCATAGCGGTTATGTCATTGGACTCCCACATGGCCAACTGTGGTTCAAGTCCTGGACCTGTCAGTTTGAAAATCATGCAGGCATATTTGTGTGTATGCTCAAGATCCTGGCAGGATAATGGAAGAGAAGGGATTGTGGTGTGGCCATCCCATCTAGGGGGATGGGAGGTGATTTCTCACTTTCTCTCTCACTGTGTCTGTCTCTCTCTCTTTCTCGCTCTCTCTCTCTGTCTCTCTCTCTCTCCCCGATGAGTACATGTGTCCTAAGGCTAAAACCTTTTTTTAAAAAATATAGGTTGATTTTCCCATTGAGACTATTAACACAGGCTAACAGAATATAAAGCTATATAAGAAGCTTCAGTGTTCTGGAGATTCAGTTCTCACAAATTTTTCTCACCAAGAGAAGTGTTTTTTTGTTTGTTTGTTTTTTGGGTTTTTTTGTTTGTTTTTTGGGGGGTTTTTTTGGTCCCATTTAGTTCTAAGAACATCAAGCTCTAATTTAAAGTTATCTTTCCACTTGATAAAGTAGAAACAATTTAAGTTGTTCATAGAACAGTAATTGCCACAAATTTAATGAAGTATGTAATCCAGTTAAAGAAAAAATGCCTAAAGCTCTTCATAATATGTTTTATACTGAAATAAACTGATTCTCCCATGTAGTCTTGAATACCTTACAAGGTATCAAAGTTTATTTGAGCATAGTGTTAAAATACAACATAACTGAGTCTTTGTTTGCTAAAACAGTAAAGTCACAATTTGTAGTTTTCAAACAAAATACAGAAAGGAAATCAACTAACTCAATTTCCTTTTTCAGCTTTACCATTGACTTCCTTTTATCCTAAAACATGCGAGAAACTTCCTGCACAGAAGTTATATAATGTAAGAAGTGTCCTACTCATAATGAAGAAACTCCCAGTTGGCATTATGTATAAGTTTATGTATAAACTCCAAACCATTTTGGCTTTCTGGAAATATCTACTCCACCTGAATATCGAGGTATCAAATCATTCTTCTTTCCCCAGAGCTATAATTTGTATTTTTTTTTCCCCTTTTGTTTTTCCTCTTTTCCCAAGCCACCCTCCCCCATGCTAATGAACAGATGGAGATTGTATCCCTCATATTCCCCTCTCCCCAGCAATAAAGCTTCTCACCTCACCTCTGGTTCTAGGTGTATTTTGTGAAGTAAGGACTGGTGGATGAAGGGACTGAGATGTGGCGAGCTTGAGCAGAAAATAAGCCCTAAGTGAGTCCTCCTTACCTTGGCTCTCTCTACTCTGGCTCAAGGATAGAGCCTCTTCAGAAGAACACAAGGCTTTAAATAACCTTGAAGGATTTGCCTGGGAACTAGTTATGAAGTAACTGTTACAGGAGAATATATTCCAAGCTGCAAACAACCAGCTTCTAGAGCACAACCTCTTTAAGAGTTGAGGATGCCCTATAATGTATTCGTCCAATGTTCTAAGGAACATTTATCCTCAGTGACTCTGTGGTAGAACATACTGATATTCTACCTGGGAATAGAGCTCAAGAATTCAACATTTTCTTCTCTACCTGATCCAAAACATGGTGATGGTAACAAGTAGAATTATAGAGGCTTGAAATTTAGATGGGATTTTCAGATGGGACTGATTATAGCCAGTTCTTCCATTGTTTCGTGAACACCTTTTAATCATACGTATTAATACTGTGTTGGTCAAAAAAGTAATTGTCTACCTTAACGTTAACTCTTATCATTGATAGTAATAGAATTACACAGGTGATCATTATTTAAGGTAATTGCTTTACATTTAATATTCTCATTTCTGAAACCTATTCTCTTTGTAACTACTATTTTTTAAGCGTTTTTTAATAAGAATTTTTATTTGAGTATCTTGCTCACTGCTAGGATTGATTCATCCAATATTTTTTTTTTAATTCCTCCCAAATTCTTGACCCAATAGAATTGCAGAATGATGGAAGGACACATCCTGAGAAAACTATGTGAGGCTGAGAAAAAACATGAAGCCCCAAGATGAGCATTTAATACTGGGGTTGCTGCCATTAGTGTGGTAACCCAGAGCCTCAGTTTCTTTATCTCACAAAGTGGGAATGATCTAAATGATGTGGCTGGGGAAGCTTAAAAGAAGACCATTAGAAAATACTTTGTAGAGACCAGCAGTGAGCGTAATGGCTATGTCGCTGGACTCCCACATAGTAGACCGCAGTTCGCATCCCGGACTCAGTGGCTTAAAAGTCACGCTGGGCACGTGTGCATGCGTGCCCAAGATCCGAGAGAACGGATTGTGGCATGGCCATCCCCCCTGGGGGGAATTTCTTGCTTTCTGTCTCTCTGTCTCTCTCTGTCTGGCAAGCGCATGTGCCCCATAGCAAAAACCTCTAAAAAAAAGAAAAAAGAAAATACTTTGTAGTCAGTTAAGCATTATGTCATTCAACTCCTACCCAATGAACAAACCTACCCTTTAGCATCACTGACAGCCTCTCTTTGATCACCTCCCGTGATGGGGAGGTCATCTCTGGATGGCCATTTTCACAGTTCTAGTAGTTAGAATACCAAAGCACCAAGGATGGAAGCTCTACTATCCCTTAAAAATAATTACATAATTCTCTAATTAATTGAACTCTTATTCTGAACAGTAAGAAGGAAAAAGGTATCTTTTATTCCCAAGTTAAGATGCTAGCTAGCCTTTATACTCTTTTCCAACAATCTTAAGAAATGGTGATAGTATTTATTGATTATCTCTGCTGTCATCACATGCTCATTTTCACTGCTATTTGGAGATCTGAGTTTCTCTCTGTCTTTAAATCACAAGGTACCACACTCGGATTAGAACTAACAGAAAGTTGATACCTCAGTCTGGCAGATATTACTGCTCTTTTCTTCCTGATATGGTAGCTGTATGGTTAATTCAAAAGAAGGAAATGGTGAAATGACTGGCAGCAAAATGGTAGCAGTTAAGTAGCTACACTATTTCGGGACCAGCAGTTAGTGTAATGGCTATGTCACTGGACTCCCATGTAGTCGGCTGCGGTTCGCATCCCGGACCCGGTGACTTAAAACCCATGCCAGGCGCGTGTGCGTGCGTGCCCAAGATCCCGAGAGGAGAATGGAGGAGAAGGAATTGTGGCATGGCCATCCCCCCTGGGGGGTGATTTCTTGCTTTCTGTCTCTCTGTCTCTCTCTGTCTGGCAAGCGCATGTGCCCCATAGCAAAAACCTCTAAAAAAAAGAAAAAAGAAAATACTTTGTAGTCAGTTAAGCATTATGTCATTCAACTCCTACCCAATGAACAAACCTACCCTTTAGCATCACTGACAGCCTCTCTTTGATCACCTCCCGTGATGGGGAGGTCATCTCTGGATGGCCATTTTCACAGTTCTAGTAGTTAGAATACCAAAGCACCAAGGATGGAAGCTCTACTATCCCTTAAAAATAATTACATAATTCTCTAATTAATTGAACTCTTATTCTGAACAGTAAGAAGGAAAAAGGTATCTTTTATTCCCAAGTTAAGATCCTAGCTAGCCTTTATACTCTTTTCCAACAATCTTAAGAAATGGTGATAGTATTTATTGATTATCTCTGCTGTCATCACATGCTCATTTTCACTGCTATTTGGAGATCTGAGTTTCTCTCTGTCTTTAAATCACAAGGTACCACACTCGGATTAGAACTAACAGAAAGTTGATACCTCAGTTTGGCAGATATTACTGCTCTTTTCTTCCTGATATGGTAGCTGTATGGTTAATTCAAAAGAAGGAAATGGTGAAATGACTGGCAGCAAAATGGTAGCAGTTAAGTAGCTACACTATTTCGGGACCAGCAGTTAGTGTAATGGCTATGTCACTGGACTCCCATGTAGTCGGCTGCGGTTCGCATCCCGGACCCGGTGACTTAAAACCCATGCCAGGCGCGTGTGCGTGCGTGCCCAAGATCCCGAGAGGAGAATGGAGGAGAAGGAATTGTGGCATGGCCATCCCCCCTGGGGGGTGATTTCTTGCTTTCTGTCTCTCTGTCTCTCTCTGTCTGGCGAGCGCACGTGCCCTATAGCAAAAACTTCTCCAAAAAAAAAAAAAAAAGAAAGAAAGAAAGAAAGAAAGAAAGAAAGAAAGAAAGAAAGAAAGAAAGAAAACGTTAAAAAATAAAAAACTAGCTACACTATTTCTTTCACCACTTATCTGAGTGAGGACGTTCTGCGTGGATACTACTCATAATGCATTGTATTAACTTTTCTCCAGGAATAAAAGAGAATACACATCACGTTTTTCTCTTAAAAACATGAATAAAGATGGATTAGGTAGGACATACCACCAGAGAGCAGGATACTCTAGGTAGGACATAACACCAGAGAGCAGGATACTCTCTGAGAGACATAGTCAAGTAAAATCAAGCCCTTCCAGAGCTTGGGCTAGTCGTTTGCCTTTTCCCAGCCTTGGGTTATTCAGCTCTAAAACAGCATGATTGTAGTAGATGATCACAAAGGTTTCTGTGATTCCAATGACTTCCCCAAATCACTGTAAACATCAAATAGCCTTCCTCCTAACCCTTGTTGCTGTCATAATCTTCAATCATTGAGGCATGGCTGCATAACTCCCACAGTCTTCTTCTAGGACTCAGTTCATTGTTTAGAGAGGATGTTAAATCCATAAGCTTTATCCTTTTTTATTCATGGTAGAGTATGTGCCCATGCACATGAGTGTGTGTGTGTGTGTATGCGTGTGAAAGAGAGGGAGGAAGAGAGAGAAAGGAGCACCCTCCACCAGGCCTGGTCATGTGTGTGTTCTTGTCCATCCTCCAATCTGCTGGGTCTTGTGTACTCATGCAAGTGGGTGGAGTGTTTCAAGCTGACTCAGCTGGAGATTCTACCTGCTATTGCTATAATTGAATCTGACTTCTCCTGAGCAGTATATTCCACTGTATCCACAGGCTCCTTTTTTTTTTTTTTTTTTAAGAGATTCCTTAGGGTATGTGTGCTCACCAGAGAGACAGAAATTGTGAGAGGGAAGTGAGAAATCACCCCAGGGGGTAGGGGCGATGGCCATGCTGCAACCTTTTCTCCTCCAGTCCCTCAGTCCCTTCCCAGGATCTTGGGCACACATACACACACACACACACACACACACACATGCCTGGCATGAGTCCCAAGCCACTAGGTCTGGCACTTGAATTGTCATAGGCCATGTGGGGGTCCAGTGACACAACCACTACACCATCTGCTAGCCCTCCACCCCCATAGGCTCTATCTTAAAGCCAGCAAATCATCTGCTAAGTGCTGTATTTCCAGAGTCATAAGCCAGCATTCCGGAGGTGTTTCAATAGTGGCTGGCCAACCCAAGAGCCATATCTGATTCACCTCTCTTGTGCACCCGAGAGCTAAGGATAATATCAGCATTTTTAAATGGTCAGCAAAGCAAAAAGAAGACTATTCCATGACATATGAAAATTATATGAAATTCAAATTTCAGTGTCTATAAATAAAGTTGTATTGGATCACAGCCACACCTGTTCATTTATGTATAGTACCAGCTATGGATACCTGTGTGCTGCAGCAGCAGAGCTGAGGAGTTGCTACAGAGACTTGTGTAGCTCATAAACCCTAAAATATTTACTATATGTCCTTGTACAAGGTGAGCTGTCCCCTGGTGTAAAGCACAGAGGTCAGAGGACAGGGACAGAGCAGGAGCCAAACATCCTGGCCATATAGTTCAGATCTCTTTCCGTCCAGGTGAGTGCTCTGGGCAACTCTCTTCTTCAACTATATGATGAGGATATGAAGATTGAGCAAATACATAAAATACCTAGAAGAGGAGCTGGCATACATTAAGTACTACGTATGTGTTGTTATTATCAATTGCTACAACTTTTTTTCATAAACTAGAGCAGCGGCAGTTTACTAATATACTCATAACCACTGTAATAATTTCCTTTGTAACACTCCATTAAGACTCAATTCTTTAGTGTGGGGCGTTGTGAAGGTGTCTAAAGACAACTGAAATGACAATCAGCATAGCTGCTTATCCACAGAGCTAATTCTGCATTACTGACAAATATTTTGTTCCGTACTTCTTCCAACCTTGAGTCCTGAAAGAGCTTTCACTCCACTTTGAGTTCAGCTGTGACATTTTATTCCTTAGAGTTGGTTACTTCTTTCTGGAAAAAAAAAAAAAGAGGCTTCAAAATAGAGGCCAATGGACTCGTATGTCAACAGAAATGACCAACTTTGTCAAAATTAATAATTAATTTGGTCTGTCCTCACATAATATGTCGAATTTACCTTGATGATTGCTATGGTGTTTGAAAACGGTAACCTCCTTCCTGAATCAAACCCCGAACCACCAGCATATGTTTATTTGCTATGAGATAATAAGAACTATTAGAATTTTTCTCAGGATTCAGAATTTTCATTTCTGGAGTTAGGGTATCCAAAAAGAGGACTTGAGAGGAGAGTCATAGGTAAGAGGGAAACAATGGACCTCAATGAAAGCACAGCCCAGGAGCTAGGTCTACCGTGGAACCAGCAAATGCCATTCTCTGCAGGTGCCCCCTGTTGGTTAAAGGTCGACTTTCGAGTGTCCGTGTGATCTCCACACAAATATTGTGAATGTTGCTTATTAATGCATTTCTCAAAATGTTAAAATTTAGAAAATTATTGTCTGGTCCTTTAATAGACAAGGGCAATCAACATTTTTTTTTTTTGAGTGATTGCAACAACACAAAACAAAAACAAATATCTTACACCCGAATAACTGCAGACTGTTCAGCTGGGTGAGGAAGAGACTCCTGTAAAGGACATTTTCTGAATAACTTAAGTGAGATTCTGATCTCCCTCCCACTTTCCTGAATATTTACTGTAACAGCACATGTAAGGGTCCAGAGATCGGTCTAACTGATGGAGACGCAGAAAAGACAAAGACAATGCAACTGCAAAAGAGGCTTTTATTCTTTTTCCAGCTAGCTTCTGCCTGGACCCTGAGCCTAAGATAAAGGGATCTTTTATAGTTCAAGATTCTTCATAGAATGTAACACATACAAAGGAGGGGGTATGAGAAGCGAGGGTCCAGCTATCACCACCTGCTCAGGTCTAGATAAGAGCTCTCAGCTAAGGGTCAGGATGACATCGGAGGTGCTGGGCCCTCCCGTTTTCCACCTATCTGAGAGTTCCCAGACTCCTGGTTTCTGTCCTTGAAGGCTTAACAGTGTAGCAATTAAGCTAACTCAGCCCAGCATTCCCTAACATGGCGGTGATTAAGCTAACTTGGCCTAACACACACTCTCCGTTTGCTCTAAAATTTTTTATTTGTAAAAATTCGCTGAATAATTTTGAGAATGGGATTGTTTTGCCTGACTCATTCCAATAATTCAAACAATCCGTTTTCCAAGAACAATAAGGGTGAGGTTGCCCTACCCAGTAAATGCTCTCTGCCCTCCCCTGCCCTCATCTGACCAACGCCCAGCTTATCCAGGCCGTGAACTGTCCCCACGAATAGGCAAGGGAACAAGCCGTTGTCGTTCAATGAAATGTGCACCTGCAAGCCAAACGTTCCCTTGTACACAGTTCTGAAGTTTATTCCTGTTTTCCTAGGGCACTTTGCTCTTTTGATTCTTCAACGTCTCCACCCATTGCCATCTAAGAGCTGCCCTAATGCGGTCAGCCCCTTCCCCGCAATCCTGCACTCTGCATACATGGGGTCCACCCTGTCCATTGAAGTTGTTTAAAATAATATGCCACAAAATAGCCATCCAGGAAGGGGAAAAAAAATAATAATTCCGGGTGTTGTATCGGTGTTGGAATGTGCCATTCGTTTCGAAGGGAGGAAAGTCCCTGGGGTGAAGTGCATTGACGGTCATAGATCATCGCTTCGATCTGCCACTTAAGCACTGCCTTGGTACAGAAAACGCAAACATACTGAAGTGCGCAGGAGGAGAGCTGAGGCCAGGAGCTGAACCTCGAGAGCCAGGCGGCTGCAAGGCGCGTCCCCCGCCCGCCCGCTTGGTGCGCTCGGGGGTGGCCTCTGCGCCGCAAGGCTAGGCGGGGCCGGGTGTCCCAGCGCACTAGGCGGCGGCGGCGGCTGTGCAGTCTGCAGCATGTCGTACCCGGGACACCCAGGAGCGGGTGGCGGGTACTACCCAGGCGGGGTAAGTGCTGCTGCGCTGGCACACAGCCCGGCAAGACCATTGGGCCCCGCAGGCGCAGGCTGCCCGGACACTCAGCGGCGTCACCCTGGCGCCTTCGGCCCGGCTTTCCTGCGCACTTGGAGCCTTACCCCAGGCCCTTGCAGCTCGGCCTCTCGCTGCTGCCCCGGTCCTGCTCCTCCCGATGGCCCGCGGGACTGAGGCGCGGGTGGATTGGGACGCCAGAAGCCCGCCCTGTGGCTCAGATGTGGCGCGAACTTGTGCCTGTTGGGTGTTGGCTTCCTCTTCCTCCCTCTCGGTTTCCCGCAAAACAGCAACAGCCATTTTAATCTGGAATGGCCCCGCGATTTACCTTCCTCTCTTTAAAACAAAGTAAGACGGGAAGAAAAACCAAAAGCGAAAAGCGGCGAGTACAGCTCCGGAGGAGGCGCGCGTGCCGAGCTCCGGGACGCGCGTCATGGTGGGAACGGTGCGGGACACCAGGCCCTGCGGAGGCGCCTTCCTCCTCCTCGGCTGCACCTCCCTCGGCTTTCGCCAGCTCCGGCCTTACGTGCCACGGAACACGCTGTCCGCTCCTGTGGAAGCTGTCAGGACAGAAAGAAACAGCCCCTGCCCCGTGGCTGCTTGCGTGGGTCACACTCCCCTCCGTACCCTGCAGGCTAACGAGGGTTTTTAAAGTTGCTTCACATGCGCGGATAGCACTTTCCTGACTACTCGTTTTGGTCCAGGTGGCCTGTTTTTTAATTCATATGGGGTGAAAAAAGGAAGAAAGAGGTGCAGTGGGTGCAGTTAGAGTGCGTGGGTGGTGGGGTGAGCTGCGGGAAGGCCGGCGGGCATTGCGGACTTGGGAGAGCAGAAAGCGGGCGGCGGAGTGATGCGTGTGTTTGCGGTCCACAGTACGGAGGGGCGCCCGGAGGGCCGGCGTTTCCAGGACAAACCCAGGACCCGCTGTATGGTTACTTCGCCGCAGTAGCCGGACAGGTTAGCTTTCCTTTGATTATTAAGGAATGTTTGTATTCTGCATTTGTGTTAGCTTTCCATATAGCAACACGGAAAAAAGAACTTTCCACCAGAAAGGAACCTGTTGCTTTAAGAATGTGCTTTTATTTCTTATTTTGGCTTTTTAATTTTGAAGATAGGGAACAAATTCGGACAGCTGTGCAGGGCAATGCTATGTATAATAAATAGTAGTTATACTGTAGTTTTTATTTATTTTTTAAATTCAAATATTTTCAGTCCAAGGTGGCTTGAATCTGTGGATTTGAGACCTGCAGGGATGAAAAACTGTATCATGTGTGAGATTTTTTTAATAAAAAGGCAGTGTCTATTTACTTGTATTTATGTTAGTTAATTTTAAAACTGTATCGGTGATTGAATTAGAGTGAGGTTGAACAAAATAGAAGTTCTAAATATACTTGTTGACTGGAAGATCCCTAAGATAGAAAGATATCTTTAGGACTATGAATTCTCAGTCCAGGGAAGTTTTGAGAGAAGAAATTCAAAATCTGGTGAACATAAACGACTCTCAATGAACATAAACCTGAAGAAATGTATTACTAATTATGAAGCCAGGTTCTAGCCAACACTCTTTTCAGGTTGAATTTGACCCTTAATTACTCACCCCTTTAGGAAGTAGGTGTGTCTGGTAAGAACTCCCCAGCTTTTTGTAAGGAAGTTACTACAGTACAGTACTCTGCTCAGTAGGGGGAAGTCCTCTTGTGTACAGTTTAGTTTCTCTGATGCAGATGCAGTTACGTGGCCAGCTCTTCCATACCCTTATTAGATGTGACCTGTTGACCCAGAGAAAGAATTAAACTCAGAGTCCTCAGACTTCTCGCTTCTCTGCATTCCTAGGTGGATGACAGATGCAGGCTTACCTTCCCTAGCCCGTGAGGTCATCATATGGAGTGAAGACGTTGTTGGCTAACCCAGCTATGTCCAGAGGGGAAGTTTGTTCTTAGGAATTCCCTTAGCCTTATTTCCATTCTAGCTAGAGATGGTCAATTTTCTGTGTGAAAAACCTTGAGGGTAGTATGGGTTAAAAACTGAAGCCCACCTTGTAAAAGTAGCATCTTAGACATAACGACTTGAGAAATTGAATGGAAAATTGAGTCTAAAACTAGAAGACCATCCCTTCAAGTATCTGCTTAATCTGTTAATGATCTGTATCTTTGAAACCACAAGACGCGGCCAGCCTCAAGACTAGCATTCTTAGATGGCTGGTACCTCCAGCGTGTAAGTGACCCCACCTGCTTAGCTTTCAGCAGGCCTGACCTTCCGCGTCTTCGTCATAATTCACATCATTGAGATACTCCTCATGTGTGTCTTACCATACCTATCACCTTGGGGATTTAAGTATTTTATCTTAATATATGTAAAAATAACACTGATCTGGTTCTGACCTACTTCAGCCAGTGAGTGGACTCTGGGAAACTATCTTCCAGATCCAATTGTGCTCTGAAGAAACAGTTCACTAAATCAACAAGAAAAGGTGACCAAGGCCTCTTTCAGTTTGAACCAAGCCTTTTATTTACTGAGGTCTGCTGTGTACTCTGCTCTCTCCACCCTTAACCCCCACCTCACAAAAATAGAGAAGAATATGAATTCCATAAATTTATGAAAGTGCTTACTCTGGTGGTTTCCTAGGTCAGACTAAGAGAGGAATAGTTGCCAAGACGGACTTTTTTTTTTTTCTTTTTTCATTAAATTATTTTTGGAAGTCAGATGAGGGAAAAATTCCCACTTTTTGGAAGGCATTCCTTTTTAAAAAAGACTTATACATGTTGGTACAGTCTTCTATACCTGTAGGTTCCACATCCAGAGATTGAACCCACCTTAGATTAAAAATACTTGAATAGTAATAATAAAAAAATACAGTAATACTACAGTGGAAAAAAAGAAGGTAGAAAATGCAGGATAACAACTATTTGCATGGCATTTACATCCTGTTGGGTATTATATGTAACAGAGATGGTTTAAAGTATCAAGAAGGACATGTATAGGTTATATGCAAACACTCCGTTTTATACATCCTGTAAATGTAACATCCTGTTACATATGTAACAGAGATGGTTTAAAGTATCAAGAAGGACATGTATAGGTTATATGCAAACACTCCGTTTTATATAAGGGATTTGAGCATCCTTGGATTTTGGAACTCAAGGTGGGGCAGGGTGGGAAGGGTGCCTGGAACCCAAACCCCATGGATACCGAGGCTGACTGTACTCCTTTTGTTGTTATTATTGCTGCCTTGAATACTGAGGGTAAACAAAGAACTTGAAAGTACAAATCACTATGGTGATTTCTCTTTTTATTTGTATTAACAGGATGGGCAAATCGATGCCGATGAATTACAGCGATGTCTGACCCAGTCAGGCATTGCCGGAGGGTACAAACGTGAGTCTGCAGTCCCAAAGTTTCTCTAATAGTCCTCTTTGTTTCATATTTTAGCTGTTACTTGTGATTATAGCCTTTAAGGGAAGGCTTTTCTGATCCAGCGAAGTTTCGAATTTCTAAAGCGAAGTTACGTGGTTATTTCAAAATGCTAATCGAAAAGAGTTCGTAATAAATCATTTCACTCTCCCTGCCAGTTCACTGGATTTCTTGGATTTAGTAGTTCCGTGTATCTGGAACTGTTCAGACCGTTGAGGTACTTTATGTGCCGTGTGGCCTCCTTCGTGGAGGACAAGGTAAGGTGCTGAAATAAGATCTGCCAGGTCAGGTATCATTGATGATAGAAGCCAACATTTACTGCTGGCTATTTGCCAGGAGCTTACTCTTAGACCTGATGGCACTCAGGCATTGAGTGGCCAGTCTTGTACCCCTGGTCCTTGCGTGGCTGGTCTCCAAGCCCTAGGCCTGCTGCTGACAGCATGAATTTCAGGATACCCCCAAGTATTCCCCCTTTCTTCTAAGTAGGAAGTGCCCTTCCTTTTTCTGAACTCTTCAGGCTAGTTCCCCTCTTCCTGAGCTCCTCAGGGATTGGACTGACCTATAACTCATCACCTATCCCATCTTCCTGCTTTTTGAGCTGTGCACATGCTGCAGTTAGGAGTTAGGAAAATACTACAAGGTTGCTGCATTTTGATGGGGCGGGGGGCTTTTTATCCCCCCCACACACACACACACACTTTGTTTTCAAGTCCAATCTCAACCAGAACGGGTTTCCTGTGTAGAGAGTAGTGTCAGTAGTCACGCAGGTATGTTACCTGTCAGCTTCTTTGCCAGTTGTTAATTGAGACAGAACATTACAAAGAAGCTCCAGTTTTATGAAAAGCTGTGAGTTCAATTCTGAAACTAGAACTCACACCTGAGAACTCCTCATGCACCCTGTGACTCTTCGTCATGGCATATTTACGACGCATCTCTCTTTGAGCTTTTGTGTTTCGATTTTTACCGTCCTTTGTTTTATGTGACTTCAGTATCCTATTACTATTTCCTACTTGGGGGAATTCATGTAAAAGAGGAACCTTTCAAATTGCTGTCATTTAATCTGTTCCTAAACAAAAGAGGCACTTTCTAGATCAGGGGATTTTTTTATTGCTGTAGACAAAACATTTAAATTGTTCATTCTTAACCTCAGGCAGTGGAGCTGGTGGACAAGAATGGTCTAATAGCAGGGTTTGCCAAAATGAGCTGATGTCACAACATAGGCTATTACTCTACACCCTTTTAGTGGAGGATGTGTAGCAGGTCTTGAAATCTGACTAATAAAAGCAGGTTGCATATCCTTAGAGAGCAAGCCTTTTAAAATTTTCATTTGAGGAAGGCACATCTAGCGATGGCTTTAGATCAGTGTATTATAGGGAAGACATTTCCTGAGTCCTAAGGGGCTTGTGATGGAACTGAGTTGCTTTCTGTCTGTCCTCTGATGGTGTAATGAGCCACCAAACCATCTTGCTTATGAGGTGGCAGAGTTTTGTAATACAGAAATTATACAGCCACTGGGCTTTTAAATGAGTGTTTGTGTGTGTGTGTGTTTCGTGATAGAGAGGCATATAGAGACAGGAATCCCTCCCAGGGTCTTCGTGCTGTGATCTACCCCTGGTTTCACGGACCTGTATCACCGGCACACATGCATACTCACTGAACTGAGGGAGGTCTCTCATGTGGCTCAGTTGTGTTATCCCTGTATCCCCACTTCACCTCAACCATTGGTCTTTGAGACCCAACTTCCAAACCAAAAAAAAAAAAAAAAAAAACACAGGTCCAAAGTGGGTGAGCAGGTGGTACACTCCCCGTACCCACAGGCCCTTCTTAAACAGCTTAAAGGAAAGTAGTCACCCCTAGAGGTAGAGTTTATGGAGGAAATCACTCTATAGTGTCTTGAGATAACAATTTAGTTTCTCTTTTTTCTTTGAGAAAGTTCTTCCTATGTGACCAGCAGTTGGCGTAATGGCTATGTCGTTGGACTCCCATGTAGTTGACCGTGGCTCAAGTCCCAGACCCAGTAGCTTAAATTCATGCAGGGCATGTGTGTGCTCAAGATCCTGAGAGGAGAATAGAGGAGAAGGGATTGCGGTGTGGCCATCCCCACTGGGGGGGTGATTTCTCATTTTCTATCTCTCTGTCTCTCTCTGTCTTTCTGGCGAGTGCATGCACCCTATAGCAAAAACCTCTAGAAAAAAGAAAAAGTTCTTCCTGTGTGGTAAGGTTGAGAGAAACAACTAGAGGTAGGGCTTTCTTGCTAGGTTCATTATATTGTATGTTTTTCTACCAGAACAGAAGAGATTTGAGGCATTCTAGGAGAATGAATAGAAGAGAGGGCAAATATCAAAGGTAAATTATAACATAGATTCTTCTGAAATTATTTAAAAAAGAAGTAGGGGGCCAGCTCCGTAGTACAGTGCTTAAGGAATAGGTATTCCATGTGGCTGACTGCAGTTTGAATCGCAGCTCCAGAGGCTTGAAGAACATGTTGGGCACATGCATCTGTATGCCCCAAATACCGACAGGATGGAGAAATGGCGGAGAAGGGATTACACTTTGACCATGTCTTGTTGCAGAGGTGCTTTCTCCCTCTCTCCCTGGCTCGCGCTGGCAAGTGTGTATACCCTGTGGCAATTAAGATCATATATAATTAGTATTAATAAAAGCTATTTCTGAGGAAAAAGTACAGTTAACAAAATTGAGCAGAGATTTATCCCAGCCAACCTTACATCAGCGTTCTAGTTCATCAACACTGTCTGTGTTGGTACATCTGGTTTGTTCTCTTTTGTTCATTGCTAAGCCCATTCCCTCCCTTTCAGATCCTGCTTACAAAAGATGATGAGGTTTCTGAACTTACTGACACACAGCTCTCACTGGCACTGTCCTCAAAAAATCTTTGATAGTCCTTGGTGCCCATAATATAAAGGCTAAACAACTTAGTAGGACTCCAAGATTCTCTGTCACTCTGGCTCATCTAACCAGCCCCATTTCCATCCACTCTCTGGATGCTTTGTTGTAAGTCTGATTAACCTAATCACGTACTCTTTGCCTGCCTTGGACCTTTCTGTTTCACTACCTCCAAATGTCCTCCCTGTTGTTCATGGCTTGGGTTAATGCTCCCCATTCTATGAAATCTTTCCTGATTCTCTTACTAGAAAGGAACCCCTCTCAATATCTGCTCATACTTTTGGGTGCTTCTGTCATAACTCTACCTTAGTTAGCATTGTGTGTGCAATACAGCTTATCTTTCTTAGACTGTTAGCTAGGGCAGACTGATTTCCTGTCAGTATCTCCCAAGTTCCTGGTACCCTGAGTCCTGTACATAGGGAATACATTAATGAGTGGCTGCTGAGTATGGGAAATTTTCTAAAATGGAAAAACCTTAGCTTTATCACTTACTGATATTTTAAGATTCTACATTACTTTTAAGTATCACTCAAGATAGCAAAATTTTATTCAGAAAACACATTCCTCCTTAGACTGTCTGAAGAAGGGCTTACAGAGTCATGGGATATTCAGCTTCCTGCACAGGTATGAGAATTCGGTCTCATCTATACATTCGTTTGTCCAAGCAACACAGTATTGATAGATGCGTGCCCTGTGCTAGGTGCTGGGTGTGCTCACAAACAGTGCCTGCAGGACAATGTGAAAAGCTCTGGGATGAGGAAGCACAGAGGCCGTGTGATCTTATAGGGTGAGCACTTTACCTGGATTGGAGCCAGGAAGGTTTTCTTTGCAGAATTGATACATAAACTGAAGAACAGAGGTAAAACTTGAACAGAAATGAGACTGACCCAGAAATGAGTAGGATGGGGGAGTTGTGTTCCGGGTAGGCAGAGCAGCATTTGCAGAAGACCCAGAGAATGCATAGTTGAGTCAGGGAACTGGGAAATGCTCATGAAGATCGCTGATGGAGTTGGGTGAAGAGTAAGAAAACAGCTGAGCTGAAGATGACCTTCACTTGGTGACTGTGTTTAGACTTCACCTGAGAGCAGCATAATTAACACCTCTACTGGGTTTTGTTTAGGAGAACACATACTGCTAACCCTGGCAGAAGGGTTAAGACCACAGCAAGGGACATGGGAGTAAAAACGAGTCAGAGATACCTATTAGGTGACTGTTGGAGTCACACAGGAGAGAGAAATACCAGACCAGGGATGTTACAGTGAGGCTGGTTTCTAAAGCTGTTTAGAAGGTGACTGGTTATTGTGGGAGAGGGAATTAGGGACGCTGTTTCTGGCGTGGTTGGCAGCTGAGTGGTTGTTGGTGCCTTTCATAAAATTGGGAGATAGAATCTGTCTGCCTCATGGCCCCTTGAAACCTTGATGTAAGACAGACAGTTGGCTCCATTCTGTGTTTATCAAGCTGTCTGGAGCAGTCTTTTTTTTTTTTTAAGATTTTTTTTTTTTTTTTTACTA
>NW_006208436.1:1702214-1710288 GCF_000334495.1 Tupaia belangeri chinensis
GAGCAGGTGGTACACTCCCCGTACCCACAGGCCCTTCTTAAACAGCTTAAAGGAAAGTAGTCACCCCTAGAGGTAGAGTTTATGGAGGAAATCACTCTATAGTGTCTTGAGATAACAATTTAGTTTCTCTTTTTTCTTTGAAAAAGTTCTTCCTATGTGACCAGCAGTTGGCGTAATGGCTATGTCGTTGGACTCCCATGTAGTTGACCGTGGCTCAAGTCCCAGACCCAGTAGCTTAAATTCATGCAGGGCATGTGTGTGCTCAAGATCCTGAGAGGAGAATAGAGGAGAAGGGATTGCGGTGTGGCCATCCCCACTGGGGGGGTGATTTCTCATTTTCTATCTCTCTGTCTCTCTCTGTCTTTCTGGCGAGTGCATGCACCCTATAGCAAAAACCTCTAGAAAAAAGAAAAAGTTCTTCCTGTGTGGTAAGGTTGAGAGAAACAACTAGAGGTAGGGCTTTCTTGCTAGGTTCATTATATTGTATGTTTTTCTACCAGAACAGAAGAGATTTGAGGCATTCTAGGAGAATGAATAGAAGAGAGGGCAAATATCAAAGGTAAATTATAACATAGATTCTTCTGAAATTATTTAAAAAAGAAGTAGGGGGCCAGCTCCGTAGTACAGTGCTTAAGGAATAGGTATTCCATGTGGCTGACTGCAGTTTGAATCGCAGCTCCAGAGGCTTGAAGAACATGTTGGGCACATGCATCTGTATGCCCCAAATACCGACAGGATGGAGAAATGGCGGAGAAGGGATTACACTTTGACCATGTCTTGTTGCAGAGGTGCTTTCTCCCTCTCTCCCTGGCTCGCGCTGGCAAGTGTGTATACCCTGTGGCAATTAAGATCATATATAATTAGTATTAATAAAAGCTATTTCTGAGGAAAAAGTACAGTTAACAAAATTGAGCAGAGATTTATCCCAGCCAACCTTACATCAGCGTTCTAGTTCATCAACACTGTCTGTGTTGGTACATCTGGTTTGTTCTCTTTTGTTCATTGCTAAGCCCATTCCCTCCCTTTCAGATCCTGCTTACAAAAGATGATGAGGTTTCTGAACTTACTGACACACAGCTCTCACTGGCACTGTCCTCAAAAAATCTTTGATAGTCCTTGGTGCCCATAATATAAAGGCTAAACAACTTAGTAGGACTCCAAGATTCTCTGTCACTCTGGCTCATCTAACCAGCCCCATTTCCATCCACTTTCTGGATGCTTTCTTGTAAGTCTGATTAACCTAATCACGTACTCTTTGCCTGCGTTGGACCTTTCTGTTTCACTACCTCTAAATGTCCTCCCTGTTGTTCATGGCTTGGGTTAATGCTCCCCATTCTATGAAATCTTTCCTGATTCTCTTACTAGAAAGGAACCCCTCTCAATATCTGCTCATACTTTTGGGTGCTTCTGTCATAACTCTACCTTAGTTAGCATTGTGTGTGCAATACAGCTTATCTTTCTTAGACTGTTAGCTAGGGCAGACTGATTTCCTGTCAGTATCTCCCAAGTTCCTGGTACCCTGAGTCCTGTACATAGGGAATACATTAATGAGTGGCTGCTGAGTATGGGAAATTTTCTAAAATGGAAAAACCTTAGCTTTATCACTTACTGATATTTTAAGATTCTACATTACTTTTAAGTATCACTCAAGATAGCAAAATTTTATTCAGAAAACACATTCCTCCTTAGACTGTCTGAAGAAGGGCTTACAGAGTCATGGGATATTCAGCTTCCTGCACAGGTATGAGAATTCGGTCTCATCTATACATTCGTTTGTCCAAGCAACACAGTATTGATAGATGCGTGCCCTGTGCTAGGTGCTGGGTGTGCTCACAAACAGTGCCTGCAGGACAATGTGAAAAGCTCTGGGATGAGGAAGCACAGAGGCCGTGTGATCTTATAGGGTGAGCACTTTACCTGGATTGGAGCCAGGAAGGTTTTCTTTGCAGAATTGATACATAAACTGAAGAACAGAGGTAAAACTTGAACAGAAATGAGACTGACCCAGAAATGAGTAGGATGGGGGAGTTGTGTTCCGGGTAGGCAGAGCAGCATTTGCAGAAGACCCAGAGAATGCATAGTTGAGTCAGGGAACTGGGAAATGCTCATGAAGATCGCTGATGGAGTTGGGTGAAGAGTAAGAAAACAGCTGAGCTGAAGATGACCTTCACTTGGTGACTGTGTTTAGACTTCACCTGAGAGCAGCATAATTAACACCTCTACTGGGTTTTGTTTAGGAGAACACATACTGCTAACCCTGGCAGAAGGGTTAAGACCACAGCAAGGGACATGGGAGTAAAAACGAGTCAGAGATACCTATTAGGTGACTGTTGGAGTCACACAGGAGAGAGAAATACCAGACCAGGGATGTTACAGTGAGGCTGGTTTCTAAAGCTGTTTAGAAGGTGACTGGTTATTGTGGGAGAGGGAATTAGGGACGCTGTTTCTGGCGTGGTTGGCAGCTGAGTGGTTGTTGGTGCCTTTCATAAAATTGGGAGATAGAATCTGTCTGCCTCATGGCCCCTTGAAACCTTGATGTAAGACAGACAGTTGGCTCCATTCTGTGTTTATCAAGCTGTCTGGAGCAGTCTTTTTTTTTTTTTTAAAGAATTTTTTATTTATTATTACTATTATTGCCTTATAAATTTTGCTAAAGGACACATTTGCTCATGAGAGAGCCAGAAAGAGACAGAGAGAAAAAGAGAGAGAGAAGGTAAGCTGCCAGGCCAAGGACTCAAACTGTGGTCAGCCTCAACCCCTACACTACCTGCAGCCCCAGAGAGCAGTCTTTCTTAAACATCAGCAGTATCAGCATCACCCATAAAGCTTGTAGAAAGATTACTAGGCCTCTCCCTAGAGTTTCTCATTCAGGCAGTCTGGAATGAGACCAGAGAATGGCATCTAACAAGTTTCCATGTGATGCTGTCCAGGTTGAACAAGCTGCTTTATCACTTGGGGATCTTGTTACAATTCGGATTCTGATGCTATTGACGTCCATTAGGGATTGAGATTCAGCTATTCTACCAGGCTTTCAGGGGATACTAGTAAGTTTCCATATGATGCTGTCCAGGTTGAACAAGCTGCTTTAATGTGAATTCCATCACTTGGGGATCTTGTTACAATTCAGATTCTGATGCTATTGACGTCCATTAGGGATTGAGATTCAGCTATTCTACCAGGCTTTCAGGGGATACTAGTATGGCTGACCTAAGAGTCACACTTTGAGTGGAATGGTGCACCCAACTTGGCCAGTCACTGGAATTATCCGAGGAACTTTTAAAAGTATGATGCTGGGGTTCTCCCCTCAGAGATTCTGATTTAATTGATCCATGGTGCAGCCCAGTTATCAGGATCTTTTAAGGCTTCTGGATGATTCTGATAAGCACCCAGGTTGAGAACCCCTGATCTATGTTAGATGGCTTCTTCCACACAACTTAAATGGCAGAACGGAGAATCAGCCAGCTCTTTGTTCAAAGTGTAGAAAAGCTTTGCCTGTTCCTCTCACCTCAGAGAACTACATTCCTGTGTCAAATGGAGATGGAAGGATTGAAATAGAAATAGTCAGAAGTCTTATTTCCACTAAAGGCATTACCAAACACAGGAATCTGTTAAAGGAGGAAAACCTATAGTTTGTGCTGTTTGGGGACATTACATAATAAGAGATCAGTTGTATTTTAATTTAAATTAGGTTAGAGAAAAATGAAGCCATAAATAGCTCTGAAGCAATGTTAGTGCAGTATTTCCTCAAAGTCATTGATTCCTGTTAAGGCAATGTAAGGTTCAAGGGGCTCTTGATTTATTTAAGTGCCTGAGAGCACACACACTTGTCAAAGAGACAGGAGGGAGAGGGAGAAAGCAGTTCCCCCCACGCCCCACAAGGGGCATGGTCATGCCACAATTCCTTTTCCATTTCTCTGTCCTGTTTGGGTTTTGAGACTGCACACAACATGTGCCTGGTGTGTTTTTCAAGCTCTCAGGGCCAGGATTTAAACCATATTTTGCCATGTAGGAGCCAGTTACCTTAACCACCAGGCAATAAGGCCAGCCCAAGGAGCTCTTTATTTTTCATTTCCTAAAGTTAAATCTATATAAGTCTACTGCTTAGCTAGATTACCAGTGGGCCACATCCACGCGATGTCTCCTGGTTTGGTTCCGTAAGTGAGGTACAAAAATACCCTTAGAACACTCCTAAATTTTAGATAAGCTAAAAATACCTCCCTAGAGTGGCCATCACTTAGTCATTGGGCCTTACTCTGGAGTGCCCTTTTTAACACGTGAGGCTATCTATCAGGCATATTTATCTGATGTGCTCTTGTTAACATACAATGCTATCAAGCATATTTATCTGACTTATGCACGTTTATTGTATATGGAGGGTCGTAGACTATTGAAGATGGCTTATCACTCAGTGCCTGACATTAAAGGGAAAGGACAGAAAAACAAATGATTGGACACAAAATGAACAAAATACCAATTTACAGACATTTATGAGCAGAAGCAAAGCAAACATACCCTCCCGTCCACTCTAGTGGATATAATATATCATGGTTCATGTTTGTGAATTGAACTCACTATATTACAGTTATAAAGACAAAGTATTAACTATTATGTTATACTTTTTTGAAGGTTTCAATTAAAATTGATAAAATCAAATTGGATTCTAGGCGTCCTCTTTTATCTGGAAAATAATCTCCTTCAAAGTTCCATATAATTTAGTCTCACATAAATTGAGTAGCATATAAAAATAGAACTGTATAAATAATTACATACCTAATTAATTTGAATGTGTCTGGTATAACGGGAACTTTTGAAAATACACTAACATGGATATGCTTTTTTTCACAGCTTTTAATCTGGAGACTTGTCGCCTTATGGTTTCAATGCTGGATGTATCCTTTACTTTGGTTGTTGTCTAGAGTAATTTTTCTTGACAGGAACTGTCTTTCCTGAAGGAATTCATCTCAGAATTAATACCCAGTAAACAAAAAAATGGCAACTCACAACTAAAAATGCTCTCTGAAATAATTACCATTTATAATATAATTTTGCAAGAAAAAGGCAAGTTTAACAAGTAGAATATGTTATTTAAGAATTTATGGAAGCAGGCCAGCTGGTGGTTTGGTGGTTAAGGAGGCTGGATCCCACATGGCCAACATCACAGTTCAAGTCCTGGACCTGCTGGCTTGAAAAACATACTGGACATGTGTGCATGCCAAAAATCCAGAGAGAAGGGATTGCAGTGTGGCCATCCTTCTTAAGGGTGGTGGTATGGGGGGGGAGGGTAGTGATTTCTCACTTTCTCTCTCTCTCTCTCTGTGTCTCTCTCTGGAAAAAAATTTTAAAAAGAATCTAAGGAAGCATCAAAGTAGGACACTTGTAGAAACGAGAGTGTCAGGAAAGATTTTTATTTTTTTTAATCTTTTAACATTTATTATGCTGCATGATTCACACCAGACCTTCCAGTGATGGGATTGTTCACATCCCAGTTGTTGGACTCCCTCTAGCTAGTGCTGAACTCTGCAGTACCTTCCATCCCACCTCATTGTCCAGAAGTGAGATCCAGGACCTGCGAGGGCTTAGCAGTGAATGGTAGAGCCAACAATGACCCTAGGACAGAAGGACAAACAGCGTAGCTTGCAGCCCCCCGCACCAGTTCCAGTAGGAAGACTGCTGTGTACCTGTGGCTCACGGTGGCAATGTTGGACCCATAGGTTATCTTTTTCCCACTGTGAAGCTAGGTACTGTACTATCAGAGCTTTTCCTTTATAGGCTCTTTTTATTATACATTTTTGTTCATCTTTTTTGTTGTTGTAGTAAGAATATATATCACATATTTAACTATTTCAGCAAAAAAAAGTAATAATAATAAATTCCCCTTGTCCTTGATCTTCCGTTTAATCATGAGAAAATACTGCCAAATACAGAAGTGCTGACCCTTAATTACAGTTCAGAGGGATATGTCTGGCACTATGGGATTCAATGAATTTAAAGAACTCTGGGCTGTACTGAATGGCTGGAGACAACACTTCATCAGTTTTGATAGTGACCGGAGTGGAACTGTGGATCCTCAAGAGTTGCAGAAAGCCCTGACGACAATGGGTGGGTATGGCTAATGAGAACTCTCCATTAAATGGTAGAAGTAAAGTTTTGTTTTTGGGTGTGTGTGTGTGTGT
This sequence comes from Tupaia belangeri chinensis, assembly GCF_000334495.1. Lineage (NCBI taxonomy): Eukaryota > Metazoa > Chordata > Mammalia > Scandentia > Tupaiidae > Tupaia > Tupaia belangeri. The sequence goes on from NW_006208436.1 coordinate 1,708,388, forward strand.
TTCTGAAAAGTAAGAAGGTACTTTCTGTTTTCTTAAACTGTGTGTTTGTTAATTAAAGTGAGTTCACAGACAGTCTTAAAAAGTTGTGCTTACTATTTTCTAATGGTCTTTTTGGAATCCTGTTACTTGTTTTGCTAGGTAATTTTTCTCCCTTTCAGGATTTAGGTTGAGTCCCCAAGCTGTGAATTCAATTGCAAAACGATACAGCACCAATGGGAAGATCACCTTCGATGACTACATCGCCTGCTGCGTCAAACTGAGGGCTCTCACAGGTGCGTTCTTCCAGGTCATCACCACTGTAAGCCAAGGAGAAACTTTTGTATTTTAGTTTTTGCTATAGGGTGCATGCGCTTTCCAGAAAGAGACAGAAAGACAGAAAAGTAAAGTGAAAAATCACTTTGCAGAGAGGGATGGCCATGCCGCAGTCCCTCCTCCTCGTCTCAAGGAGACACAGTTTTTATAATTAAGTTCGCAGTCCTTCTGTACTTTTAGTCTACCTATTCAATTGCTTTAGTAGGTTATTTTGGTTTTTGAGAAGTTTTTGCTATAGGGTGCATGCGCTCGCCAGAAAGACAGAGACAGAAAGCGAGAAATCACCCCCCTCCAGGGGGATGGCCACACCGCAGTCCCTTCTCCTCTCGGGATCTTAGGCATACACACACATGCCCCGGCATGCATTTAAGCCGCCAGGTCCAGAAATCCAACTGTGGTCAACTACATGGGAGTTCAGCGGCATAGCCATTATGCTAACTAAAAATAGTAGATTTTTTTTTAACACTGTTTATAAGCGTATCTAAGAAACTAATTTTGTTTTTTCACTGTTTGATTAGTAAGTAACCAGCCATGAAAATAATCCTAATGAAATTTTACTAAAATGTTTCAAAACATAACCAGCTAATTTGTATATTTTTATCAGATTATGATCACATGATTTCTCCCCAGAATACGAAATACTTGAAATGATTAAAGTTAAAAATCCTTTTGAATAGAGCAGAGCTGAAATGGTGAGAAACTTGGTCACAGCCCATTTGTCATATAAAGGGCTCCATCCTTCTATTTCCTAATTAAGCAATATCTGTGTTATTAAGAAGTTTAAAGTCTGTGCATTCAAAATGGTTAAGTAATGGCCTCTGAGGTTGCACAGTTTTTACTGACTTTGAAACAAGGTATTTCCTTTCATCTGTACATTGGAAAAAAAAAAAAAAACTTCTTCTTTCCTATTATATTGTGTTGTCAGAAAAGTCATGATGAATTTTTCTGTTTTTCTATGCAAAAATGCTTCATGACTTTTCTGACAACCCAATACTACGTTTAATACTCACTTGGCTTTTTTGCTTTGGCCTTTTGTTTATGTTGACTGGTTGTACAATTTAAGTGTCACTGCAGTTTTAACCCAATGCCAACGTAATTAATTATTGGGGCCAGCAGGTGGCATGGTGGTTAAGGTGCTGGAATTCTCACATGGCAGACTGGTTCGAATCCCGGACCTGGCGGCTTGCTTTCTTACTCTCACTCTTTCTCTGGTAAATTCATGTAAAAATAACAAATAAGTAAATAAATAAATATACAACATAATTCTTAAAAAAAAAAAAATTATTGTGGTTTTAGAAAAGCCCTAAAGGCCGACCTGTGGCATATTGGTTAAGAGAGCTGGAACTCACTTCGCTGACTAAGTGGTTCAAGCCCTGGACCTAATATCTTGAAAAAGACACCAGACGCATGCATTTAGACTCAAAAATTCAAGAGGGAGAGATGGAGGAGAAAGGATTGCACTGTGACCACCCCTCATGGAGGGTGCTGTCTTGGTCTCTCTCTCTCTCTCTCTGGCAAGCACCTGTGGTTTTAGAGGCAAAAACCTAAAAAAAAAAAAAATCCCAAAAAACCGAACAGACTAAAAATGT
>NW_006208436.1:1712142-1761173 GCF_000334495.1 Tupaia belangeri chinensis
AAAACTTCTTTCTGCCTATTATATTGCGTTGTCAGAAAAGTCATGATGAATTTTTCTGTTTTTCTATGCAAAAATGCTTCATGACTTTTCTGACAACCCAATACTACGTTTAATACTCACTTGGCTTTTTTGCTTTGGCCTTTTGTTTATGTTGACTGGTTGTACAATTTAAGTGTCACTGCAGTTTTAACCCAATGCCAACGTAATTAATTATTGGGGCCAGCAGGTGGCATGGTGGTTAAGGTGCTGGAATTCTCACATGGCAGACTGGTTCGAATCCCGGACCTGGCGGCTTGCTTTCTTACTCTCACTCTTTCTCTGGTAAATTCATGTAAAAATAACAAATAAGTAAATAAATAAATATACAACATAATTCTTAAAAAAAAAAAATATTGTGGTTTTAGAAAAGCCCTAAAGGCCGACCTGTGGCATATTGGTTAAGAGAGCTGGAACTCACTTCGTTGACTAAGTGGTTCAAGCCCTGGACCTAATATCTTGAAAAAGACACCAGACACATGCATTTAGACTCAAAAATTCAAGAGGGAGAGATGGAGGAGAAAGGATTGCACTGTGACCACTCCTCATGGAGGGTGCTGTCTCGATGGAGGGTGCTGTCTTGGTCTCTCTCTCTCTCTCTCTGGCAAGCACATGTACCTTCCAGCAAACTTTAAATAAAAAAAAAAAAAAACTTTTAAAAAAAAATCTTAAATTTTACTGTATTGTTTTACAGATAGCTTTCGAAGACGGGATACTGCTCAGCAAGGTGTTGTGAATTTTCCATATGATGATGTAAGTCCTAGTATGTTAAGAGCTAAGTAGAAGGGTAAGATATACACCAAATGGGCATTCCTTTTGAAGTTAATTGTTAAGAACATCTTAAAGATCCTGGAGAAACCAGGGGTTAAACAATCAAAAGGAGTTACTAACCAAAATGTATTAATATCATTTATTTATTAGTCTTTTCTGTAATTATACTACTGTTTGATTTGCATTAAAAACCCTTGGTTCAGGACCCAGCATAGTAAATGTATTAGCCAGTCCACTTAAGCAGTTGTCTTCATTGCTCTGAGACTATTTGAATAAAGAAGGTATAGTAATACTACATTCCTTGCTGGACTATTATAAGATTTCAATAAAAAATATCCTTGAAAAAACACCATGTAGAACCAAATCATCCCAGTCTTTAAAAAGTAGCTTTAACAGCTCAAAGCAGTGTTCTGCACACTTATGTTCTTCATTGGAAGCATAAGGTACTAAATTATAAACTATAATTTAATACAAGTTGTTCACTAAACAGCCACACTAAATGAGTAGGATAAGGCCACTTAATCAGCGTGAACATAACCAGGTGCCATCAGTGGTGGCAACAGTATTTTTCCAGTTTTTGTTTGGCCGTTGGTTTTAAAAAATCACTTTTAGAGTTGAAATCACTGTAATCACAGTAGTCTAAAATGTTTCTCCATTACCAAGTACACAGAAGTACATGCATATTTTCAGTTTAGCAGCTGCCGCCATAAGTACACCTATAAAAGGCTCAGGGCGTATTCACACGTGCCTATTTCTTCTACTTTAAGGTGAGCTGTCTTTAGTGTCCACTATTAACCTCTGAACTGACAGTCCTGTCACTGTTTCCAAAGATCAAGAGGCAGCCTGGGGAATGGAAAGAGATTGGACTTTAGCCAAACAGGACCAATTAAGAGATTCTTAAATATCCTGATCCTTGGATTTCTTTTCTCTCAAAGATGGTTAATCAGCTTTGACTTCAAGCCTTACTAGTGTTGAGAGAGTAAAACAAAAATCAAATTTTTTTAAGAGCAAAATCTGTCCCTGTGTGTTTACTGAGGAAGCCAATCACAGCACACACTGATGCTCCTAAACTCAGGTTTCTGAAATGCCAGAGAAGGGTCAGCTTTTTGTTTCTGTGCATCCATATGTTCACATGCTAGAGTTTCTTTTAATAAGGCAGATATTGGGAATAAATGCTTAAAAGTGCTCCCTTAGAGCAGTGGGGGTAATTCTGTGCCCTTTGGACGTCCCCCCCCCCATGGATACAACAGCGTAAATTCCAGTTCTTTGGGTAAATACCTTTGACCATGACTATTTAAGTCTTAGATATTACTTGGAATTTAAGCAATTCTTTATCCATTGTAGTGATACCTGCTTTCTGTTAGGGGTTTTTATGTGAGAAGCCCACTAGATCTCAGACTGCTTCCCTGAAAAAAATGAGTCTTTCCATCCATCATTTACTCCTATATTAGAAGGTGGTTGTTTTTTAAACTCACAATTCAAGTTAGGAAACCAAAATGTAAGCTTCCTAAAGGTAGGCTATGGTGTCCTAAGCATTTGAGGCCTGTAGTGTAAGACTGACTTTTCTCTCTTTCAGTTCATTCAGTGTGTCATGAGCGTTTAAATCAAGAGGAAACTGTGTGAACATAACCGACATTCCAGCTGGAGTTCTCTTTTGCCGTTACTCTTTGCCTTCAGTAATGTGTGTAAACATACATCACGACTTTCCCTTAACAGCTGTTGTTAAGATTTATTATTTTATATATAACTGAAGTTTGTTGCTGGTTTTGATAATAAATCCTTTGGACCTTTCTAATATAAAGGATCAAGTCTATTGCACTGTTTGTAACTTCCTCGAGCATTGATCAGCCATGCCTTATTTTCTTGCTAAGCCTCTTTTATATGAATTTTAATATACAAAATATTTAAGGGACATTATGAGATACTGAAAGTTGTGGATACTAAAACTTTGTGAGATACTTAACATTTTCCAAGATACTAAAAACTTTTTATCCTGCTTATCGCTATCCATCTTCCTTCTCCTAGAGAGACTTTAATATAGTGAACATTGTGTGTGTGGAGAATTAAGTAAATGACTTAAACCTGCATGGATACCAAAAACTATGTCAGAGTTCACCTTGATAGAAATTTAGTAGGAGTTTCAAGACTTCAATAGACATTTTGAAGGCCTTGTGAATAAACAAGGAACATGAGTGGTGGTTTTCTGTTACTTTAAAATCTATTGAATAAGTAGAGTGGCAAATACAATCTGTCACCAACTCCTTCTTTGTCATCATGCATTTAAACCTGTGGTAATTGGATTTAAAAATTTTGTACTTTATAAGTTTAACAATGTAAAAAGAAAACTGATAGGAAAATGCCAAGGAACTATATGAAAATATTAACTATGGTTATTTTTGGCTAATGAGATTCCAGGTGACTTTAATTTCCTCACATATCTCATTGTTTTCCAAATTTTCGATAACGTGTATGCCGTCCTTTTAAAGTTACATGTTCATTTTGAGAATACTGATGCATCCATTTTTGATGTGCTTTATGTTCATGCTTTACAAAATATGTACGAGCAGAAGAACTGGGGAGACTAAACCAAAATGTTGAGCTGGCTACCAGGAGTCAGGATTGTGAGTTCATTTTCTCCCTGTCCACTGCTTCCCCAGATACTCTTTAATAAGCAGGTATTACACGGATAATGGAAGAAATCATTTTAAGACCTGTTTTCTAACCATGGGCTTTCAAGTAAGATCTGGATGCTAGTGCTGACTGTGCCTCTTACTCTGTGTTTGGGCATTTTAGACAACCTGCAGAGTCTGTTTCTCCATCTTTGAAAAGGAATGATAATAATTCTTGGGGTGGTTCTGTATATAAGAAAAAGTGTGCTGGTATAAAAAACCTCAGAAATATTTCTGATTCTTCTATGTAAAACTGGCTTTTGTTTTTTATTTTTTGAGATTTTCTTGCAAGAGAGCATGATACAAAATGAAATTAGTCTATTACTTGCCAGCAGAGTAATCGGTCTTATTTTAGAGCACAATGTGATAATTAACACTCTAGTCAGTTGTCAACCAGTGAAAATAACAAAAAATTTTCTAAGCACCTTTAGCCTTGTTTCACTGATATAATTACCTTTTCAAATATTGCTTTTATACACACACACACACACACACATATACATATATTCATTAATAAATACTGAATCCTGACTTATAACTGTGTATTTATGTCAGGTAGCTGTGTTCAAATTACATGTCAGAATGTGAAGTGGCTTGCTGTAGTTACAGGCTAGGTTTCATCCCAGATATGTTGTATGTGAGGCCACAAACCTTTGTTGGCACATGAGCTGTCCAGAGGAGGACCAAAGGGAGCTCCGAGGACCAGGAGACAGAGGCCCACTGTAGTTTGGTTTAAACTCACCAAGATCCTCTGAGGAAATCACACTTAGTGTTCAGGGAAATGAATATTTCCTGGGTGAGTATGTGCAGTAAGAAGTCCTTGCTGACCCAAGGTCATGGGGCATAACGGAACCATCCTAGCTTTGACAAGTCCCAAGGTGTGCTGCTGCACATCTATCAGGGTTTTGAATTTCTTTAGGTAAGGGCTAAAGTATCTCAAAATAATGTCTCTGGTGGCATTGAGTTAATTCCATTTTAATTGTTGACACTTTGAAACAAGTCTTATCTTCTCCACTTCTGTTTTTACCATTTTTTCCAAAAAGCATAGAGCTTAACCTTCAGCATGTGCCTGCAGTTAGAAGGTTTCCTTCCCCTTGACAAATTTGATGTATCTGTCCCCTTTCTTTGATTACAACAAAGTCTTCATTACAGGTGAATCTCGTGTTGCCTTATTTCTATTTTATGTTGGGTTCTGTGTTTCATTCATCTTACACCTCCAGTGCAGCGTCACCCACTTCTTTAAACAGCTTCTCGGTCTGTTTACTTTTTATCTCAAAGCATCCAGGAACATGGTAAAGCCATGAACCCAAACTTGAATCTTCAGTTCCTTAAATCATGCCAGTTTGTGATTTAATCAATCTTATTTTGGAGTTGTGTGCTCTAGTCTGTACGTCAAGAGGTTCATCATCTATGAAGTATTTCCATATTGCATGCACTTCCATAGGAATGTTGCCAGGAACCTGGTGCTTCCTGGTCCACTTGGTTTGCATCACAGCAGTCACATTAAATTAAAACTTTCTTGTTGAGCCAAATTAAGAGTTTAGTCCCCTTCGGCATGATGTTTCAGGTAGTACCATCGGTCTGCAGTGGCATGCAAGTTAAAACTTCTGGTATCTCTGAATTATACTGCATTGGCTCCTGTGAGTATGTTATTGTTTCAGTGTTCTAAATGAATTATTATATGCCTAGAATATTTTAAACACAAAAAATCTGGAGCTGTCTGTAAATCACAGATTTTTAGAAATAATAATAAATATATAAACTCTGTGTCAATGACTTCCTTCTGTTTTTCTCACATTGAAATAATACTTTGGGGCCAGCATTGGCATCATGGTTAAGGCGCTGGACTCCTATTTGGTCAGCCATAGTTCAAGTCCAGGACCCAGTGGCTTGAAACTCATGCTGGGTGTGTCTGTGTGCATGCCCAAAATCCAGAGGTGATAATGGGGAAGGGACTGTGGTGTAGCCATCCTCCTGCCCCATAGGGGATGATTTCTCACTGTCTCTGTCTCTCTGGTGAGCACACATGCCCTATTGCAAAAATCTGTAAAAATATAAAGAAGTAGTACCTTGATTTTTCTCCTCTGCAGACTATGAGCTGAAAGAAAGAAAATACTGAATGCCAGAAAAAGGACTGGTGGGGAATATGTCTGCTTGGAAGAGGATGAAAAAGCCAGGGCTTTAGACAATGAACTTATGAACCTAAATAACCCATTCAAGGCTCAGTGCTGTAGAATCCAGCACAGACAAGCTTAGTATCATTACATAAGCACCACTGCCTGGGCTACAGGACAGGATATAGGAAACTGGTTCTCCTCGGGGGAGAGAAAGTATGAGGCAAGGCCACGTGGGTAAGTAGGCAAACTTCTGGCACCCAGATGAGGAAGCTGTCTTGACAAATTGGGCACTTGGGCTTCAGTATTTCTCATATTCATGGCCTCTTGTAGGACAGTGTGTAAAACAACTGTCAAGAAGTCCCCCCCCACAAAATTCCTGAAAGAGAAACTGGCTGGGAAGGGGTAAAAAAGAATGAAAGGCATTGTTCATCAAAATAACAGAAATCTTTTATTGAAAGTCACTTTATTGATGTTACAATGAGAGTAACATAGAAAACTGTGGTATCTTGGAATCTTATTAGCTTCAGACATGAATACTAATAAAATTGTGCCAGAAATTTGAACCTCAAGTTACAGTGACCTTTAAAAACAGCAAGATTTTGTTTACCTACAATGTGAGAACAGTTTTATAACTTGAATAGCCAGAAAACAAGTCACACTTGCTCAGGAAAGCAGTCGCCATATGCATTTCACTTGGTGTTTGCCAAAACCCAGCAATTTTTAAAATAGCTTAAGAACCTGAAGTGCAGAGTAGCAGAGAGAATGTTAAAATGATACGAATCTAAGTATATACACAATTACTTGGTTACCAAAAGTGACACCATGCTACTAGTAACACTTCCCCACAGGGTGGCTTCACCATCTGCAGATGGACATCACCCCTTGAAGATGATTGATGTGGAATACACTAGTGCGGACCTACATTGGCTAATACAGAGATGGCTGTGTTTGGGTAACACCTAGTTTCGGAAGGAAGTTGGTTTTTTTTAGATGCTAGTTTGGAGGGGCAAGTCTTACATAAAGTTAAAAAAGGAGTACATGCTTAGTTATTCTGAATAAACCTTTTAAACACTTTTACATTTAGTGTAGTAAAAAAAAAGTTTTCTTTACAAAACAAAGGTGTTGGGTCTTTTCTACCCATTAAAAAAACTGGTTATAGAATCACAGTTTGATTTGTGCTGGATTAGAAAAGCAAAGTGGGGTTTCTAATCAGGCAGTGATACACACGTATAATTTAGCAGGAACTCTCACATTATTTCTTGGTGTATTAATTCATATCAGCACTTTCTGTATTGTGTTATCTGGAATAACTTAGCACCGCTATATTTAAAGATTTGGGGCTATTTGCGTTATTTTAGAGCTTAACATGAAAACACAAATCAGAGCCAAAAACTTCATAAAATAGGAGGTTAAGCCCTAAGGTGAATGCAGATTAGTATTACATATTTTTTAAGCAAGAGAAGAAAATACCCCTTTATAAATTCTGAAATTTTATTGATAATTTTGTATGCATATTAACAAGATTGCTTGGTCTCATTGTATGCCTTTTTCTAAAACAAAATAGGAAAAAAACACATATTTTGCCTGGTTTTGATTTCATGGATACTTAGGAACATAAAAGGATGATGGCCCTGCCCAAAACCCTGCAGTCTTGAAGTACCTCCCAGTGTGATGCAGGTTCTATGAACAATGCAACAGAGATGCACACCAGGAGGGAAGGATGGCCTTGTCATGTCCTGGACCAAGAGTTTTCAGAGCCGACACTCAGTAAAACTACAAAGCACACAAGTCTGTCTTAGGCAACCAGTACCTCTCTCTCTACCACAGTCCCAGAGGTCATCTTGTGCTCTTTGCTTTGGGGCTTTTCCTATGAAGTCCTGCTGCTGCTCCTATGCCAGGACCAATCCCCACAACCTCCCAAAGCTTGCTACTGCTTCTCGCCTCCCCATCCTGAAACTCACACCCTTGGGACCCAATTCTCAGTGACTTCCAAAGTTGCATTATCTATGGCAATGGAGAAGACCAGAGATTTTCCCCCTGGTACTCTGCACCCCTACGGTTCTCCCAGGTGTCAGTTTAGCCAAGAAAGGATTGACTTCCATGTGAATTAAAGTCCCTACTCAGGAAGAAAGGGTTACATAGTAATTGAAAGGGAAGCTACTTTAGAAGTAGGAAGGTTTTGAAAGCATCCCTCAAGTCCCAAAGTGAGGCTGCTTACTGCTGTACCAGGTTCTTGAGAGAAGGGACAAAAATACTAACTAGGCAGGTCTTTGTTTCTAAATGATTGTTTTGGTTTTTCGCTCCCAAAGTGAACCAGAATATGCTCCATTTGGGGTACTCTGACAAGGCAATGAATAAAATGTGAAAAGAAATACTATCCTTTTTCTAAACGCTTGCATCTTTGCACCTGCAGTTGTGGTTGAAAAGCCCCTCTTAGAACTGAAAGCACCAGGCCCCACAGAGCATGAGTTGAGCCAAGAGCATGAGCCTAGCCTTCCCAGCAGGTGAGCTTTTGCATGGCTGCTCACACAGGAAGGAGAGATGGGCTGCTGCCTTCCTGTAAACGGGAAGTTGTTTATGAGACTCCTCATTCTATGCTGGAAGAAAAGTCGCAGCATCCAAAATCAGAGAAGTCTTACCTATTCAGAAATATCTCAGAGGAAGGAAAAGAGTTTGAACCCAAGTTAAGCCCTATTCCACAGAAACATTTGTTGCTTAAGCTAGGAAAGTGAAAATGAGAAATTCATCTTGACACCACATATAGAAGAGGGAAAAAGTATTTAGGTGGCAATTTGGAGCAAATATTAAAAGAAAAAGGAAAAAGAGAATTAGGAACATAAAAGTAGACATGCTGCCAATGGGAGTCAGAGCCTTTAGTGGAAAATGCATGCTGACTTGCCAGCTGGTAGGATGTTTGCAATATGCTGTCCGGATGGGGCATGCAGCAGCGGCCGCCTGCGATGTCCCATGTCCTCGGCAGGCTGGGCAGGCCGCTGCCATGTCTGTGCATTCCTATTAGTTCTGAACTTCGTTCTCCCCTTCCCATAGACTCTGCAAGCTACTCAGTAGCCTTCTGGGAAATTATTTTCTTTAGGTAAAATAAAGCAATATAGTCTTTAATTTATTATCACGTAGGATAACAAAGAAAATTTCAAAGCGCTATATAGAGCATATACATGAAGAGACTTCAAAAAGCCTGTGGAAAATGATATTAAAGTACAAGTTTATTTTGGTGCAAAAAATTGTTTTAAACCCATGCAGACTTCTTTTGTACTATGCATTCTCCATGAACTTTAAGACCTTTGTGTGTTTGTGTGTGTGTGTGTGTGTGTGCGGACATGTACATACACACATATGTATTTATTTAAGGTTAAAACAGAACCACATGATGACAGGACATGAATGGATGAAATGAATAAATGAACGAACTTGACCGAACCATGGAAGAAGTGACTACAATATTTCCTGTGACCCAAAGATAACTGTAAAAACTAAGGAATAAAATGTGAAAGAAAAGGTAACAAAGTAGTAACAAGAGACCTGAGACTATGACAGGATTAAGTAATGCAGATACACAAGAGAATCAACAGAAAAGAATGGGAGATATAAGCCTGTTTGGAATTTAAATATACAAAGTCCTCTGGAAGTGCACAGAATATCAAATTTTACCTTTTCTGCTATTTCTTTTAGAAACCCTATCAATCTTACATTCAGATATTTTATACTGGACTGATCTTACCCACAAACACCATTTTAAAAGCCTTTTAAAGCAAGAAGGGGAGTAAAGAAAAATTAAAGCCTCACTTAGTAAAGCACCAATATCCAACTGAAAAGTAAGCTTAGCTTTTAACCCCACATTTGCTTTATTAGTCAACATTTTTTTAAGGAACAATTCAAAGGCTAGGTTATTTCTAATTGATGTGCTGGATTTCTTTAAAAGTACAGCAACTGCAGCAAATTCAAAGCTCTCATTATGCTGCGCTGTTTGAGAATATTGATTTATTGCTTTCCACGGACTGCATGTGACCTGGGGATCATTTTCTAACTTGCAGACTACAGAGGAAGATGTCATGTTTATCTAAAGAAAGAATGGTTATTTCAGTCAATTAATTCCCTGTTATCCCACCTCTCCTCTGTTGACACTCACTGGACAAACATGCTGTTTTAAAACAGGATTTACTGCACTGTAATGATGACAGATAAGCAGAACATCTCAGGCACAAGTTGCCAATCCAAAGTCTCATCTGTACACAAAACTTTAGAAAGGGAAAAAAGGCATACAATGGAACATACAGGTCAAATAACTGCTCTCCTCTGCTTAGTAATGATCCTACAGTGGACTGGCAATATAAATATTGGTGCATGACACAAACTGCTATATGGCTTCAAAGTTTCTCTCTAAAATGGATATTTAAAAAGAAATAATGCTGTGCTTATATTCAGTGCCATGGGCTCATTCTATCTACCTCAGCAGGTGAAAAGTCATAAATATTTGGCTATAATGCCTCTCCTAAACCGTGAGTACACATATAGATACTTCTTGAAACTATTTATTTAGAGAATAAATTTGTCAAAGAATTCCATAAATGGCTCTAAGAATGTTTAAACATGAGAGAGTAGATAACCAGAATAGAACATTTATACTATTATAGTTCTAAAATAATCATTCTTGTAAATAAAACAAAAACACTTTTCATTCAATTCCATATGAAGGTCATTACTAAAGAGGATGATTACAACTAGACCAACTGTCTCCCAAAAGGCACATGATAATGATTTTTCATTCAAAATAATAATTTCACATAAAAATAATTGAGAAGATAAGGAAAGATACATGATGGAGATCTGTTGACCACTCTATCAGCCATTTGTGCATTCTTTTGACTTAGGGCTTGTGGAAATTTAACTAGGAAGCATATTTACATGAGGCATCTTACATTCAAATCTATAAACTCTTTTATAGGAAAATAAACCTTATAGCATTTGCCTTTTATACACTCAATACCAGAAAACATTCAGTGCACATTAAAGTGATCTTGGTCAAAAGCCACTTTGTTTGCTACATCCTTCAATCTGTCTGCCCTTCCATCTTTGACTTGAGCTATGTGGCAATGTTACCCGACATTCACCCAAACTTCGATCTGATGGATTGTCTTGTTGCAGTATCAACAAGTTGCAATTCCTTCCTGACAGGAAAAAATGCTGTTTTACACTATATAATTGTGGATGATGAAATTGTTTTTCCAACATTTTTAGACTTTCAGAAGAGAGGTCCATTACAGAAGACAAACACACAGAGTATGAAACACTGCCTCCAAACGTGGCCCTTTAGTTTGGGCATCTAAGGTGATTATGAAGATGACATGGATTTTGTCCATGGATGCTGCTGGGAGAGATAAAATATAGAGGCTGCTTGTATAAAATCTCTTCTGAAGACTTTGATCCTCTCAAGCAAAAGCAGAGAAGAGAAGGAAATCAGAAGTACAAGTCACAGCAGAACATGTAATCGATTGCATCAATTTCTGGCCTCCCTAAGGTAATTTTCTTTTGGAATCACTCCGCTGCACTCCAACAGCTATCAAAATTTGGTTTTAAAGTAGGCGCTTTTAATGTAGAATTCTCAATTTTATATAAATTAAAAAATACAGAGGTCAAGATATCATATTATTTTCCTTGTCCATTATTTGTGTAACTTCACAGTTGCTGAATGTTTGTGGCTATAGATGTCACTAGACCCTTTATGACTTCTTGAGGCTGTCCCACCTTGTCTGCCATCTTGCCTCAAAGTCAATGCAGAATGACCTGTTGGGACTCACATTCCAAAGTTGATAAGTATCCTTAATAAACAGTGTAAAAGTTGTATTTGTTAAAAACAAGTCATTCATTTCACAGATAAGGGTGGCTAAAAAGTTTTGTCAAGGAACAAATACTTCAGGCCACAAAGGGGTACAGTATTGACAAGCTGGAAGCTACCAATTCACCAGCAGCCTGTGGTCTCATGCGTCTTTGGTGCACTTGCTCAGTCTCAGCAGGAGACGCTGCTGAGGGCTCACCAGGTTCCGGGGTGAGACTAGCAGATGCGCTCTGGTAGTGAAAGATAACAGCTGCTGAAACAGGCACTGAATGCCCCAGAAGGGAAGCAGACAGCTGGAAGATTCCCAGGGGCGGCCAGTCAGCAGCAGTGTCTCAGGCAGCACTGCAGCTGCACTACTGAACTGCTTCTGCAAGCTGTGGAGGCCAGAAGTTTGGCTGGACATTTGTTCTCTTCCTCAATCACTCCATAAAACTGCCTCCAGACTGTGCACAGTTTAAAGGGATATCACATGTTTTGAACAAATATTAATTGTAGAAAGACACATTTACAGCATTGACCACTATATTTACAACACCATCTGCTTAAAATCTTTGAAGACCATTAGAGGGATGACAATATGATTGTGACTGACTGTTTTTAGGCATTTGGCAAAATACACTTGTGTGTATAAGCTGCTTTTTTTTATTTTAAAAATGTTTACATGTATGTACAATTGTCCTTGTATGCTGATATAAATATGAAAAGTTAAAAAAAAAACCCAAAAATAAAAATACATGTTTAAAGTTAGCATATGGGATATCGGCCTCTCAAAGCTTTAAAATCCTGCAGAAAAATCCTATATGCCTTAGCCCTGCATGCTAGTTTCTATTATGGGATGTTGTTTCCTTAAATATGAAAAACAATAAACAGAAGCTTCATTTCATGCATATAGCATTGCTGTTAACAATGAGGATGTGTTCAGAATGTAAATTCTGAATCCACTGTTGTCCTTTAGGAAACTTGCTACATTTGAGTCATGTGAATTAATTTTATTGATATTTCTACATATATCTGTCATGCGGATATCCATTAACATACCAATACCTTTACTGTTCCATGTTACAGTGTAACATTTCAGCAGTTCTTTTCTTGGTTCAGTTAAATCCTAAGCCAGTGATGAAAAGAAAATGGTATTGAGATGTGAGACAGCTTCCTCTCCTCTGTGGCATCTCAGAGGGTCTTCAAATTGTCTGAAGAGCAGATAGATTTGCAGTGATTCCATGAGGCTGGGTTTCTATAAAAGTTGAAGTAAACAGTTTCGATGTGTCACATGTAAACAGTTGATCTTAAATGGAAGTCTCCCATAGCTGCACAAGAAAAAAGCAAAATTGTACATTGTGAAGGCAGTTTGGCAATTCCATCCATGTGATTGTGGATGCTTGCTCTTGCAAAGTCTAATAAATGGATAAAATAAACACACGAACGTTCAGCTCTTTCCTCTAAAAGGTCTCAATATATATATATATTTTTTTTTTTTGGAGAGATTTTCACTGTAGGGCGCGTGCGCTCGCCAGACAGACAGAGAGAGACATAGAGACAGAAAGCGAGAAATCACCCCCCTGGGGGGATGGTCACGCCGCAATCCCCTCTCCTCCATTCTCCTCTCGGGATCTTGGGCATGCACGCACACGCGCCCGGCGTGAGTTTTAAGCCACCAGGTCCGGGACACAAACCGCGGTCGACTATGTGGGAGTCCAGCAACATAGCCATTACGCTAACTGCTGGTTCCCAAAGGTCTCAATATTTTTAACTGCTACCTTTTGCTACAAAAAAACCTTCACATCCTCATGTAATTTTACTTGAAATATTGAATAAAGGATATATTACATCTCAAATAAAATAAGTTTAAAAATTTTTTGAGAGATTTTTGCTATAGGACATGTGCACTCACTGGAGAGACAGAAACAGAAAGTGAGAAATCACTCCCCAGGGGGGATGGCCACACCACAATCCCTTCTCCTCTATTCTCCTCGCAAGATTTTAGGCACCCACACACACATACCCAACTTGAGTTTCAAGCCGTTGGGCCTGGGACTTTAACTGTGGTCAACCATGTGGAAGTCCAGGCCTTAACCACTATATCACCTGCTAGCCCAATTTAAATATTTTGAAGCTACACATACCGTTCTTTTCCCCATGATTCTGACACAGTCAACTAGAGCAGTGATTCTCAACCCCATCTGCACATCACAGTGATCTGAGAAGGTTTTTGTTTTTTGGAGAGGTTTTTGGAGAGTTTTTTCTATATGGCGCATGCACTCGCCAGAAAGACAAAGAGAGACAGAGAGACAGAAAGCAATAAATCAGCACCTTGGGAGTATGGCCACACCGCAATCCCTTCTCCTCCATTCTCCTCTTGGGATCTTGGGCAGACAGACACACACACCCGGTGTGAGTTTAAGCCACTGGGTCCAAGACTCGAACTGCGGTCAACTACATGGGAGTCCAGTGACACAGCTATTATGCCATCTGCTGGTCCCAATCTGGGGAGGTTTTAAAAATTCCACTGCTCAGGCAACATTAGATTAACTAAATAAAAAATCTCTCTGAGTAGGACTAAGGCATTAGAATATTTTTAAAAGCTCTTCAGATGATTCCTTTGTGAAGCCAAAGCTAAGAACCACTAATCTACTAACACCACCAACTTAAAAAAATCACTGTCTCCAATTCTATCACCACTTCCTAGAAAACTGTTCTCTCTTCAAATTCCATTTTTACAGGACATTTAGTGAATGTTCTTGTATATATAATGAGTTTTTTGGGGGGAAAAAAGGAAAAAAAGTCAAGTGATTAAATATTGGGTTGTTGGAAATGTCATGACACATTATTGCATAGAAAAAAAGACACCATTACTTTTCTGACAGCCCAATAAATGTTTCTGTATAGGTTCCCTTAATACATTCTCTCACTTCTTCATTAAATCTTGTTCTGAGTGTCTGTGCTCGCTCACCCTTACAGGATTGTGCTAAAGTTACCTGTGCTAGCTACATGAAATCTGCTTTATATATCCTTTTCATTAAAAACACACCCATGGGGGCTAGCAGATGGCACAGTGGTTAAGGTGCTGGACTCTCATGTGACTGACCATGGTCTGAATCTTGGACAAGGAGGTTTGAAAATCAAACCAGGCACATGTACGTACATGCCCAAAATCCAGGAGAATGGAGGAAAAGGGATTGCAGTCTGGCCATCCTTCCAGGCGATAATTTCTCACTTTCCCTCTCATTGTTTCTCTCTCTCTCTTTCCAGTGAGTGCACATGCTCTATGGCAAAAAAATCTAAAAAACAAAAACAAACAAACAAACAAAACACAGCCATGTCCTTGTTCTCTGGAAACCAAAGGAACCTTTCAACTACAAGGATCTTTGTAAGTAGATGACATCTATTGGTAGGTTTGAGGCCAATTATATCTGAATGCATGCTCAGGTGATGGTCTCCAGTGGTAAAGAATTTAGACTCTGGCCTCAGAGAGTTGAAGTTTCCTCACATCTGGTTATGAAAAATTACGTAATGAATGACATCTTTTAGAAAGAAGAGAGGAATAAATGAATGATACTGGAAAAACCTGAAGAGAGGAATAAATGAATGATACTGGAAAAAACTGAAAGTCATGTTTATTCCAGTGGGAAAAAAGAGAAGGAGCAAATAATTTCCACTATCAACAATGGGCATGACTTTGCCCATGCCTGTATGACTAACAGAAAGGCTGCTAATAGGAAGATAAATAGAAACAGGACATACTCAAGCTCTCATCACGTGACTTCCTGCACTACTTCAGGAATCTGCAGTCCTCATCAGCAAGAAGACCTTCACCAGATACAGCCCTTTGACCTTGGACTTCCCCAAACCATGAGCTAAATAAACCTGTATTGTTCATAAATAACCCAGTATAGTACTCAATTGTTAGCAACAGAAAAGTGGACTAAAATAAACACAAATTGCTTTTAAAACCTTTTTGACTATAGTGATTTCTAATCAGCTTTTAATTTGTGTTTTCTTACTGACTCTGGGTTGACTCAAATAAATTTGCATGTTCCCATGTTTATCATGAATGAGAATTAATTTAGGGTCAGGATCAAAGAGGCAACTCTGAAACATCTTTCAAAACCAAAAAAATCTAGAAAGCTACAACCTACCAGCAAATAAATCTGCCAGGGCTTTTAAAGCTTTATATTTTTTATGACACCATTTCTGAGAAGATTAACAATAATATAATGGGCCACAACAGAGGCTGGATATTAATAAAGGTGATTACTCTTTGGTGTTATCTTTGACTTAAATATGAGGGATGGTCAGGGTCTACCTCTTCAAACTCCATTATATCTCAAATTTCACATCATGGACGTGTTTTAGAAATGTTGTGAGACAGGGTGGTATCATGATTAGAGTGCAAAAAGGGACTTAATATTTAAATGAAACTCTGGTGAATCACGTTTTTACAAAAATAATCAACAATTCTATTACTTGTTTTTAAATTTTTCATATATAAAAGGCTGTTAAGCTTTGCCATAATCTTTGTCACATTCTTTTAACATTACAGACGTTTTCAAATCTCCTTTCCTTGTATCCAAATTTCACACCTCTCTCCAAAACACTAATCTGATTTTCTGTCGCAGGTTTGCTCCTATTCCGAAAATCTCATAAGATATTATTAGGCAATAAAAGGAATCTTTTCTTTCCCCCACAGGGCACATGCTCTCACTGTAGAGAGAAAGAGAGAGGGAAAATGAGAAATCAGGTCCTGGGGGGTTGGGGGGTTGGCCATGCTACAATCCCTTCTCCTCCATTCTCCTGTTAGGATTTTGGGCACACATGCACAAGTGCCTGATGAGATTTTCAAGCTGCCAGGTTCAGGACTCAAACTGTAGGTCAGCAATGTGCAAGTTCAGTGTCTTAACCACCATGTCACCTGCTGGAACTGAAAGGCCTCTTTTTAAAACATGAACCCATAGATAAATGATAACTGAGTATGTAAGCATACAGAAAAAACTCCCACATACCCTGGCGCTTTGTCGGTTCACTTTTTTCTCCTCATCTGGAAGTGGAGGCATTGGGTAAGGGTATTTTCTGCTGGAGGCAATAGACCCAGTTGATGAAGAAGGAGACTTGGCAGGAGATAAAGTCCTGAGACGTTGAGAACATATAAAATGAATATCATGTGATTGCCTAATATCTTTTTCGAATATCTGACTTCTATTTTCATAAGCTATAATTGTAAAGGTTTAACTACTGGGAAGATTCTATGTCATCCCCAAGATTGGAATGTTGGGGTTTTTATCTTCCTAGTTTCAAGATTGCAATGGATTGTTTAAATGTTAGTACATAGAATCATACTTTTCATCTAGAAAGTCAATAACAAAGTTTTATCTTAGATAAACTAAAGATAAGGATAAAATGGAGAAGGGATAAAATTATTCTAAGAGCTCATAATGGTACACTAGGTATATAACATAACATTGTCTTATTTTTACTACTTAATATAAAATTTTAAAATACAATACTTCCAATTATATCTTAATATCTTTAAAATACATTACAAATTATATATTTATTAGCTGCTAAGTCACACTCCAGTTTATACAAACTCATGCATCAGAGGCCAGTGTGTTAGTTGTGAAGGAACAAAGGCAAATACAGGGTTTTAATAATAAATTAGTAAACATGCAAGCAGTAAGGAGTGCAGAGTTTCAGCCAAACAAAGTCTGATGAGAACATACAAAAATGATCTGATTAGTCCCTACAAATCAGCATTTCTGGGTAAGCTGTTGGTGCATTAGGTTGTACTTGTTTGAGTTTGCATGTGCAGTGGTAATATTTATGACTAAGCTGGAGACACTGGAAAAGCCCCTACCTGCTGCTAAACTGTCTAAAGTGGAAAAAACAGCAGAGTGGGAAAATGTCCACTCATAACAAATCAATGGAAAATAGGCTCCAGCCTGATGGCATAGTTAGTAGCAGTACTGGAAGCCACGCGACTAACTAGGAGTTCAGATCCCGGGGTCAGCTTGAAAACACACCAACGCATGTGCATATGCCCAAGATCCTAACAAGCTGAAGGGCTGGGGAAAGAAGATGATGGAATGACAAGATCCAGTGAGGGTGCTTTCCTCACACTCTCTTGTGCACATGTCTACTCTATCATGAGTAAAATACATAAACTTTTTTTAAAAAAGAAAGGATAATAGATGTGGTAACTGCGGTAGCAATTTGTACTATTGACAAATGTTACCACTACACATCCATGATTCCTTAATTCTTGGTGCGTGGTGGTAATGACCCACATCACGGAACTGGTCATGCTGCCACACCATAGCACAAGTACTTATTTCAGGAGGATGCACCCCATCTGGACTGTGACAGACTCAGCCTTAGAGTGTGGGTGGTGGGGACAACTGGGATAGAACAAGATTTACTGTCAACGCTGCATTCGACAGCATCACCAAGATGTCTCTATTCTCTGATTTTCAATTCTGGTTCAATCTATATAATATCCTTTGCTCTGGTTCTGCCATAATTTTCAAACTAGATTCCATTTTATAGACTCAAAATTCAAACTAAACTTCAAAATTAATTATTCTTACAAACCCTGAGATCCAAGTGAACATTCTTTTTCTTTTTTTTTTTGGAGAGGTTTTTGCTATAGGGCACGTGCGCTCGCCAGACAGAGAGAGACATTAGAGACAGAAAGCGAGAAATCATCCCCTGGGGGATGGTCACGCCACAATCCCTTCTCCTCCATTCTCCTCTCGGGATCTCGGGCACACACACACACACGCGCACGGCGTGAGTTTTAAGCCACTGGGTCTGGGACGCGAACCGCGGTCGACTACGTGGGAATCCAGCGACATAGCCATTACGCTAACTGCTGGTTCCCACAAATGAACATTCTTTATTGATTGAAAAAAAATGGAGAGTGGATCAGTTCATTTTCAATCCATAATTCCTAACATTTTTTTCTGTTTGTAAAATGGCCAGGACCACTTTGAAGCAAGAACTGCTAGCATATAGTAGTTGTTTGACCTCTCATGTTAATGCTCTACATTGCTGAGTGGATCGGTATAATAAAGAATGTAGTAACTTTAAAGTTCTGTTACATATTACTGCAGATTTTTCTATTTCAGAAATCATTTTTTTAATTTTAGGAAGACATTTGAATTAGACTATGATCTCTAGGAAGCAAATCCAGTATGTGTTAAAAAAGAAAGTAAACTTCAGTGTCTAGATATTAAAATGCATCTTTCAAAAATGAGGGCTATTAACCTAAGCTCAACTTTTTAGCCTAATTATTAATGAGACAATATACAAGTTCAGAAATGCTAGTCTCAGGTGCACAAAAAAAAAAAAACAAAACACCTAAATGTTGATTACTTAGGGAATCATGCAAAAAAAGTTCTCTTTTTAATAAGCTTCAGTGTTTGTGTTCATAGTATTAGATCTTGGCTTACAGTTTCACTGACAGGCCAACCTTAACATGGCTGTGAGTCTAAATGACCAAGCTTGTATATATTCAGAGCCATTCTAATTAAGGGGTGCTGAAAAGTCCAGCCTTCCCATAGGCAAAGTCAATAAATAATTAAAACAAAAATAATAGGTCTTCTCCAAAACCTCAAAAGAAATTGCACTTATACTGCTTTTCACATTAACACACCAGTTGGTTGACACTTGGAAGAGAAGCCAAGCAGGATAGTTTTAGCAGGAGAGGGTCAACAGGCCCGGAGATAGGGTGGCTTATGACAGCATAAAGGTTGACAATGCATGGAGGGAGGACACCAGAGTGGGATTTGGAATAAAAGTAGGGGGACAAGGCAGGGGACACCAGTTTAGAAAAAATAAACTCAAAATTTCTCAAAAATGAGGGCTATTAACCTAAGCTCAACTTTTTAGCCTAATTATTAATGAGACAATATACAAGTTCAGAAATGCTAGTCTCAGGTGCACAAAAAAAAAAAAAAAGAAAAACACCTAAATGTTGATTACTTAGGGAATCATGCAAAAAAAGTTCTCTTTTTAATAAGCTTCAGTGTTTGTGTTCATAGTATTAGATCTTGGCTTACAGTTTCACTGACAGGCCAACCTTAACATGGCTGTGAGTCTAAATGACCAAGCTTGTATATATTCAGAGCCATTCTAATTAAGGGGTGCTGAAAAGTCCAGCCTTCCCATAGGCAAAGTCAATAAATAATTAAAACAAAAATAATAGGTCTTCTCCAAAACCTCAAAAGAAATTGCACTTATACTGCTTTTCACATTAACACACCAGTTGGTTGACACTTGGAAGAGAAGCCAAGCAGGATAGTTTTAGCAGGAGAGGGTCAACAGGCCCGGAGATAGGGTGGCTTATGACAGCATAAAGGTTGACAATGCATGGAGGGAGGACACCAGAGTGGGATTTGGAATAAAAGTAGGGGGACAAGGCAGGGGACACCAGTTTAGAAAAAATAAACTCAAAATTTCTCCAAATGTCTAAGGAAGATATTTCTTCAAAACCACCTCCAGGCTCTTTTGAGGCACTGGCTACTTGCCTGGTAGCTCCAACCTGGCTTTTACTTAAAGCCAGGCACACCCAGTTTATTCACTTACAGAGGAAAGTGAATCTTTGGGCACATGTTAACCATTATTGTTATTACGTTTTTAATAACCATAATGACCACGGTGGGTGCCATAGTAGAATTACGCAATAAAGGTATGATTTTCTGCATCTTGGGGCCACCTCAGACTTCCTGGGTTTACCTTCTGTAGAAATGCCTGTCAGGCCAATCTCAGTCAGTTTTAGCCAGGATAGGCTAAAACCAGGCCAGTCACACAAGAGAGACATAAGTTCATCCCTCATTCACTTGTGTTTACATGTGAATTATATAACAGTCTAATTCCAGAAGGATTTATTGAGAGTCTTAGGATAGGATTTACGTAGTCATTCTCCACTCTGCTACTTCTAAGTAATTACAGTGAAATAGAGAGGGAATAGATATGGGAATGAGCTGCAGCTGGGCTTTATTCTTCTTCTGATGCTTACTAGCTGTGCCACCTTGGGTTACTCTTTGTGTGTCAGCTTCCTCCACTCATAAAAATGGGACTAAGAATGCCTATACTTCGTGATGTGAGAAATAAAGGTATATAGTAGGCAATCAATACCTGATAGTTACTGTTACTAGTTTTTTTTCAGAGTCACTGCATTTTCCATAAGATCATGGAAGTAGACACCAAAACTACTGATGAAGTAGGTAATCAACTGGATAATATCCAGGAGTAAGAATTTCTTCTATGAGCGTGCAAAGTATTGTCGCCTGCAAAGTATTATCACCAACAGATCTGAACTCAAGACTTGGGTGTGATGAGCTAATACCAACCCTGATCACACTTGCTCCTTCCTGATGGCCTGAACACATGTTGACACCCACTGTCACATTAGAACTGGGTAAGGAAGTACAACGGAGGCACTATGAGGCACTCTGGTCACTCAAAATCTTTAAGCACTCTGCTCTTCGGAGTAACATGAATACCATATTTTAAATGCTGGACTATATTTTGGACCAGTTTGTGGCACTCACAAAGTCTCCATTGCATTTTGGAAAGAATGCCATAAACCCAACAACACGTGAGTGAGTAATAAGGTGACCCTTTCTCTCATGGGTGGTTTGGTTAGAAGAGGTAATCCTCAATGACCTGGTGGCCGATGAAGCAGATCTGAGCTGAAGCATAGGGGTTGGCAACACATAAGCTAAGATATAGATGCCTTCAGGGCTTCCTATGTGAGGCCTGGCTTTGATGGAGAGTGGATGAAATTCTCTCTACTGTATTAGAATCATGTGTTTAAAGTTCTGGGTCATCTCAGTTACCACTGCCACAGAAATTCTGTGTCGATTTTCAAATCTTATCAGCATAACTAATCCAAAAAGTTGAATTTCAACCAACTACTGACCTTTCTCTAGCTTTGAAATGTAAATATAGATTTTAATATTGAATTCCGAATGTGACTATAGGAACCAACATCTCACATTAAAAGAGGAGATAAAGGAACCCTCTAAAATTGCCCTTGCAGCTTTGCACGTGCAACCGGGGGTGCTAAAGCATTTCCCCATCCAAATTGCATTTAGTCATGCAGCTTCTGGGCAGACCTGGGTGCTGATTATAAGAAATGTGAACTCTTCTCTGAGAGCTACATAAACTACTCAGCTCACCCAGGGGAGGTGAATCAACTCTTCCGGAGTACCATTTCACAAATTATTGTTGCAGAAATGCTAAGTCCATTTAGGAATAAAAGCCCTATCCCATATAGGACCAGTCATTCTATTTTGGATCCATGGCTAATACAAATTACAATCTGCCCACAAGCTTCAAGAAAATAAGAGAAATAGGACTGCAGGTGAGCCAAAATTCCAAATAACATTCAAAATCATCTTACCTGTCTTCCTGACGTTGGCCATCTTGGGAGCTACAGGTGAGGGTGGGATGTTTGAATGTGAGTGTATGTGCATGAGGTTCAGTGCGGGAAGGTGTGGGACAAGCAGAGGGTCAGGGCAGGAGGGAAAGATGGGGTATAAAAGCAGGATATATATTTCTGTGAGCAGGCAGGAGTTATGCTTTCCTCGCGGTATATGCAAATGTTATGGATCAAATTAAAACGCAGGTAGGTCTAATCATTTTCTCAAACTATATGTAACTACACTAAATGGTACACTGGAAGAGAAAGTCCACCTTATATGGGTGCTGAGAGTTAAATACACATACATATTTTATTATCTAGGCAATGCTGACCCAAGCCATGGCAATACGCAATGTAAGAGATTATTGTTCAACTGTGTTCAGAGAGGCAGTAATTGAGTCCATGTTCCCTCTTTACATTATCTGTCCACAAAGCAGTATGATATAAAGTGGACATTCACCTCTAGGAAATCACTTCCATACCATCAAGAGTGAAAAAAATGCCATTAGGAGCTCTTGGAAATTCTGACCTCTGTTACAATGAGTTGCAGCTAAAGAAATAAAATCAACAGTTCCTAAAATGTAGGATAGATTTCTCATTTGTGAGTCAAGAACATGTTTCCTATTTCCTTTCTGTTCTATTTGAGGTGTTAGACACAATGTTTTTCTTCGCATAAAAAGTCCTTAGACACTTTATTGAGATTTTGTAAAACATTCTTAGCACAGCTCTTCCTGGTAGGAAATGGTTACACTGACCGAATAAAAATCTAAACTTGTTCCACATGTTCTCATGTGATCAATATTATCTCAATTTTCCAATTAGATCAAATCATTGCTTCCACTCAAAATAAAATTTCACTACATTTCCTTTAGGCTCTGTTCATATTTTTACTTGAGTTTTTGTATGCACTATGCACTCTTAGGCACTAAGTAGGGAAAATGTGTTATGAAACTTGCTATTTTTGAAAAATTAAAGTATTCAGGTTAATAGTGCTTCTTTATTAGTGGAACGTATGTTTCATGCCCATAGAACACTACATAGCATAAAATGAAGAGAAAGCTACTAAAAAGCTCACGATGGTGACAGGGGCATGCACTAGATGGCAACCCTTTCAAATGGCTTCATTTGAAACATTCATAAAAGAATTAGACTTGCTCATGAAGCCAAAAACAGAGATCAAAAGGCAGCAAATAAACCGGGACCCCTTTTCACCTAGAGGAACTTGTATTAGGAGATACAAGCTAGAGAGCCAGTCACACTACGGTATTTGTATGTGCTGGGAGAGTTTGAAAAGAATATAAAATTAATTTATAAAATACCTAAAGTATGGTCCTTCAGTGTTTTTATTCACATCTTCTACCCACTTAGCTACATTATAGTCTCTTTTGAACCATGGGTTTAAATACCTGCAGAAAGCAATGGAAGGAACAAAGAAAGCAGAACAAGATAGAAAATCTGAAAATACACAGCACAAGCTTAGCAAGGATGTCTTCACCCTCCAAATGCAAGTGACTATGGCAAATAAACCAGGATGGATGTTGGGTGATTATGAGGCAGTCTATACAATGACATGAGAATACTCTCAGCTACAACAGGGCTGGAGGCATTCTAGAATGTAGTCAACAGTTCTGGGAGAAAGCCTTTTGCAGTGACTTCCCACAGTGAGAAGCTTCCTTTCAATCACAGTACTGTCAGCAGCATTCACCCACCTCCAAAGTGGCTTTTTCCAGGCCACCTCTCATTTGGCTCCTTGGTTTTCAAATGATAATGGTGCTTTCTGAAAATATTCAGATGGCTGCAATTCCAGTCTGGCATTTTGGGCATATAACATGCCAAGAACAATTAAAAGGACCAACATTTTTATTCCAATATGACAAGAAGACTTTTACAATATGGTCACTGTCTCATTACCTATCACGCAGGTCCCAAGCTGGAGTCAATAATAAAATGTACCCCAGTAGGCTCTGTAAGGAGCACAAAGGGTCCCACTCTTTTGATCTTGGAGCACCAATGTACATTAAATATTGTTCAGATAGGCCTTCTTTATCTTGGAGCTGTGATTAGTAACTTAATTGCAGCTGCATAGCTCCTTCCTCCTCTTGTTACACTCCAAAGTGTTTGTTTCAACCAGGAAACTGCTCAGAAACAGCCTTCCAAGTGTCTGATGGTTAACTGTCTGAGCAAGTGCTAGAGAGTAATGACCTTAGTCAGCATCTCCCCAGTGGATCTGGCAAAGTCCCCATCAGAATTACTGTGCAAATGTTTAAAGTAGTAAAACTGGAGGTATAACTTGTTTTTCCCCAGAGTTTCCTTTCTTTTTTTTTTTTTTGAATCCTGAGAGTCAAGCCAAAACAAATCCCTTTAGACAAATTTAACAGACTGAACAAATTCAGTATTGGGAGAATTGAGGTTTTCCTGAATTTATTCATTTAAAAAGTCACTTCTAGATACTATGGACAATAAAGATCAAGCTCTATAAAACTTGTTATTTGGGAACAAACCAGGGGAATTATAAAATGCATTATTTGGTTTTGATTAAAGTTTGCTTCTTTCCCCTGTATTTGTTTTTTGAGGTGTTTGCAAATATATACATTTAAATTGAGGCTACATTTCCACAATTTAAAATTCAATTCAGGTTATTTTTTCCACAGTCCTTTCCCTCACTTTTAGCAATAACGAAGGTATTCTACAAGGTAATATCATGAAACCCTCTTGAAAGAAGAGTTCAGTTGCTTTTTATGAGACCATTTTTGCTAAGAAAATATCTCCTGACTCAACAACTCACAATAGTTTTGCCTTTAGCCACAATCATTGCCAACTTGTGCTTTATACAGAGATAACCAATTAAAACTTGCATAAAGATTTTCACTGAGACTAACAAAAAGAAAAAAGTCAAAAAGCAAATGCAGCCACAGATGAAGGCTCGTGAATGCTCTGGCCTAGGGAAAACCGTAGAAAAAGCCCATGCAGCTGTAATCAAGTGAAACAGAGCCACATAGCAAACCGAGTCACCCACAGGCAGACGGCCACTTCCAGGAGAAGACATTTGTTCCTTTCACTAACAATCTTAGAAACTCGAAGGACTGGTGCAATAGCTGTTCTGTGACAGCTACAACCACATGGCTTGACTTTGCACTTGATGAACCTTTCCTCCATTTCAGGGAGCATTTCAGAGGCCTGCAATCACTTCATCAGAGACCACTGATGAGAACTCTCAGCTGTTCCTTCTGGGAATCTATCTGTGAAAGTGTCTTCACAGTGGGCCTCCTAATATCTCTAGGTTGAAGTGGCTGGAGTGATATGATTTTATCAAATGCAGTAAATCTGTCTACGTGGCTTGACTTGGCTTATAGCGCAACATGCAAAAAAATGCGTCAGACGGGATAGGAGAGCTCTTTGTATTCTCCAGGATGGAAAGGCGGAGGAACATTAGCTGGTGCTGACTGGACCAGGAGCACCTCGGAGCAGACATGGGGGCTTGGTCGAAGGTCAAATGACCTCGTTCTCAGCCAAGGAAGGGACTTGGAGGGAGATTAAGTGGCAGCCCAGAATGAAGGGGCAGGTGGAGACTGACCTGTGATCCAGACTCCCTGTCTGGGGGCTGTCAGAGCCCCCTGGGCTTATGCCTTGGGATGGGACTGTCTGGGCGAGGGAGTGCCCAGGCTCAGGTGCTTGGGGCTCCCTCCTGTAAAAACACAATATATAATACAAAGTCTAAGCCAAAAAAAATTTGTTACATCATGTACAACAGTGAGGAAGATGCAAAAGCTCTGAGTGGAAAAACAACACAGTAAACATGGATATTTTATTTTGTTATCTAGCAGAGCATGCATGTGTGGTGCATCCTTTGGGATGATGAGGTACTAAAGGGAATAGTGGACTTGGAATACCTTTTATTCCATAAATAAATAAATAAATAAATGAGATATGTTTGTCTGTGGTCGCTCTGTTCTTAAGATCCACACAAATGGCATTATTATATCAGAAGCAAATGGAATTGCATAAATATAGAGAGTATAAAAAAATTTGCTCACATAGTTCTTAATATGCTATCTATCAGAAAGCTTCCTAAGAAAATAAACATATATATGTATGTATATAGAGAGCAGCAGTTCCCACACATAAAGTAGTAAAACTGGAGGTATAACTTGTTTTTCCCCAGAGTTTCCTTTCTTTTTTTTTTTTTGAATCCTGAGAGTCAAGCCAAAACAAATCCCTTTAGACAAATTTAACAGACTGAACAAATTCAGTATTGGGAGAATTGAGGTTTTCCTGAATTTATTCATTTAAAAAGTCACTTCTAGATACTATGGACAATAAAGATCAAGCTCTATAAAACTTGTTATTTGGGAACAAACCAGGGGAATTATAAAATGCATTATTTGGTTTTGATTAAAGTTTGCTTCTTTCCCCTGTATTTGTTTTTTGAGGTGTTTGCAAATATATACATTTAAATTGAGGCTACATTTCCACAGTTACATTTAAAATTCAGGTTATTTTTTCCACAGTCCTTTCCCTCACTTTTAGCAATAACGAAGGTATTCTACAAGGTAATATCATGAAACCCTCTTGAAAGAAGAGTTCAGTTGCTTTTTATGAGACCATTTTTGCTAAGAAAATATCTCCTGACTCAACAACTCACAATAGTTTTGCCTTTAGCCACAATCATTGCCAACTTGTGCTTTATACAGAGATAACCAATTAAAACTTGCATAAAGATTTTCACTGAGACTAACAAAAAGAAAAAAGTCAAAAAGCAAATGCAGCCACAGATGAAGGCTCGTGAATGCTCTGGCCTAGGGAAAACCGTAGAAAAAGCCCATGCAGCTGTAATCAAGTGAAACAGAGCCACATAGCAAACCGAGTCACCCACAGGCAGACGGCCACTTCCAGGAGAAGACATTTGTTCCTTTCACTAACAATCTTAGAAACTCGAAGGACTGGTGCAATAGCTGTTCTGTGACAGCTACAACCACATGGCTTGACTTTGCACTTGATGAACCTTTCCTCCATTTCAGGGAGCATTTCAGAGGCCTGCAATCACTTCATCAGAGACCACTGATGAGAACTCTCAGCTGTTCCTTCTGGGAATCTATCTGTGAAAGTGTCTTCACAGTGGGCCTCCTAATATCTCTAGGTTGAAGTGGCTGGAGTGATATGATTTTATCAAATGCAGTAAATCTGTCTACGTGGCTTGACTTGGCTTATAGCGCAACATGCAAAAAAATGCGTCAGACGGGATAGGAGAGCTCTTTGTATTCTCCAGGATGGAAAGGCGGAGGAACATTAGCTGGTGCTGACTGGACCAGGAGCACCTCGGAGCAGACATGGGGGCTTGGTCGAAGGTCAAATGACCTCGTTCTCAGCCAAGGAAGGGACTTGGAGGGAGATTAAGTGGCAGCCCAGAATGAAGGGGCAGGTGGAGACTGACCTGTGATCCAGACTCCCTGTCTGGGGGCTGTCAGAGCCCCCTGGGCTTATGCCTTGGGATGGGACTGTCTGGGCGAGGGAGTGCCCAGGCTCAGGTGCTTGGGGCTCCCTCCTGTAAAAACACAATATATAATACAAAGTCTAAGCCAAAAAAAATTTGTTACATCATGTACAACAGTGAGGAAGATGCAAAAGCTCTGAGTGGAAAAACAACACAGTAAACATGGATATTTTATTTTGTTATCTAGCAGAGCATGCATGTGTGGTGCATCCTTTGGGATGATGAGGTACTAAAGGGAATAGTGGACTTGGAATACCTTTTATTCCATAAATAAATAAATAAATAAATGAGATATGTTTGTCTGTGGTCGCTCTGTTCTTAAGATCCACACAAATGGCATTATTATATCAGAAGCAAATGGAATTGCATAAATATAGAGAGTATAAAAAAATTTGCTCACATAGTTCTTAATATGCTATCTATCAGAAAGCTTCCTAAGAAAATAAACATATATATGTATGTATATAGAGAGCAGCAGTTCCCACACAGGAAGGTATAGATGAGAACAGTGGTTCATTCATTCACAGACTTGGTTCCATTTAATTAATGTAAGTCATGTAACCAAAGTCAGGAAAGTCTGAATAATCTAAGGGAGTCCTTAATACATCTCCCTCACTAAGATGATTCTATTATGATGTTTTATTAAATATTATTATTTAATTATCTCACAGGCAAAATTTCAAAGACTATCTGTATAATATTATAATTCTTATCATATGATGTGGGTGGACCTTTTACATAGAATTTTACAAATACGTGATTACTCTAGAAAATATTATGTGAATACTGCTAAACACCAAATGTTCTTTGGGTCCTAAACTCATAGTTTTAACATAATATTGGATTTTTTGTTTTCACTCAGGAGTTTTCAAAGTCTTGTTATAGGAAATACTGTTAGAACACTAAACAGTACCCAGGAAGTTCTGAAGAACATTTTGCAGTTTTATCTACACTCTGACAAGCAATTGAGATAAGCTAAGGAGCTCTTCCCAGGTGACCTCATGCAAAACAAACCAAAAAACATTCCCAAAAGAGTTTATCACCAATGAGCCTACAGCATCCAAGCGCTTTGGAAATGTGTCAGATAAACTCGAATAGATTAGTTATTTATGATGGAGTTCTAAGATGCCATTCTGGACCATGCAATGGTATCACTTGAAATTGTCTATTGTTCTAAGGCAAAATATCCTCTAGTAAGCTTTGACAAGCCACTTACAAGACAATACCATTCAGGTGGAAGGTCCAAATTTCAGGACAATGTTATTATTCGTGGACTGAAAAAGGCAGGGGTATATGATGGAAAAGCTAATATAAGTTTCTAACAAGCAGTTAACAAATACCTGCTATTCAGACTTTTTCAGTATTAAGGCATGAAGAAGCAACTGAGATCCTAGGAATACTAACTATCACTACAGTGAGAAATACGTGGGATAAAAAAATCAAGCAGGTTAAAAAGGTAGAGGTAATTAAAACCAGGTGACCTCAGCCCAAAAGTTGTATTCCATGAAGGGAGGTAAAGGTTGGAGGAGGCTTTGTTTTGCTTGTCCTTTTTTAAATGGAGAAACAAACCCAAAAAACTGCATGGTATTTACTTCATTATAAAGGACTTTAAATGTAACTTCAATCCCCACCTTATTCCCCTCCCCCAAAATAAAAAGTGTGGCTATCATCTAAAACAGATAATGCTGCATTTAGTGACAATGATTCCGTTAAAGAGCAAGTTTAGGTAAATGCCCTTTTAAACATCCTCAGAAGGAAAATTTAAAAGGGAAACTTATTCCATTAGTCTGAGAGAATGCTTAGATGGCAGCCATGAAGACGTCAGGAGCAGTGGTTTCAGAGCAGTATCATGCTCTAGTACAGTGGGGGACTTTTCTCTGATGCTTCCGGGCTGTGTGAGTACTAGGGAGAGAGAGGAAGGGTGACCCTTTGAAATGGCTGGACCCCAGGTGATGAGAAGAAAGGAATGTTATAAAAATTCCCTTCAAACAGAACCAAGACACCACAATGGCAGGTGACTGGAGGAAAAAGCCTGCAGTGAGGGTGAGACCCCCACTGTCAGTGAATATTGACATGGGCACAGTTGCGAAGATGCCTATGTAAAAGAGAAAAGCCATGGTTAATTTTCAAAGGGCAAAAAAGAATTTAAAAAGACAAACCCAAGACCAGAAGCATGGATTACAGTTCTTTAACTATGTCCTTAATTAACCTTTGACATTAGTTAACACAGGACCTTGGAGTGTCTTTTTCCATTAAAGGTTCAGACTTACTCAGTTGAATTAGACCGAGGTCTAAATCTTTTGCCTCTGATTTTCTTTCTGTTGCCTCCCAGGTTACCTGAAAAAGAGTGTATAGCTAGATTTCCATATAAAGAAATGATTGTCCTATGTCTGATAGCATGTATTTCAAGAGTGTATAATTCACAAGGAGCACCACCCTAAGACATCAGGCTTTGAAGCTCTGTAGGGACTTCTCAATGTGTCTGGTACCTGGGTGTTAGCTACCAAATCCCATCATTTTCCATTCAAGAAAAAAGAACTGGACTAATCGGAACTGTGATTCTAAATAGCCTCCTCTTCATCGCAAGAATAATTAAGGAGTTTATATAACAGAACAAGTATTTTCAAGCAGGGACCACACAACACAGAACTTGGATGTGCAGACAGATGGATTCTGAATGGTCCCCTGTACCTTGCCAAGAGTTACTTCGAGGTCGCCCATTTTCACAGATGTCTGAAATATGTTTTGTGTCTGGAATCCTTTCACTCCAAGAATGAGAAAGCCCATTTGACCTGAAATTGAAAATATTTACATATGGTTCAAAAATATAGTCAAATAAATGTTTTGAAATCAGTTTAAGCGAAACTTCTAAGCATTACTGTGCATTAAATAAAATAAATCAAGAAACAAATAAAAATCATGAATGAAGAGAACATGAAAGTCTTCAATGAAAAAGGCAGAATTACACAACATTCAATTTAAGAAAGGTCAAATACAATGGAACCCCATTACAATAGTCTATATATGGAAAGTATTAAAACACAGTGCAAGCCAATTTACACGCCCCAGAACACAGCAACCACATATAGCAAATTCACTATGCATTTCAGTTACATAACCACAGCAGCAGTTATAATGGGGTCCCACCATAGATGTTTCTTAATTGTAAAGCAATGATTTCCATTCAAATTTTATGAGAACATGGACTTCCTAGAGACTACATTAAGATGTTCAACCGAACCTAGTTAAAAGTAATATTTAGGTGTTCTTAAATTATAAAATTTTCTGAGAAGTGATATTTTTGTTCAAAAAAGTACAGCATGTGTTGGTTAATTTTCCAATAGCTGAACTAGATAGGATGTTTACAATGGAAGTGTCTCTCACAAAGCCCATGTACCATTGAGCCCTTTTGCTAATTTGAGTTCTATCATCGTTAAATAAATGATCTACAAGAAACAAAATTTATACACCTACCTTGTACCACATAAGAAAAGAATATTGATAAATAAATACACTTAGGAGAAGTCTAACAATTTGATACAATTTTAACTGCTTAAATATCATATCCCACTAAGATTTCTCTAAAATCTGGGAATTATTCAAATAAATAGTTCAAGCTCTTTTTTTTCAGGCAATTTAGAAAAATAGCTCTATGCTTAAAAATCTTTTCCATATGTCATTTTGGCAAATTGCTAATAATGTCTATTTTAAGAGGAGACTTGTACTAATAAGTGAAAACAAATGGAATTCAGTATAATTATTATATATTAATTCCCTATCTTGGAACTTTTTCAAAATCATTTGCTACTTACAAAATGATTCATATTTTGTATTAAAGAACAGCAGAAATTCTGCTGAAGCTACTGATTTCTCCACTTACTTATTATGTTATTTAGAATTTCATATTTTATCAAGATAAGGTATATAATGAAAAGAATTCAAGTACATTTCTAGTTTTTTCCTCTTAGCTAACAAGCCCTCAGTAAATTGAAAGATTAAAATTTTTTCAATGTACTTCTCTAGAACTGTACTCCTTGGGCAAAAACTAGTATTTCTACTTGTGCTTTAAGAGATGTCATCTAAGTGAACACTATCCTTCACGCTTAAGAAAGTTCCACATAGGGTTTCCAAATCTCACTTACTCTCCATTCTTCCTCCTGGTTAATGTTTATAGAGACTGAGAGACACCACAGAATTTTTATAGCTGACTCACTCTGGAACTTGAAGAGATCATGATTCCTCTCAATAAACTAGCAAGTTCCCCTTCACTCCACAAAGTAACTAAAATGTCCCAAGTCACTAGCGGGGCTACCAAGTTTTTTCTTATCCCTTATGATCCTCTTGATAACTTAAAAAAAAAAATTTTCCATAAGAGTATTTTAGCTTCCTTCAGTGCAAACTAGGTCTCATTCCCTAAAATACTCCAACTATCTTTCTCTTCTATCCATTTATTTTACTTTGTAAAGCAATTCAAAAGCATGCAGAATTCTGAATGCTATCAAACACCTTTAGTTGCTAAATATAGAATATAGCAGCAGAGTTTAAGACATAAATATTAATCCCACCTTTACTATGATAACTCAGGTAAATATTAAGCAAACATAAATTGTCAACTAAGACGTAAGTTATAAAGTCTAGAAAAAGCCATCCCAGAAAAAAGACAAAATCATAATATTCAAATATATGATTCACAGAGAAGCAATCTTTGTTTCACAGCAAGCTTAGCTTTGATATATATATATATATACAATAAACTTTAAAATAGTCAATGCAGCACTTATATTACCAATTTATGTTAACAACTGCTTTTATTGAAGCATGACAGTAACCTTTTTCTTTGACTACCAAACATGACATAAAGCTCACCATGTACAATATGATGAAGTACTTATATAGTTTCTTAAGTCATATAAGAACAAGACTGAAAAACACTACAGTTTCTACGTGGATTTAGAGTTGTTAGTTTCATTTTGTTTCAATTTGGAAGCCTGATTCATCTAACAAGTGGTTCTGAGCATATGGCATTTTGAAGTACAGTAATCAAAGAACAAAGGATACTAGTTTTTAACATTCAAGAAAGAAGGAAGAAGTAATCAAACCTGCTGCAAAATAATGAAATGTTCTGACTAATGGAATAATGTGTGATGGAACAGGTAGAAATCTGAAAATGCGACAGAAAAGCAGACCTCTTCTTAGAACTAGATGCTGAGTTTGTGCTGACTCCAGGAGGAATGTCGCTATAAAAAGAGTCGCCATCTCCAGGCTTTTTTACATAATCTCCCTGGGGTAACTGTCTAAGGCATAATAAACATTTCAGAGTCAGAAAACAAGACACACACATGAACACAGACATATACAAATATTATTTCAGGAAAAAGAGGTAGGGATAATGATCTACATGAGTCAAATCTGTAACAACACATAAGATTATTCATAAATGTGACACGTTAAAGTCATCCTAACTATAGAGGCCTGGAATGCAATCACTGATGTCTTTATGGTTTGAATAAACAAAGCCTTGCTCTGGGGGAAACATGGAAAGATGAGCTCTATTATTGTCACTTTAATATACTTGGAGGTGTTAACTGCCGTTGTGTCCCTTTTTAAGAGATCTGATGTTGAAGATGTATTAGGACAGACAGTCCTTACCCAGGTGAAGCAGTTTCCTTTTCTCTGTGTAAATAAATCTAAACATTATATAATGAAACCTTAATTTGGTTTTAAAAGAATTGATTGATTTCTAAGCTACTCTGTAAAGTAATCCAAATAAATCTGTTTACAAATTTGGTGGTCAATTTGGAACTTTCCATTTCACAGAAATATGAAGAAACTTTTAAAACTTCAGTGTTGGACCACAAAGGTTAATGTTATAACTGTACAGTAGAATATATGAAGGAAGATAACAGGGCAAGAGGAAGAAAGGGTTGAAAAAAGTAACTGAATTGTGTAGCTACTATAAAAAGATATCTACAGGTAGATGGCAGGAGACCTTAGTTCTCTATCTTCACCGTAACAAGGGTCAGTCTTTTAGTCTGCACTGTTTTGTTGTTGTTGTTGTTGTTGTTGTTAAAGGGTTTTTGCTATAGGGAGTGTGCACTCGCCCAAAAGACAGACAGACAAAAAGCGAGAAATCACCCCCCAGCCCCCGAGGGGGATGGCCACACCACAATCCCTTCTCTTCCATTCTCCTCTGGGGATCTAGGGCACACGCATCCAGCGTGAGTTTAAGCCACCCGGTCCAAGGCTCGAACCACAGTCAGCTACATGGGAGTCCAGCATAAATAGCCATTACACCAACTGCTGGTCCCAGTCTGCACTATTACGGACCCTACTTACATGATTTTGAATTAACTAAGATTAAAACAGATTTTAATCATTTCTAAGAGAACCAGGTAGAAATTTTCAGATAGGGGCACCCCAGTAAACCCTCATCTTAAATGATCAGTAGCTAAACTGATCACTCACCAATGTGTGGCCCCCAAACAGCCAACTCCATTCAAAACTAGATTCCATTCCATTCAGGACTACTGCTGGAGATGTCACAAACCAGTGCTGGGCTGAGAATTTTAACTACACTTAAATAGGTCTCCATCAAAAGGACAAATTTGCTAACTCCTTTTCCTATCTGTTTCTCCTTGGTTACCATGATAATCTTTGTTACTGCTGGTGCTAAATTTTATCCCCAAAATGCCACTTTCAGATGTTTGCTTGCTTATATCACTTTCCATATTTTGTAAATGTTTAAAATACATGATAATTTGTTCTTCTGAATGACTGAATACCCACTCTCTTATTCTTTCTTCTTTCTTTTCTCTTTTTCTTTTCTTTTTTTTTTAAATTTGTTAGAGAGTGCATGTACTCACTGGAGAGAGAAAGTGAAAAAACATCCCCCATGGGAGATGGTCATGCCACAACCCCTTCTCCTCCATTTTTCCCTTTGGGATTTTGGGCACAGGCACACACATGTGCCCAACATATTTCTCAAGCTGCCAGGACTGTTGAAACTACATAGTCGGCCACATGGGATCCAGCTGTC
This sequence comes from Tupaia belangeri chinensis, assembly GCF_000334495.1. Lineage (NCBI taxonomy): Eukaryota > Metazoa > Chordata > Mammalia > Scandentia > Tupaiidae > Tupaia > Tupaia belangeri. Next base: position 1,746,540 of record NW_006208436.1, read on the forward strand.
TTAGCCACCCAGCGTCTCATAATGGCCCTCTCATTATTTCAATGCTATATATTCGCACATCTCTACAAATGTGAAGATTTCAAATGATATAAAGCATGTATTTTAATTCATGGTTTAATTTACTTTTCCCTTGCATTTTAGCTAAAGCAGAATTTCTCACTAAATTAGTATGTAAGACTGATTCAACCTATCTATAATTCTTTGATATAGGGTCCTCCAAAAGGAGGACAGATTGTTGCTATAGGGCACATGCATTTGCCTGAGAGACAGAGAAAGACAGAGAGACTGAAAGCGAGAAATCATCCCCAAAGGGGGGATGGTCAACCCAAATCCCTTCTCCTCCATTCTCCTCTCCTCTTGGGACCCTGGGCACGCACGTGCCCGGTGTGAGTTTAAGATATCGCATCCGGGGCTTGAACTGTGGTCAACTACATGGGAGTCTAGTGATGTAACCATTAACATCATCTGCTGGTCCTTGAAAGTCTTTTTAATTCTGTTAAGTGACTCCAGTTCATAATGGCTATCTTTTCTTTTTACCCAGTGTATTATAATACATCAGATTTATAGGAAAAAATAACATAAGGCCCTATATTTAAAGTGTTAATAACACACGACAAATGATACATTTATGTAAGAGAACTTTGATTTCTAGAATAATATTTTCTGTTTTACTTCATATCAATAAAATATTTCACCAATACTAGAAAGCAATGTTCTCACTAAAATCAGAGTTCGGGATTTTTGCCTTGAAGAGGAAACTTCCCTTTTGTATCATATAAACATTAGTAAAGGGATATCATAAAATGTCCCAACAATATTGCATTTAAAATGATAATCTTTATGGTTAACCAATCTTTTTTGTTGCTATTACCTTTCATGATGATCTTTGTAAGTTGATCTGATGTGCCTCACCAAGTTCAAATGAAATAGAGATATACTATTATATGAGATCACTGAGGTATACACTCGACTTTTCCCATTACTCTAGCCCCCAAATGACCTTCTCTTTACAAGGTTCTGGCATTCAGGGATTTATTCTGGTATTCACCAAGGCCTCCTGCAGCTGAGATTGCAGGGTGTAAATGGGCAAGTCCTCACAACTGGTGGGGCCTGGTCTGATCTGGATTTGTTAACTGAGCATGTTTACATCCCTTCAGTGTAACTTCTGTGGAGTACATGGTCATTTTTCCAGTGCACAAACATCCAAATCATATATATATATATATCACCAATTGTGGGCTTCTGTCAAAGGTTGGAAGGGAGCTTCAGTTCAACGTACTTCTGGGGCACCAATCCTTTCTGTTATCCTGGTATCCATCTTCATTTCAAAGTCCTCAAAATACAGGAACCAATTCTCTATTTTCACCTTAAAATTCCATGGGACTGTTTGTAGCTTTCTTCATATAGGAAATGTCAATGATAGATCTCTTAATAATAATATTTAATGGCCTTCATTCTCTGGAAATTTCTTTTTATAATAGTCATTACATACTAAAATAAACCTATTTCTTCTTGCTTTAGTGAAGACAGAGGACTATCAGTTCCCTTTGGTCAATAAATAACAGTTGGTCATTTGTTATGAAAGATCATAAATGACCAACTAAACAATCCTTTATATTTTTTAAATTGAACTTCATTTCCTAGTTCTTTATCATATTCATGCTTTCTTCCTAAATTTTGAGTGTTTTTGTTTCATCAGATTTTGGAATCTAAAAGTGATTACAACATAGGGTGGTCTGACCAGTGTTTAAGTTTTATAGTGAGAAAATTATCTCTACTTTCTCATGATATATACAAGTACTTTACACATGTGAATAACTTTTTCATAAACAATAACCATAAGAAAAAAACATGATTGCGTAACTAAATTCTTTTTCCTCAAAACTATCTTTTCCTATATACATTACCTTTTTCTCCCCTATACAACTTGGCATTTCATTTTGTGTTTTGTATTGATGCATACTATTAAATAACATTCTTTTGAAAATATTTCTTACACTCTAAGATAAGGACTAACTCCTATAACTTAATGACTTCTCAGAGGAGCTGATTCATACAACTTTTCATTATTATTTCTTCCCAGGTCCACAATACTCATGCATATTGATTGTTTGTAATTATTCTACTCAGAAGACAAAGTCAGTTCAACTTTTTGTTTGTTTTAATTTTCCAGCAGTTACGTGCACTAACCAGAAAGAGTCAGAGAGAGAAGGAGAGGGAGAAAGTAAAAAAGCATTTCCCATGGAGGATGGTAATGCCACAATTCCTTCTCCTTTATCTCTTCCTTCTTTCAGGATTTTGGGTATACATGCACATGTGCCCAATGACACTTTGGATCCAGACTCTAACAGCACTGTTGGCCACGAGGAATCCAGTTGCCTTAACCACAATGCCACCGGTTGGTCCCAGTTTAACATTTAATGTGCTTATAATTATAAATCATGAAGTTGTTGTGTTAGTATTCTAATGAAGGAAGTCTGACTTTCCTAAAAAAAAAAAAATCCATCAAATTATAATATTCACCTTAATAACCTTTATGAACTCAATGAGGAAAATGAAAAAAAAGAAATAAAAATTCAGACAAGTCTCAATTTTAATGCTGAAGTTGGTGTTCTCCAATGCTTAGTTGGTGTGTATACCATCTCTTCATGGACTTGTTACTTTACTGTTTTAAGAAATTATGTATACTGTTTACCAAGTCGCACTGACAGATTCAAGAATATCACAGAAATAATAACATAATAAACCAACTAGGAAAGATCTAAAAGGTAGGAAATCCACAGGCAGAAAATAAAATATCAAAACAGGTGAGAAAGAAAGGAAAAAGGGCCAGGAAAGGGTGTCTGTTTATGGTAAAACCATAGATCAGAAAGATACAATCATTCTACTTGTCATTAATCATAATGGTGGATGTTCATTTCAGACAATGTAAGAGATTAAGATTCCGGTGGAACATGGGTGTTTTATACATCTACATTCACTTCATGTTTCTTGTGCTACTGCTATTTGAAACCTGCCTGAAAACTAAAACCTACTTATTCTTGTTCCAAACCATATTGCTGCTAAGTCCTAAAGCAATTATGCTATAATATAAACAATAAAGTCAACTAAAAAAAATGGTGGAGGTTTTCTCTTCTGAAGATTTTAAAGAAAAGTAGAAATAGCCATCCTCTAATTACCTGATATCTAAGGCTTCTCCATAGCTCCTTGATTCTATGTCTCTATCCTTCTTGAGATGACCCTGGCAGACTTAAAGTTACGCTGTGCATATGTGGGAATCTGCCTCCATATGCCACAGAACAGGGTTTCCAGTTTTTATTAAGCAGTTTGTGAACAAAAAGAAAAAAAGAAAAAAAAGGAGGGGGGTTGCTTCTCATCTTTCTGTCAGACTTGCAAGTAAACATATAATAAAATTCCTTTAATATACTGAAAACCTTTGGGACACATTGTCAGGAGAGAAGATTTCTCAGGTTATCAGATGCATTCACAAAATAACTTGCCTCTTCTCACCAATAATTTGAAAGTTATGCCTAATCTGGCATTTCTGAGCCATTCTAACATTAATAGGAATCTAATAATTGGCTACATGTAATAGGTCTTTCATTTCATGTCACTGACACTTCCACTAGCTCATCTGGAATATATGCACCTCATTCCAGTGGATAAGTGATGCTTTCCTCTTTGAGAACAACCACATCCACCTCCTTCATTTGAAGATCAGAGAAATACCAGCCTCAGACACCAAATACTTATAACTTCCTTTCACCATAATGTTTTACAGATTACAAATAACTTTATTTTAGATTTGAGGAAAGTTTAAGTAACTTCCCAATACCACAAATGGACTGTTGACTGGTCTTCTCACCGTGGAACCTCAAAGAAAGAACTAATTTAAAGGCAATAATGAAAACTCAAGATCTTAATTCTACTTCTTTGCACCCTTTGGAACTAAGCAGATCCTTATTTGAATGCCTGAAGATATTTTTACAAGATTAAAATTTTCTTATTACAGATATTGGGCCATTGGCCTTACCACTTTCTCTACCATCATTAGCATACATTCTCAAAAAGGAAAATCCTTTAGAAGATATTTATACATTCACAACTTCCTGATCTAAAGCCTATCATTTGTTACTTCTTTTGAGAACTATCACATAAACCTAATATTCATTAGTTACGGATGAGGGCAAAAAAAAAAAAAAAAGTTGTGTTGAAATATATTAATGTCTACTGAAGATGTGGCAACTCTTAAAATACAGACTAGGATCCAAAAGAGTAGCCAGATAGATGAAATGATGACTCAATAACACCAAGAGACATGAAATTATATCAGGCACATAAAGGAGATTCTTAGTGTGAAATGTATTTATCAGTATCTATGTATGTAGTGAGTTAGAAGAGGGAAATGGTGCATACTTACATGTTAATATTTTGTATAGCGGAGGTAGTTCCCTTATTCTGAACAGTACCCCTAATAAGAACACTTCTTAAAGCACTATTTCAGCTTTGTTTATGTTACATATTTGAAACATTTCACTTTCCTTTTTAAATACTCAGCAATTTTAAGTTACATTTAGGCCTTAGCTCCTGTGGAAATGGAGATATCAATTTCTTTTATCTTATTACTCAAATCCTATTTCCACTGAAGAAAGCCACCAAACTCAAGATTTCTGATATGACTAATCAATTCCTGCCCAACAGAAAGTTTAAGTGGTTCCTGCTATGCTCAAGTGCTTTTGAACACAAGAGTTTAAAACATGTTATGAAGAAATAGAGTTGTTCATAAAATTTAATTAATTTTGTCTCAACTTTACTTTTTCCATTAACGGTAAGTTAGTAAGTCCAGAGCAATGTCAATATTTTCCAATATCTATGTGAACAGATCAGGATTTTCTGTTGGTACTTCCTGGGTGATATGTATTTATAGAGATTTTGTAGATAATTATGGCTAAAGACTTATAGGGGTTTAAAATTATAACAGAGAAACAAAACAGTAAGGTTTAAATTTTGATTTGTGAAAAAATGAAAGTTGTGTAAGAAAGTACAGGTCTCCCAGGTCTATAGAAGATTGGTTCCAGGACCCTCAGCAGTTACCAAAACCTGAGGATGCTCAGGTCCTTATAGAAAACAATGTAGTACTTGCATATAATAAATACATATCCTCCCATGTACTTCAAATAATGTCTAGATTACTTACAGATACCTGTACAATGTCAAGGCTATGTGAATAGTTGTTACACTGTATTATTTAGGGAATAATGACAAGAAAAATAAGTCGATATGTTCATCATAAGCCACAACACATCATCAGCAACAACGGAACGCTCTGGATCCACAGTCGGTTTAATCCACCAATACAAAAACTTGCAGAAGGCAAACTGTTATCAACATGTTTATTACACCTTACTCCTAACTGAACACAGGCATGTAACAGAACAACAGAAAAATCTGAGTAAGGGACCAGCAGAAGGTGCAGAAGTATAGGCACTGGATCCCACATGGCTGACTGCAGTATTTGAGTCCCCCCACTCTGGGGACTGAAAAATACATTCTGCACATGTATGTGGGTACCCCAAATCCCAAGGGAAGAATGGAGGAGAAGGGATTACAGCATGGCCAATCCCCCCTGGGGAGTGATTTCTCACTTTCCTTCTCTCTGTCTCTCTTCAGCAAGCACACACACCCTATAGTAAAAACTGGGGGGAAAAAATGCTAAAATGTGAAGTAGGAATATGCCTAAATATCTTCAGTACAGAACTAAATACAGTTGGCCCTCCATATTCATAAGCTCTGCATCTGTAGATTCAACTAATTTCAGATAAAAAAATATTCAAAAAAATTGACTGTGTCTGTACTAAAGCATGTACAGTGTTTATTATTATTATTATTCCCTAAACAATACAGTACAACAACTATTTACGCAGCATTCCTCTTGTATTAAGTAATATAAATACTGTAGAGATGAGTTAAAGAATGCAGGAAGATGTGCACGCATTATAGGGAAAATGTACTATGTTGTTTTATATAAGGAACTTGAACCTTGGCAGATTTTAGTATCCACTGTTGGTCTTACAACCAAACCTTGTGGATGGAGTCTTAGGGAAAACTGTATTCTATTCTTTGTAAAATCAGATCTGGGTCATCAATATCTAGGCAATATTCTAATTTTTTGTATGAATAGCTAATAGCATTAGTAACTTCCTAAATGTGAAAAACAAAAAATGTACCTCAATATTATGTGCTAATTTAGATGTAAGTAAAATAGACAATGTTTACAGAATTTAAATGCTATGCATTTTTTACATTGTTGGCTAAATTTTAAAATTATGATGAACAGGGTGGCTGACACTTTTTATGGGCATTTTTATTAAAAACAAGTCATGGGACAATTAGAGATTTCAACTACGAATACAAATTTCCTAACTACCTGTGTGATTATCTAAAATATTTTCTTATGCAGAGATAACCGGCTTTATCAAGTGACAGGACATTTTCCTGAGAGCCATATTTTGCCCAAATAAACCTTATCACTCATGCATGGCAACTATTAATATAAGAGAAACACATTTTTAAAATACTCTCATAAAATATTAGGTAGTAAGAATATCATAAACTTAAAGAGAAGTCAATAAACTAATATAAACAAATGTGACATCTTAACATAGAGAACATTTGTTTTAGGTGGAAAAAATTAATTTATTTCTCTATGTATATCTTTATTTAAAATAACCAAATAAGAACATCTTCTAATTGCAGTATTGTTGGACGAAAGAACCATTCGTATTAAGTAATAAAAGATCTATTTAAATTAATACATTTCACAGAACCATTATTAAAAATCTTATTTCAAGATCAAGAAAAATCAAGTTAGTATATGATTATTGTAGCATGAGAACAAAATTGACTTCACTTTATATTGCATGTATGAACCCCAACACTGATAACAGGAGTTAAGCCTTTCAATGAAATGTTCAGATTATTCTCATCACATACCTCTGTTCTCGATAGTTTCTTTTCATAGACAAGAAGAGAGAGGGAGAAAAAAACACTAGAATTAGTTACCTGTGGAATTACAAAACATAATATTAAACATAAAAGATCTAACATTTATTGAAAGGTCTTCAATATAGGATAGCAAAGAGCAGAATTAAAATGGTGAATACACACACACAAAATACACTTCATCAATACAAAAGATGACACCAAAGATTTGGTGTCAAATAACTATCCATTTTCAAAAGCATAAATAAGCCGCAACCACTAAAGAGCAACTTTTTCAACATCAGTGATAGTGCACTAAATGTTCAGTAATGTTCTAAAGTCAAAACTTTTTCAAATACAGGTGCTTCAGACATGGATGTTGATTTAAATAATAAAATTAATAAATCAAGTTATCCATAAATTAACTTTATTTTATAGAAATAAAATAATTATTCAGTCCTATTGAAATATAAACCTGGGACCAGCAAATGGAGTAATGTTTACATTGCTGGACTCCCATGCAGTTGACCACGGTACAAGTCCTGGACCTGGTGGCTTAAAACTCACACTGTGTGTGTTTGTGTGTGTGTGTGTGTGTGTGTGTGTGTGTGTGTGTGTGACCGTGTGTGTGTGTGTGACCAAAATCCTGTGAGGAGAATAGCGGCGAAGGAATTAGTGTGGCAATTAGTGTGGCACCCTCCTTCCCAGAGGGTGATTTCTCACTTTCTGTCTGTCTGTCTGTCTGTCTGTCTCTCTCTCCCTGGTGAATGCATATGCCCTATAGCAAAAAGACTCTGAAAATAAGTAAATAAGTAAATAAATAAATAAATAAGAGCTTTAATCTACAGCCATTCCTAAACATTTAAAATGCAACTTAAGTGCATATAGAACGCTTTATTTCATCAGGTATGATAAAGAAGAGTGAGTTAATTCACAGCTATTACAGGCCTTCTATTATTACTACTCGCTGAAGCTTCACAGTTAAAACATCTGTCCAGTGTTTAGTCTCGGTTTTTATTTGACCATAAGCTAACATAAACTTTTTTTTCTAGAGGTTTTTTTTGCTATAGGGAGCATGAGCTTGCCAGACAGACAGAGAGAGACAGAGAGACAGAAAGCAAGAAATCACCCCCCGGGGGGATGGCCATGCCGCAATCCCTTCTCCTTCATTCTCCTCTCGGGATCTTGGGCACGCACGCACATGTGCCCAGTGTGAATTTTAAGCCACCGGGTCCGGGACACAAACCGCGGTAAACTACGTGGAAGTCCAGTGACAGAGCCATTACGCTAACTGCTGGTCCCGCTAATATAAACTTCTATGAGTTTTTTTTTCAAAGAAACTGATTTTAAATAAAAATCTGTCCCAAGGGTGTGGTAGTGCAGTACTGGTGACTTTCCAGAAGAGCTGTTAACTTTCTCTCTTGACATAATTGTTTATACTGTGAAGGAATGTTAGAAAGGTCAAACAACTGTGTAGTGTGGGGTTCTCCCTCTAAAATTAAAGATAATTTGTTCATATAAATTTCATCTCTATCACTTTCATCTACCAATCTACTTCATCCACACTACAAATAACTGTGTTTAATGATGGGCCCATGAGGGTAAATGTGTCAATTTGTCAGTTTTCACTTCAGAAACTATCCAATGGGGAAAAAATAAGCCTGGTATCTTTCTGTTCACCATGTATTATTTTTACTTCCTCAATCTTTCTACCTGAGGTGTATGGTTCCAAATAAGTACTCCTCAGTTCTGATTCCTGCTATTCCCCACCTCCAGGTTCAGAGTTAAACTGGAAAAACTAATGAGAAAATGAATTCTCAAGTTCCAATTCTGTTTTGAAATTTCAAGTAGAACATGTGAATTACCATATTCATAAGTTTAATTCTTCTACTAAAATTTCTACATTCTCATTCCATTTTTAAACAAATTCTGAATACATTTAGAAACCAAACTTTAATCATTTAGATTCAAATTACTGAATCAAATAAAGAAGATAATGCAGTATGAACAAGATTTTTTTCTCTTAATTAAGCTGCAAAGTGCATCTATTCAGTATATAAAAATAATAAATAGTATACAGAAAGAAGCACTTTTAATTCTAATCATTAAAGCAAATACACATGGTAATTATATAAGTAATAGGAATAGGTGTTCAGGTTTCATATCTTCTGAAAGGTAAGATTTTCCAAGATTGTAAAACTGAAATATCCACTTGTATCAGCAGGTGGTAGAAAGTCATGCTCTCCAGAGCTAACAATTTTCCTATCCCTTTTTTTGGAGAGATTTTTGCTTTAGGGCGCATGTGCTCGCCAGACAGACAGAGAGAGACAGTGAGACAGAAAACGAGAAATCACCCTCCAGGGGGGATGGCCACATCGCAATCCCTTCTCCTCCATTCTCCTCTTGGGATCTTGGGCAGGCACGCTCACGCACCCGGCATGAGTTTAAGCCACTGGGTCCAGGACTCAAACTGCGGCCGACTACATGGGAGTCCAGCGACATAGCCATTACGCTAACTGCTGATGCCTTTTCCATTTTCACATGACCAGATGAAGCCACTGAGCTACTGAACTACAGCAGCGCTTGTGATGACAATTACTACATTAGTTCTGCATCAGGGAATTGAGAAAAGAGTGTGACTCCAAAACGGAGCTAATTCATCTGGGCATGAGGAGAGCTCACATGATAAATACACAGAAAAGTCTTCCTTTCATTTTATAATCCAAATGTTCTGCTGAAATAAGACTGTGCAAATATATGTGTGTGATATACTTAATGACCTGCACATCCATGAAACTCACAGATGCTGAACATCTGGAACAAGGCAAGGTACTCCTTTAATAATAATTCAGTCCTATTGAAATATAAACCTGGGACCAGCAAATGGAGTAATGTTTACATTGCTGGACTCCCATGTAGTTGACCACGGTACAAGTCCTGGACCTGGTGGCAAGGGCAATGATTAACTCTCACGCTGTGCTCTCCTTCACTCTGCCCTGCCATGCTGACGGCACTATGCTAGACTGTACTACGCTGTGTGTGCTACCGGTGAGGGTAGTCTTCCACGAACAACCTCTGTTTTTAATGCTCATGGCATACAGCATTTAACCTAGCAGTAAACAAACTGTTCTTCCTTTTCTTTCAAAGAAACTTTACAGAGTTTTGAACTCACAAGCAACTGCCATACACACTGTTAAAGGTGTCTCCTTTGAGCCAGCTGGTTTAAGACCATGTCGGGTCACAGTGATAACAATAGTGAACAACTGCTATGGCTGCCAAGCAGGCAGTACAGAGTGACATGCATTTACCCACAGGGCAAAGATGACTCTACGGAAAGGTCTGGGATAATTTTACTATAAGTCTAAAAAATATTCTATAATAATTCCCCAAATATCTAGTTAACTAAGTTTGATCCATGAGGAAAACAAATACGCTATGAGATGGACGAATGCCCAGGATGCCTAGAAAAAGGTGCAGGCCTTCCAAATGGTGAAAAATCTAAGTCCTATGCACTGGTACATCCTCAGACATCAGCAGAGTATGATTTTAAGTTGAAATATTAAAGAAAACTTAAGGCTCACCATATTTACGTTTTAAGCTATTAAACTTAAATTAGTTGTTTGAATACTAAGGAAGTTTTCCGTACCGCAGGACTGAAGTACTTAAAAAGGAAACTGAACACATTAAATATATAAATAAGTTAGACTATTTGAAGGCATTTACTTAGCATGATGTTTAAGGGTATCAAAGAGTATTCAAATTTACCCAACTTAAAACTTTTCAAAATTTACATATATTGGGTCTTTGTGAAAGTCATGATGCATTTTTGCATAGAAAAACAGAAAAAGACATCATGACTTTCCTGACGACCTAATAGAACCAAAGTAGTTATAAATGGAACTTTAAAGCTTAAGAAAGAACTGGGCTTTAAAAATTGCAACTTGAATTTTAACAAGCTAAATCTTACAACAGTCTTTTTATTTTTTTTCCACACAAACACTCACCTATTTAATAAATGATAGTGTATCTTGTTACTAACGCACTAAGCTCTCCAGTGGAAGGTACTGCCTAGATTTGGGGATATGGGTCTAAATCAAGAAAAGCTGTCACTACGGTGAGAAGCAACCTGGCCTTTCCTTAAGATGCAATTTAGACTTATTTAACTTGCTTCAATGAAACACGATTCAGTACTTCTAGAATAGAAGGGAGTTATTTCAAAATCTAAAAATCAATAAATTGTTATTATTTCTAACTATGCCAAGAATAGGCATTAACTGACTATTTCATCAAAGTGGTTAAAAGTATATTTCAATAGTAAAATACTGAGATGTTTCACTTACTTATAACCCCACGCAGTTATTCCTAAAATGAGGGCCAGCACTAAAATGGTGCCGGCAATTATGCCTATTATGATGTTGGTGCCAGCAACACCTGAAAGGAAAAAAGAAACAAAGATCAGTGACATAAAATTCCTTCAGGAAGTTTATTTGCCAGATTTGTAATGATCACACTAACCACATTATTTGTTTTTGGGAAGATATATTTCTCAGAGTCAGAAAATGGTGTAGTGTTTAAGGTGCTGGATTCCCACATGGCCGACCACAATCCTAGACCCAGTGGCTTGAAACTCACACGAGGCATGTGGGCATGCATACCCAAAATCTCAACGGAAAATGGAAGGGAGGTGACTGTGGCATGGCTATCCCCCCGGAAGGCTGGGTTTCTCACTTTTCCCTCTATCTTTGTTTCTTGGTGGCAACCATCCCACCCAAAAAAAAAAAAAAAAGGAAAAAAATGCATTTTCAAGAGAAAGAAAAATGAACCAAATTCAACAATCCACATCAATTGGATTTTTTTATACTTGGGTTTTTGCACAGTCATATTCTCCATGTATTATTCTGGAAAATATGATATTATTTAAATAAGGAAAGAGCAATGACACAAAGAGGAAGGAGAAATACTACCACACTGCTCTAGCACCATTTAGGCATAAACTGATAGAAAACCTGCATCTCTTTTGACTCCTACATTTTTCTCAGAAATTCTAGAAATGTTCTTGGTCATATCACTTCACTTTTATTCAAGATTCTTATAATTCTCATGTGTATGTGTGTGTGTGTGTGTGTGAGAGAGAGAGAGTGAAAGAGAGAGTGAGAGAGAGAGAAAGACATTTTTGTCTCTCAAAATGAATGTAAGTTCCGTAGGGAGAAAACATATTGACAAGTTTCTATGAACAGCACTCAGGTGGTATAGATGGTAAAAGCACTGGGCTGATAGATCCCAGTTTAGCAAATAGCATAGAGGGCTGTGGTATTTTAGATAAGAAAAACCCAAAGGAAAAAATAGTCCAGTGAATTGGAGACTAATGCCAGTACAGCAGGAGGGACAGGCAGCATCAGACTGGCAGAGGGACAGGAAAAGCAGAGTCCGGGGCAAGTCTGAAGCTCAGGACTCAGTGAAGTACTGTTAAGTCAGCATTCTTCATCAGGCAGGCCGTGACATAACGTTTAAAACGATCTTAGCAGTGAGAGTGGTCCAGTCAATCAACGACTTGGTCAATAAGCTCTGGGCCCACGAGCATACAAAGCTGATAGGAGGCCTGGCTCTGAAACCAGCAGACCACTTTGTTAAAGATGATTTATACCACATGCCTAATTGCAGGGCTTTCATCCAGAGCAGCTCAGACCTCTCCTTGTCTGCTCCACTCCTGGGGCATCCTTATAGACATCAAAGGTCAGTAATCAAGGGCAACTGCAGAATTCCAGTGCCTTGGGACAGAATGGCAGTCTCTCTGTCCAAGCATGCTCAATGGTCATAGCAGAGAGCAGCACCTGAGCGTCTGCAGACTGGCAGACCTCAACCTGCCCAGGCCCTCTGCAGGATGGGTGGAAGCAGCTGCCAGAGAACTCTTGGGTCACTAGAATTTATTTACACAACCATTTATTTACCCCACAACTTAAATTCCTTTCTTTTATTCCAGGAATTTAACTTTAGATTTAGTCTTGATTATTTCTAAGTAACAGTACTTTTAAGAAGTTACTTAAATCAATGTACCTAAATATCTTCATTATTGCACAAACTTCTGGGGCAAGTTACACACTACTATTGCCAAGCTGGGGACCCCAATATCTTAATCTTTTGGAACTTTCTTTTGTTAACATCATATTAACTAAAATCTTTAACCTGTCTGGGTAATTAGAATGAACATCTTTTTTTCTCATTCTTTGGAGGTGAGTAGACTTTAGGATTTGAGCATTACTTCATGCAAAGAGTACTCAAAATGAAATGAAGTATTTATAAAGGGACATTTGCTTCCAAGGTATGAGTTCTTTCAACTATTTGCATTTCATTTCTACTTTTCCACTTGGCTACCCTAGCTTTCAAAACTGCAACTGTTCTTTCTTATCTATGTCCCTAAATCTCTTCCACACACCATGGCCAAGGTTACAACTTTTAGTTTAGGCTACAGAAATGAAATTGAATAGCAATGAGATTCTACAATAAATAATATTAAAATAAAATATTTAAAAATAAATTTTCAGTTATTTCTTTTTCTTATTTATTCATTTCCAAAATATAAAATATTACCTTTAAATTCAGATAGTTAAGAATTATGACTACTGTAACTAGTTATTTCAGGGGACAAGAGAAATGAAGATTTTCTACTGATAATTCAGCCTCCAGCAAACAAGCTAGCATGGTAGGGAGACCCCTCTGGCCTTCTATCTCTGTCTCTCTGTCTCTGTCTCTCTCTGCTTCTGTCTTCTCATTTTCTTTTTCTTTTTCTTTTTGGAGAGTTTTTTTGTTTGTTTGTTTGTTTTGTTTTGTTTTGTTTTGTTTTTTTTGCTATAGGGCACGTGCGCTCACCAGACAGACAAAGAGACAGAAAGCGAGAAATCACCCCCCGGGAGGATGGGCACACCACAATCCCTTCTCCATTCTCCTCTTGGGATCTTGGGCACACATGCACACGCGGCTGGCGTGAGTTCAAGGCACGGGATCCAGGACTCAACTACATGGGAGTCCAGCAACATAGCCATTATGCTAACTGCTGGTCCCTGTCTTCTCATATTTTTGTAATTTTTCCTTTTTACGATTTTTTTAAAGGTAAATTTTTTCTCTTGCTCTCAGTTCCACCGCTCACCATACACGTTTCTATTTTTTTTTGCTTTTTTAAAGAAAAACAATAATTAATTTTTTTTTCTTTTTTTTGTCTTTTTTTTCTCTTTCTTTGTTGTTGTTTCTCTCTCGTTTTCATTTTCTTTTTTCTTGTCTCTCCACTCTTCAATATCCATTTAATGTGTTTCTAGATGGATCTAAGGACACTGTAGCTAAACATCCAAATACTATTAGAGTTAACATATTCCTCAATATCTACTGAATCTGCTGCACCAGCAATCATAACAGAACGGCAAAGAGATTCCAGATCACCTCTTTCTGCTTGCTTCTGAACATTCAGATTGAACTAAAAGAATTAGAAAGATGGGAACCAGCAGTTAGCATAATGGCTATGTCACTGGACTCCCACGTAGTCGACCGCGGTTCGCATCCCGGACCCAGTGGCTTAAAACTCACACCGGGCGCGTGTGCGTGCATCCTGAGAGGAGAATGGAGGAGAAGGGATTGTGGTGTGACCATCCCCCCCGGGGGGGG